>NC_064634.1:453987725-454287725 GCF_023864275.1 Schistocerca cancellata | reverse complement strand
AGCGCTCTACGACGGGCCTTACACGTCCCCGCGGCAGACCTGCCTAGAACCACTCACAACACGATTCCGCGCCCTGGCAGAAGCGTTCTACGCGACCGCGCGGAATTCACAAAATGACTATTACGTCTTGACCCTTGGGCAATATGAACACCACAGGGACAGATGTGCAAGACCCGAGTCGCTACTCCAGCAGTAGCACAAACAGAACACATAATCACTCTCAACAAACAGCAACGTCCGAGAAAGCACACTACCAAAGATAAGAACAACACACAGAAAAGAGGAGCTAATGTCCACAGGCGACAATAACCTCCACCAACTCCCCCTCTAACGGTAGAGGACTAAAGGAAAGAGAGAAGAACAAGAAGAGCCGCCGCCGCCATCTTGTCGTCCACAGCCCGTGTGGCCCAACACACACACACACACACACACATTTCTCTCGTTTGCCTCAAGCACCTCCACGCACGCACAGTCGCCTCTTCCAAACGACAACGACAGCAATAATCACCACTGTTAAAGGAGCGTGTCGACACACCGCCCTCCACTCCCGCGCGCCCCATACAAACGAAACAGCTGATCCGGCCGCCTTGCCTCGGCAACTCCAACGCCGCCGCAAACACACAGCCAAAACCACGCAGATATTCACCGCCTCTCGCACAACAACAACACACAGCCCGGCGTCTCCATCGATCGATAAACAAAACAAACACACAGCGCCCTCTCTCGCACACACACACACACACACACACACAGCCACAAGACCCGCTTCCTTTCCTTTCTCCCAGTCACGTCAGTCAAACGCAAACGAAATGAAGAATGAAAGAAAGAAGGCAGGCAGGCAACACAGCGCACACACGCAGCAACAACACAGACTCTTTCGCACTTTTCAATTTCCGAACAGTGTGGTGGCCCTGAAAAGGGCCGTTTTCGTCTCTCCCACGGCCGCGGGAAGGCCAACGCGGCACAGCACACCGGCTGCGACGCGCCTAACCGCCGAAACCGTACAGGGTGCGCCCCTGCCTCTTCAGGGCGTACACCACGTCCATGGCCGTCACAGTCTTGCGCTTGGCGTGCTCAGTGTACGTCACCGCGTCGCGGATCACGTTCTCCAGGAACACCTTCAGCACTCCGCGGGTCTCCTCGTAGATCAGACCAGAGATGCGCTTCACGCCGCCCCTGCGAGCCAGGCGGCGGATCGCGGGCTTCGTGATGCCCTGGATGTTGTCGCGCAACACCTTGCGGTGCCGCTTGGCGCCACCCTTGCCGAGCCCCTTTCCTCCCTTGCCGCGGCCAGTCATCTCTTCTAAATCCTCAAAAAAAGCTCAGGCAAGCAAAACGTCTGCTGCAGCGGCTGGCTCCTCACCCGGCGCTAGCGAGTCGGCTACGGTCTGCGCCCAGCGCACGCGCCAGCCCCCCTATATAGACTCTGGCCCGCCCTCCCCCCACCACGCGCAACCGAGGGCATATAAGCGCACCACGGTGGCTGGCGCGCATACCGAGTTAGTATTCGCTGCTCGACTCGCTGCGACACATTGCTACTGTCACCGCGCACGTCACGCTATGGCTGTACAGCAGTTTGCCGCCGCACTTGAAGTTCTCCTCCACGCGTTGGGGTTCACCGGCCGCCGCCCACGTCCGCCACGGCGCAGGCGAACGCAGCAGCATCGGATGGGCCTCCAGTGCTACAATTGCCAGCAACTGGGGCATGCCGCGCGGGAGTGCACGAACGCCGTCGCGTGCTTGAAGTGCGCGGCGGCTCACGACACTCGCCGCTGTACGAAGCCTCGTGGTTCGGCCAGCAGGTGCGTGAACTGTGGCGGGTCGCACGCCGCAAATTCGCGTAGCTGCGGCTACCTTCGGGAGTTTCGCCGTCTGTCCGCCGCACCACGTCCTGCGGCGGCGTCCACGACCACGTCGGCCGCCCCGCCCCCCCGCTCCGGCGTGGGGTGCGAGCCGCGCCGTCTTGAAGCCGCTACCGACCACGCTATGGCCGGCTTCCAAGCCGCCTTTGCGGCCGAACGGGCCGCGCTGCAAGAAGAGCTCACGGCCGTCCATCGCCAGCTCCAGCAGCTGCGCGATGAGCTGCGAGCCGTCAAGAAGCCGTCGGCGGTTTCCGCCGCCGCCCCCCCCGTGCCCCGGCCGGCGGGGGTCGATGCGGCCACGCAGGCACCTGCCGACCCGTCCCCTGCCGCGACGCAAGTGGTTGCGCCTATGGACACCGAAGATGTGCCGCCGCAGCCGTCCCACTCCGTTCCGACGCCTGCCGGCCACCGTGCTGTGACAATGACCGACTCCTCCCCTGTGGAGCAGCCGATCATCAAGAGGTTGCAGCGCCCCAAGAAGACGTCGGCGGTTCCCGCCGACGCCCCGCCCGTGCGTCGGCCGGTGGGGGTTGCTGCGGCCGCACTGTCGACCGCCGCTCCGTCCCCTGCCGCGCCGCAAGTGGTTGCGCCTATGGACACCGACGATGTGCCGCCTCCGTCGTCCAACTCAGTTCCGACGTCTGCAGGTCAGCGTGCTGTGGCAACAACCGACTCCTCCAAGGTAGGGCAGTCCATCATCCAGAGGTTGCGGCAACCCCTCTTTCCAGCTGCCCGCGAGATACGTCCTTTCCTTAAGGGTCTTGTGACATCGCTCCAGGACGGGTCTTACCCCTTCTTTGACCACCCGTACCCCTACTGTCTCAAAGGTGTTCGGCCTCCCCTCCCCCATCACCCTCATCACTTTACCCAGTATCAGCTCAGGTGGCTCAATTTCTTGTCCAAGAAGGAGTTACTCCTCATTGCCAAACATCCCATCTTCACGCACGACGAATGGCAGTTCTTGGCCGAACTCTCTCACCTTCAAGTGCAGGGCCATCTCCCCATCATCCATCTTCAGTCTCCCGGATAACAATGCAGTGCTAGGACAATATCCTCATCCATCAGCGAGAGTTATTCTCACCTCCGGCCAGCCATTTCGGCCGTTTCGTTTTCCGCCTCTCTAACTTTACCTCTGACTATCCTTTTATCTTTCGCACAAAAAAAAAAAAAAAAAAAAAAAAAAAAAAAAAAAAAAAAAAAAAAAAAAAAAAAAAAAAACAAAAAAAAGCAACATGCACACCGTCATGCCCATCTCATCAGCCAGGACTCCACTCACCACTCCGTCATGAGGAAGGCGAAGCGCTCCCGCGCTAAAACTTCCGTATCAAGCCGAGGGTCAACCCTCACCAGTGCAGCGAAGGCGAAGGCGAAGGCTGGCGCGCGCCCGTGTCGTCAAGGCAGCACCCGACGCAGCACCTCGCCTCCACGCCGCTCCGCTACCGCTACCGCTATGGCCCGCACAAAGCAAACGGCCCGCAAGTCCACCGGCGGAAAGGCGCCGCGCAAACAGCTCGCCACCAAGGCGGCGAGGAAGAGCGCGCCCGCCACCGGCGGCGTCAAGAAGCCCCACCGCTACAGGCCGGGCACCGTCGCCCTGCGAGAAATCAGGCGCTACCAGAAGAGCACAGAGCTGCTCATCCGCAAGCTGCCATTCCAGCGCCTAGTGCGCGAGATCGCCCAGGACTTCAAGACCGACCTGCGCTTCCAGAGCTCCGCGGTCATGGCCCTGCAGGAGGCCAGCGAGGCCTACCTCGTCGGCCTCTTCGAAGACACCAACCTGTGCGCAATCCACGCCAAGCGCGTCACCATCATGCCCAAGGACATCCAGCTCGCGCGCCGCATCCGCGGCGAGCGCGCCTAAACACCGCGCCAGCCGCTGGGCACCGCCCACGCACGCAACAAACAAAACGGCCCTTTTAAGGGCCACTAACATCACTCCGTCGCGAGCAAACTTTGTCGGTCGCCTCTCGCCCCACAACCACAGAACCAAAGACAAAACACACCACTTCCACTTCCACTTCCCGTCCGTCCGCCACAGCCGCTCTCTCTGCCAGCTTGCTGGCGCGCGCAACAATCAACATCATCCCTCCCCGGCGCGGCGCTCAAAGCGCACAATAACCCATCGGCCGACGCCGTCAACCACACGGCCGGCCGCCGCTTCGTTTCGAAACGAAAAGAAAAGAAAAACAAACAAAAAGCCAGGCAAGTCCAACGCCACCGACCCTTTCCACATCTCAGCGTCCCCCGCCCCCGTTGCAAGAACACACACAAGACAAGACACGTCCGAGAAGAAGAAGAAGAAGAAGGCAGGCAAACCAAAGTATTCAAACAACATGACACAAACCAACAACCGTCGGCCGGCCGCCACCAAAAACGGCGACAATCAACCGCTACCGCCGCCCGCACCCGCCACCGACCCCCCGCAATCCAACCACCACGGCACGCAAACAGTATCCACACACGGGCATACAGAAACGCCAGACGACGCAACCACACCGCAACACAAACACGACAATCAAAACCTTCCCGACGTGCTTTGATGGCCCTGAGAAGGGCCGTTTTGGGCCGCGCGTCTCTTGCGCGCCACTAGACGACGGGGACGGGGGGTGGGGACGACGGAGTCATCCGCCAACCCTTCCTTTCCCATTCCTTTCTTCTTCTCCTCTACTTCTTCTTCTTGGGCGACGCCTTCGCCTTAGACGGCGTCGTCGCCTTCTTCGGGCGCGGCGCCTTCGGCTTCTTCGTCGGAACCTTGGCGGCCTTCTTCGCCTTCGACGGCGACTTGGCCTTGGCCGGCTTGGCAGCAGCCGCCTTCTTCGCACCGGCGGGAGCGGCCGACGCCGCAGACGCCTTCTTGGCGGCGCCCGCCTTCCGACCAGTCGCCGCCTTCACGCCACCAGCCTTCTTTGCGCCGGCCGCACGGGCGCCCTTCTTCTCCTTGCTGGCCGGAGCGGCGCGCTTCTTCTTGGCACCGCCAGCACGAGCCTTGCCGCCCTCAGCCGCCCCGCCGCCGGCGCCGGCAAGCTTGAAAGAGCCGGACGCGCCCTTCCCCTTCGTCTGCACCAGCTCGCCCGCCACCACGGCCGACTTGAGGTACTTCTTGATAAACGGCGCCAGCTTCTCCGCGTCCAGCTTGTAGTGCGCGGCAATGTACTTCTTGATCGCCTGCAGCGACGATCCGCCGCGCTCCTTCAGACTCTTGATGGCGGCCGTCACCATCTCAGAGGTGCGCGGGTGCGCAGGCTTGGCGCGCGGCTTCTTCGCAGACGACGCAGACTTTGCCTTCTTCGTAGTGCCGGTGGCGGCGGGTGCCGCAGCAGTCTCGTTCGTAGCCGCCTGATCTGCCATTTCGACGACGCGCGTTAACACACAGCGAGCAGCGAGAGCGAGAGGAGACACGCAGCGAGCGGAGCGCACAGCAGAGGAATAGCCGCCTCGACGCTTTTTTTTTTTTTTTTTTTTTTTTTTTTTTTTTTTTTTTTTTGTTCGTGTGATGGCTGGGGTTCTAGCTCCTTAGGAGCTTGGTCCCCCGTGTGTGCAGGATAGGTTTTTCTTAGTTGGGGGCTCCATTTATTTATTAGCAAAAACAAATAATTGGGTCTCCGTTTTCGGCGCTTTGGGACTCACTGTGGGTACTTTCACCCTTTAGTGGTCCTGATTTGATGGTGGTTGATGTTGTTTGAGTTGCCTTTGGTATCTATTGGTTGCTTTTGTTGTTGGGCGTCTACCTGTTGCCTGTTTGTGTTGTTTTCTTCCCTATTGCTTTGTTTCTTGAGTTCTCATTGTCTGTCTTCTTTCTTTGCTATTCTCGGTTGGTGTTTGTTATTGTTGGTTCCTAATAATTGATAGAGGTACCTTGACTTTGTGCCAGGCTGTTGGTTCCACTGTGGCAATGTTTTCAAGCCTGTTGTTTGTGGGTCTGAGTCTCTCTATTTTTGTCACCAGTTTCCTGGTGGCTTCTTCGATTTGTTCAGCTATTCGTGGCATCTCGAGTTCCCTGTGGATTGCTTCTGTGCTGGTCCATGGAGGTGCTTTTAGGGTGAGCTTTAGGCACCTGTTTTGCAGTGTCTGAAGTTTCTTAATGTTCGTCTTACACGTGATGCCCCATGCAGAGCACCCATACAGGATGGCTGGCTGTATTATTGCCTTGTATATCCGCATCTTGGTCCGGGTTGTCATTTCTTTGCTTGTCAGAAGTGGGTAGATCGCGTGGATTGCCTTTGTAATTCTCGTCCTCTTTTCCTTGATATGGTCTGTGAACAGCATTTTCTTATCTAGTGTGACTCCTAGATATTTTACTTTGTTCGTCCAGTTGATTCTATGTCCATTGAGTTCTATTCTGTCTTGGATGTCTGGTCTGCGTCTTGTGAACAGGATTGCTTTGGTCTTTTCTGCATTAATTTTTATTTTGTTTAGCTTTGCCCACTTTTCGGTTAGGTTTGTTTGTTCTTGTAGTCGTCTAATTGTTGTGTCTAATCTTCTATGGCTTGTTAGTATTGCCGTGTCATCGGCGAATTGGGCCAGTACTGTATCCTCTGTTTTCGGAATGTCGTTCACATATACTGTGAAGAGGGTGGGAGACAGTACCGATCCCTGAGGAATTCCTTCCTCCAAGGTCTTAGTTTCCGATCTCTGCCCGTTTACTTTAACGAAACATCGTCTGTCCGTCATGAAACTGTTAATTATTCGTAGGTAGCATCTTGGTATGTCTGTGTCTTCCTTTAATTTCACCAGCAGATTATTCCTCCACACCTTGTCGTACGCTTTTTCTACATCCAGCATTAGTGCTGCGGTGTATTTTGCCAAGTTCATTGCATGGATGATCTCTTCTGTGATTCGCAGGAGTTGGAGCTCTGCTGACACTGTTTGCTGGTACGCGAATTGTTCTCTCCTAATGACGTTTCCATCCAGAAGGGGTTGTCTTATTCGCGGGAGCAGGACGCGTTCTAGAAGCTTCGACATGGTGCAGAGTAAGCTGATTGGACGGTGGTTCTCGGGCTTCTTGAGGTCTTTGTCTGCCTTGGGGATCGGTACAATTTTGCTGATTTTCCACGCAACTGGAAAATAGTTTAGTATCATGCATGCATTTATAATGCGTGTTAGTAGCACCAGCGGTTTTCGAGGGATTTGTTTTAGCTCTTCATTTGTGATGTTGTCTGGTCCCGGTGCTGAGCGTGTTCCTAGTCTTGCTATTATTTTTCGGACCTCTGTTGGTGTCGTCAGTTCTGGCCTGTCATCAGCTGGTGTGTTTTTGATTGCGTCAGCCTCCTGGTTGATGTGTCGGGCGAATTCTATCTCTTCTGGTGTTGGGTTACCCTCCTCTTCTAACTTGTTCTGCTCCTCATAAGTCTGGGCGAAGAGCTCTGCTTGTCGTAGTGCATCAAAAACAATGGTATTTCCGTCGACTAGTGCTGACTTTCTTGGTTTTGGGTTCTTCAAGCTTTTGATCAGCTTCCAGTCCTCTCTTCCTCTGAGTGTTAGCTCACTCATGCGGTCCTCCCACTTCTCCGCCTTCCATTCTAGTACCCTTTTATGTATTTCCCGCGTGAGTCTGTTAACCTCTCTTCGGTCTTGTGGGTTTCTGTCTCGGCTCCATCGCTTCCTTGCTCTGTTTTTGAGGTACTTGAGGTCTTGAATTAATGGTGGGAGCTCGTTATACTTTTCTTCCTCGAATGACATTCTGATTGTGGCCTTTCTTTGAGCATTTTTGATTTTGCTCGAGAGGGTGCCAATGGCCTCCTCAATTTGTTGTTCACTGTTGAGTGGGGCAGTGGGGTTGACATTGTTATTCAGCCAGCGGCTGTACTGATTCCAGTCTGTCGTTACTTTTTGTCTTTGTGGTGGGGGTTCTATTGTTTCCCCTATTTGTGTGATTACTGGAAGGTGGTCCGATGTTAGTCTGTTTTTAACTTGCATCTCCATATTTGGGTCTATGTTCTTGACAATGAATATGTCCAGGACGTCTGGTTGGTGTCTGCTGTTGAATGGTACATAGGTCGCCTCTAGGGGGGCTGTGACGACGGCATGGAGCCTTTCTTCTAGGTTGTGTAGTGCTTCTCCTCGGGCGTTGCTCCTGTGTGCATTCCATGCTTCGTTCTTTGCGTTTAGGTCTCCTGCCAGTAGTATGCGATCGTTATTATCGAAGATCTGTGTTAGATCATTTTCTTCCAGGTTCGCTCTTGGGCTGAGGTATGCTGCTACTAGTAGCAGTTTGCCATTGGACGTCTCTATGTTGACTAGTGTAGCCTCAAGTGCTGTCATTGGAGGGGTTGGCTCTGGGTGATGTATTATGTTTTGTCTGAGGTATATGGCAGTTCCTCCACCCATCCTGTTTACCCTATCCGTGCGGTGACATATCATGTTCCTTAATTTGCAGCTTTGTGATGGACGTAAGTGGGTCTCTGTGACTATTAGCACATCTATTTTGTTCTGCTCAATGAATTCGTTGAGGAGGTCTCTTTTGTTTTTGATACCGCATGCATTGAAGTTGCAGATGCGCAGTAGTTTTTGTCCTCTTCTGTTAGTTTCCATTAAATAATTCGAATATTTTCATCGCTCCTCCAGCGATAGCCATCAATTTTGACATGGCGTCAGGTGCTGAGTTTACTTCTTGTAGTGTTGATCGTGCTGTGTTGAGGACTTGTCTCCAGTTGAAGGATGCCCAGATGGATTTAACTTCGTCAATGAAGCCCTTGACTCCTTCCATCATCCCTTGTTGGTTGCCTGTTGTTTGTTCTGTTCCTTGTGTGTTAATGTTGCCCCATGCTCTTCTTCTCCCTCTTTGTTGTGCCTCTGCTGGTGTTGGCATCGCTGTCGGTCTTATCTGTTGTTGTTGTCTTGCTTGTCTTTGCTGGTGTTGTTGGTTTTCACGTCCGTAAGCTTCTGCTGCTTCCTGGTAAGCCCTGCAGCCTCTGTGGGACGCTGCATGCCCGTCTTCTCCACAGTTGATGCAGTGTGGGATGGCATTTGTTGGTAGCTGGCAATCTTTTGCTCTGTGATCACCTCCACATCTTGCGCATCTGGTGGGCATGCCACAGTATCCCGCTGTGTGAAAAAATCCTTGGCACTTCTTACACTGTGGCGGTCCATCTCTGTTTTTGTAAGTCTCAATTGTTACTTTGGTGTCAAGTAGGTATCTCAAGTTGTAGATGTTCTGATTTTCGGGTTTTTTGTCTAGTGATATGCAGAACACGTCCATGGGTTTCAGCTCCCTTGTTTCAGGATTCCTTTTCTTGTACTGGTGTACATTATTTGGGTGGAAGTTGTTGTATCTTAAGTCAGTGTTGAGTTCGTCTTCCGTGACTGTGTCAGGCAGACCTTTGATGACTACTTTGAGCTGTCTGTCTTCTTGAAGCTGGTGGGTGTAATTTCCGATTTGGTGGCGTCTGAAGAAAGCCAGTGCTGTTCTTTGGTCTCTGACCGACTCAAAGTGATACTTTATTGACTTTCCTTTGTGTATCACCCTAATGGGTCCTTCCATTTCTTTTTTCAGTGCTGCGTTTAATGTCAGGTAGTGGCCTGCATACTGTATGGTTATGGGAGGTACCCTGGGCTTTTTCGGCGTTATTCTCTGCGACGTTGTCGGGTTTTGGCTCTGTTGAGGCGTCTCTTGTGGTGTACCGTTCCCTGTTTGCAGGTTTTGGGTGTTCTGCAAGGTGTCAAATCTATTCCTCGTTTCGATTGTAAACTGCTTGTTTTGGGAGTCGGCTTCCGCTGAGTTTTTCCTCTTGATTGTTTTTCTTGGCATTCTGAAGCCCTCGTTATCTTCGTATAGCTCCATTTGTTGCATTTGGTGCGTGTTTTGATCGATTTGTGGCGTATCTTGGTCCATTTCTTCGTCCTCGCTCGATGACGTATAATGTTCCGTTTTTCTTCCTTCCGCTCCCACTAGGTGGTTTGTTTCATGCTGGCTTTGATGGTTGATGCTATATATGCCTCTGATATCAATTTGGTGTCGTTCGGTTGGTGTTATAGCGCCGGCGGCCATCTTGGATTCTTCCGCGGCGGCGGCAGCTGCGGCGGCCATCTTGCGCTTTTCCGCTTCCATGGCAGCGGCTACGGCTTCAGTTGTAGCCGTGGTGGTTTTTCCCCCGTTGGGGGCAGTTGTCTTGTCTGTTTCCAGGGTTTTCGGACGTTCCGAACTTTCCCTTCGTAGTTTTTCGATGGTTTGGAGCATTGCCTGCTCCATGGTGGGCGTCGTATCTGTTGTCAGTTCCCTCTCGGCGCTCTTGTGGTAGTGTCTTTCGACAGTACGATGGAGAGACTCAGACCTACTCGCGGAACTAGGCCTTGCCCTGCTTCTTGATCTGTGCCTGAAGGCGCGCGGACGTACCCCGCCCAGGGAGTCGGCCACCTGTCGGTCGACTGCCTGGTGAGGAGGCCCTGGTGCCTCTTCATTCCCTATGCTAAACATCTAGCCCATCCGGCTATCCCGGAGGATCTCGCCTATCACTAGTAAGACGGCCCTATCAGGACACTATTGCTTTTTCAACACGCGGTGGGAGCACTTCAAACTTAAAAGTTCGCAGCGCACCCTCCCGCGCGTGCACACAGCTCGGCTGCTCGGAGACCGATGCGCGCCTCGACGCACAGGCCCAGCCAGTGTCGCGGGCGGGCGCGGACGGCCGAGAGAGCGGCCGCCACTCTGCGCGCCGCCGCGCCGCGCCTCCCGCGCTTGCTACCACCAGTCGAGTTAGCGATGTCGAGCAGTGAGGACGTGCTACTCTGCGCTCGCGCGGCCGCCGCTTCGGCGACGGCTGCGCCCGCACCGGCCGGCCGCGGTCCGACGGGGCTTGCCCCGTCGGCCGCCCCGCCATCAGCCGGTGCGCCTATGACGGACCGACCTGCACCGAGGGGAAGTATTAGTACCCAAGGTGCAGAGCCGCTCACGGACGCCGACATGGATTTCCCTTCTGACTCTGAAGCAAGTAGCCTCGTGGATGCGCGTGAGCGCCACCACCGGCGGGAGGAGGGGGCGAGAGGTGCCATCCGCGATCGCTCCCCAGCTAGCCGTTCCTCCAGGGGGGACGCACAGGATGACGGATTTCGGCAGCCGCCGAAGAAGCGCCAGGCGCGGCGGCAACGGCTTATCGTCGCTCGGGAGCTACCTGTATCGAATGCTTTCGAGCCACTACAAGGCACTGGGGCAACTCTGGCCGACGCTGCTGCATCCCTCGCCGACCAACAACAGCAGCGTGATGACCGCCGACGCGCGTCTGCAGAGGCGCCACAGCAGCGTGCCGACCCTGACGCTGACATGGACGATGCCGCCCAACAGCCGCCACCGGCTCCGGCGAAGGTGCCGCCCATTGTGATCCGTTTCACGGACGACTACAAGAGATTTCGTGACTGGCTGCGGCAGCATTGCGCGCAGCCCTTCCATATCAAACAAATCGGCGAGGACTTGCTGAAACTCCACCTCTCGGCGACCGCTGACTACGTCGTCGTCATGGAGAAGCTGGGACGTGACGGCGTCCCCAATTACACGTTCCCGGCTGTCCGGCCACCAACACTCAAGGCCCTGATGAAGAAAATTCCGAAGTCTCTCCACAACGATGACATCAAAGAAGAGCTCGAGTCCATGGGATTCGTCGCCACGCGCGTGGACTTTCACCGGATGCCGGGTACCAACCAACTTACCGGCCATCGGGTGGTCATCCTGCCTGACACGCCCACCCACCGCGAGATCTTCCAGGTCACTCGGTTCTACAACCTGTGTGTGACGGTCGAGAAGCTGCGGAAATCACGTGGCCCTGTCCAGTGTTTCCGCTGCCAGGGATTTGGACACGTCTCTAGGCTGTGCACCATGCCTCCCATGTGCGTGCGGTGTGGCGGCGGCCACGCCAGCAAGGAGTGCCCCCGCAAGCCTGAAGACCCGCCGATCTGTGGCCTGTGTGGCGGGGCCCACCCGGCGAATTACCGCTCCTGCGCAAAACATAAACAGGAAAGCCGCCGCCAGCGTGGTCTTCCGCCCACCCTGAAGTCTCCTCCGGCTGCAGAGCGACGCCGCCGCCGTCCGCCCCCGCCACGGATGGACAAGAGGACTTGGCCATCTCTGATGGAAAGACGCACAGCTCAACTTCGGGAGGGTATCAGCATGGCGGATGCCGTGCACCGCCCTCCTGCTTCAGCTGCATCCCTGCCTGCGGACGCCCATGGACCTGCGCCATCTTCCTCCTCCCCGCCGCCGGCTGTGGCTGCACAACCTACAGGGCCATCGGACCTCCAGACGCTGCTTGGGCTTCTCACCCAAGTTACGTCTATGCTGACGGAGGTCACCAAGCAGCTCGCGCAGCTGCCAGCACTCATCGCCTCCACCATCGACTCGGCGATCTGCAAGGCCGTCCAGGCTCTTCAGGATTCTTCTGTTGCGCCGCGCCATGGCTAGGGTTCCACGCCTGGATGATCTCCGCATCGTTGCTTATAATGCGGACAACCTGACGCATGATCTGCGGGAGCTCCAGCACTTCCTTACTGACCACAACGTCGATATTTGCATGGTCAGTGAAACGTTCTTCAAACCCGACATCCGCAGCAATATCCCGAACTATTGCTGTTATCGCACGGACAGACCGACTTGGGGCGGCGGCACTGCTCTCTTTGTCAAGCGCTCCATCCGGCACTATGCTGTCCGACCGCCTGACACGGAGTTCATCGAAGCGACGGCGGTCCTTGTAGAAACCCACGCCGGTCCGATCACGTTTATCGCCGTGTACAGGAGTCCGCGCCGAGTCTTGGATCTGGCAGATGCTAGAGCACTCCTCCGCCACCCTGGGAAGCTGTTCATTGCCGGCGATCTCAATTCCAAGCATGCCGCCTGGAATTCACTGCACTCTAACAACAGCGGCCGCCGACTCCTCCAGGCTCTCGAGGAAGCTAACGCCTATGCCTGCGGCCCTGAGGAGCCTACCTGCTACCCGTCGTCTGGCAGGCCGGATGTGCTTGACATCGCCATTACTAAGGGCCTCCCGCACTTCCTCGAAGCGGAGGTGATCCATGAGCTCAACTCCAATCATCTGCCTGTCCTCTTTCGTCTGAGCGTCGCCCCGGAACACACCCCGGGCCGCCTAAACTTGCGCCGGACTAACTGGCATCGCTTCCGTGACCACGTGGACCACGCCGTCACCGCCATGGTCGCCGACGGGACAGTCGCCGAAGACTCCATTGACCGCCTCACGGACGCCATCCATGATGCGCTGCATGCCTCCACCCCGCCGCCGCGGCCTCCCACTCTTCGGACGCCTGATCTGCCGCCACACCTACTCGCTATGATCCGCACTCGCAACAGGTTGAACCGGGAATGGCGGATCACCCGGGATGTTGCCTTGAAGAGGAGGATCAATCAGCTCCGCCGGGACATCAAGGCGGGGATCGCTGATCACCGCAACCTGCTCTGGGCGAGCAAACTTCGGTCGTTTACGCCGGATCCTATGGGCTGGCAGTCCCTCCAGCAGCTGACGAACCGACGCTCCCGCATGCCGCCCCTCACGGTCGATGGCCGCACGGCGTACAGCCCCGCCGACAAAGCGAACCTGATAGCGGACGGGTTCGAACGGAATTTTCGTCCCCTGGAAGATCGGGTGGACCCCCAGCGTATCGACACCATCCATGGCGACGTCGCTGCCCTCCTTCGCTCCGCCGATGTCGACGGTGACGACCAACTCCCCCGCATCACACCGGAGGAAGTTCTTGAAGGCGTCCGGCAACTCCCAGCGTCCAAAGCTCCTGGCCAGGATGACGTCACGGGCCGGGTCCTGAAACACCTCCCCTGGTCGGCGGTCGTCTACCTGGCGGCCTTCTTCAACTGGGTGCTTACATCTGCTGTCTACCCCCGGGCCTGGAAGCACTCCATTGTGGTCGCGGTGCCTAAACCGGGGAAAAACAGGACGTCGCAGTCCAGTTATCGCCCTATCAGTCTGCTGCCGCATGTCAGCAAATTGTTCGAGCGCCTCCTTCTCCGACGGCTCCGGCACATCCTTCGACGTCACGCCATCTTGCCGCCTGAGCAATTTGGCTTTCGGCCTGGGCTCTCTACCGCTCAGCAGGTCCTTCGTGTCGTCGACTACATTACAACGGCCTTCAACCGGCGTGAGTTCTGTGGGGCTGTCTTTCTTGATGTACAGAAGGCCTTCGACAGCGTTTGGCATGAGGGTCTGCTCTGGAAACTCCACCACTACGGCTTCCCGGTCCACCTGGTGAAGCTTCTCGCCTCCTATCTCCGGGATCGCACCTTTTGTGTCAAGGTGGGTGACGCGCTCTCCACGGTACGCCCCATTGCTGCGGGGGTTCCCCAGGGCTCTGTCCTTGGGCCCGTGCTGTACACTGTCTTCACGTCAGACCTTCCCACGGTGCCTCGTGTGGAGAAGGCCGTTTATGCGGACGACACGGTCATCTACTCTCGCAGCCGCTGGACCGAGGTCTTAGTGCCCCGACTGCAGAGTGCCTGCACTGCGTTGGAAGACTGGGCTGCCAAATGGCGTATCGGATTTAACCCCACCAAGACGCACGCCATCGTTTTCACCTGGAAGAGGTCGATGCCCCGCCGCCAGCTGCGACTCTACGATACTGACCTCCCTTGGCGGACGACGGTGAAGTACCTTGGCGTTCTCATGGACAAGAAGCTGACTTGGCGGCTTCATATCGAAGACGTCCGAGCAAAAATCAACTGCCGCCTGGGTGCTCTTTACCCAGTGTTGAACGAGCATTCAGCTTTATCTGTCGCGAATGGGCTACTTCTTTTCCGGCTTTACCTTCGACCGATCTTCGATTACGCCTGTGAAGTCTGGGGCGGTGCGGCCCCCTCCTATCTTCATCGGCTGCAGACGCTACAGAACAAGATCCTGCGTAGAGTCTATCATGTTCCGGCGCGTTTCCCACATCGTTACCTCCATGACGCCGCCGACGAGCTGGAGGTCGTGCAGCGCCATCGCGTCGTCGCCCGTCGATTCTCTGCTAAACTGGAGTCTTCCATCAACCCCCTCATCAGGCGACTGGGGGAACCACACCAACAGCGCGGGCCGCATAGGCGTCCCCTCGCACTGCTTGACGTTTAGGTCACCGGGGCCTCGCCCCCATCTGTTCATCTTTGGCACATAGAAGTTACCATCTACTGTCCCACAAACACATCTGATTAATACCAAAATACAGAAGTCCAGAACCTACCGTCCTCGTTGACCCAATGAGGAAGGAAATGCTAAGTAGTAAACCCTTCATTACATAGCTGCCTCGAGAAGCCAGCAGAATGTGGGCTGGAGCGCTTGCTACCGCCCAACGTCCGACAGCCTGTGCGGAGCAGCCCCACACCTGCGCCACAACCACCCGCGCCTTTCAAACCACCGAGGATGGGGCTACACACAGCCACACCACAGTCGCCAACCAGTCGCCACGGCAGCGCCGCAAACCACGGCCAAACTGCAGCCACCGCGCGCTACAGCCTGGGTCGGCCCGCCGAGAATCGCCGCCCACGCCCAAATGCCGCCCCCACAGCCCCAGCCGACGACCCGCCACAATGGCCAAACCTTCGGCAAAAGCCCCACACCGTCGCCGCGGCAGCCCGGCCAGCGCGGCCGGCGCCACAGCCACACAAGCGGAGGCGTGCGGCGATGACGGCCGTGCAAACGCACCTCCGCCGCCCCATCGCCCTCCCACCGTTTCCCGATCGGCCCGCAGCCGTCGGGCCACGTCCTCCTCCTCTCGCCCGCCAACATTCACAGCCCTTTCGTTCGTTTCCCAACAATTTCAATTGTGCCCGCCGCAAAAACGGGCGCCGCCTGCGAAGCAACATGCTCCGCCGGAGCGCCCCTCGCCGCTTACGAGCCAACCCCTCGCCCGAGGCAAACCGAAATCCGCAACTACAGACCAACCCAATCTGCCGTCAGCACACACGACAGCCAACATCACGCGTGACGAGTTAGACATTAGGTTCACACGTCTCGGTTAGGTTCGGTGGACGTGGGTTAGGTTAAGGGCACTTGGGTTAGGTTAAGCATTCAAAACACACGTCAGGCGCCAGAGGTTAGGTTACGTTACGTTAAGGTTAGGTTAGGGGCACTTGGGTTAGGTTAAGGGTCGGTGTTAGGTTAAGTGTCAAACTTAGGTTAAGCATTCAAACACACGTCGGGCGTCAGAGGTTAGGTTAGGTTAGGTTAGGTTAGGTTAGGTTAGGTTAGGTTAGGTTAGGTTAAGGCCACTTGGGTTAGGTTAAGCCTCAAACTTAGGTTAAGCATTCAAACACGTCAGCCGTCAGGTGGCCGCAGCAGCCGCACCTACCTACCTACCTACCCACCCACCTCACGGCCGGACAGCTTAGCTTACTTGGCGCTGAGGCTGACCTCACCGCACCTCACCTCACGCTAACGCTACGCTACAGGTTCGGTTCGGTTCGGTTCGGTTCGCTCAGCTTAGGCTTAGAGCTTAAGCGCCGAGGTCGGATTACGTTGGTTCACACCTTCGGGCGCCACACTTTGGGTGTAAAGGTCGCCGAAGCCACAGACAACGCCGACAAACGGGCAGCACGACCACGACCAGATACCGAGACACACGGACCACCCACCGGCCAAAGGGCACCAAACAACAAACCAGAGCACCACGTGTCGACCAGAGCAACCCGCCGCTCACGCGACGTGGCTGGCACCGAAGGGCCGCCGCAACTGCGCTTTCCGCGCCGGGCCGGATGCACGTGCGGCAACACCACCACCGCACACAGCCGCTGTTCAACATCAACCAACAACACGCCGCGGTCGCAGCCTCAACGCCAGCACACGTTTGCACCACCATTCACACGCACCGCACAAACAGCTGTCGCCGACAACACAAACACACCGCAACGACGCCGCCGCCTCTACTTGTGCCGGCCGGCCACCCACCCCACCGACGGCGCACCTGTCGGCAGTCGGCAGTCGACACGGGAAACGCACACCGCCACTTCGCTCGCGCGCACGCCACCAACCAGTCGTCGTCTCAAACATAGGGCAGGCAACAAATCGCCTCGCACGAACCGTCCACAAAACTATCAAAGCACAGCCTCTGGCTAACGGCCACGACGCAGCGGCACCGCTGCTCCTTTCCCCGCCCCACTCGATTCACAAAGTCACGCGACACCGCCAACGACGGCCTCGCTTCCCGCAACCGACACCTTTCCGCCACTACGCACAGCCGCACCCGACGCCCGTGGCAACGACACAACTACTGCACTATCCACCGCCGCCTCCCCCTTCCCGTACACACAGCCAGCCAGCCAGCCAAAACCACACCAACGACCCAAACACGCACGTGCAACGGCACACCCCAACCAGTCAACGTCGACAACCACACGCACGGCTCGAAACCGGCGTCCTTCCGCGTTGCCATCAAGCTACACACAAGACACAAGGAACCAACAACAGCAAAAGCCTGCCCGCCCGCCCCACTCTCACGCCGCAAAAAGCACACCGAAACCGCCAAACGCACATTCCCATCGCACTGACACCGACCGGCTCGCTACCACCACACCTCTGCGGCAGCCGTTTCGCAAACATGACACGGCGCGACATGACATCACGACCAACTCTCCTTTCCGACGCCTTCGGCCGGAGCACAACGCCGCCAATTCGCCACACAGTCACACAGTCGACAAGCGCCCGCCCTCCCTGCACGACGCCGCGCAGCAAAGGCGCCCGCAAACAAACACATACCTCTCCTCTCTCTCGGCCGCCCGACGCGCCAACCGCCACACCGCCAGCCACTCGCAATTGTGCACTGCCGCCAGCCACACGTCCAACACGCCGCGCCGCCTCCGGCCACCCGCCAGGGGGCGCTCACGTCCGCGACAACAGCGCGGCCCGCCGGGCCAAACCGAACCGAGCCGCCCGCCGCTGCTCTGCACATCTTCCTGCGCGCATCAACAAAACGAGGCACGCGAGCACACCCCGTCACAACGCCACATCACGCAAATGCCGTGCCGACCTCTTGTGTCTACCGCCTAAATTGCACTCACCAGCCGCCCCTTCTTCTTCTTCCTACCTATCCATCTGTGCGTCTGTGTCGGTCCGCGCGTGACGCCTCTCAACATCCGCCGTCGCCGTCGCCGTCGCCGTCCCCGTTTCCGCCCCAATGCCATCGTCGCGCCGCCGCCTCCTCCTCCTCCACCGCCCCTGTCCGGCCCGCACCACACCATACACCGCTGCTTGTCCCGGCCGTTGCCACCAAAGGCGCCTACCGCAAACGCGCCACGCCGCAGCCCCCGTGCGTGCATCTCCGTGCCGACGCTGCCTCTCTGCCCTCCCGCACGCACTCGACCGACCGACATGCACTGCGTCGACGGCCTCGACAACACAGTCTCTGGCTCCGCACTGCGTGTTCCGGTACGCACGCTCAAACACGTATGTACTCATTACCAGCGATGGCGAGGCACGACACAATCTCTGACCAGAGAGTTTCTTATCGTCGCTAGTCTGCGCCACACGACACTAGTAGCACGTAGCGGGTCGGCAGGAACAGTTGTCATCTATATGTGGCGGGTCGGGAGAGGTAGTAGTCAGTCGACAGTATTAGCGAGTGGACGATTCTACTGAGCGGGCGGCGGCGTGCTCTTCTCGCGACTCTGGTCTCCGTTCGGGACGATGCATATTGTTATTAAAGGTAAGGTAATGAAGCTGCATTGCGCAAATCTAATAATGTATGTCAATTGTAACTATTTTCTTCACAACTAAATGCCCCAATAATACTTTGTTTCCAAACTAACTTTTTTAAAGTACAACCATTCATTTCCATTTAAAGAATATTTCCTACGCATTTCCTCCAACAATCAAAATTAAATGTGTGAGCCGGCATTCATTGCACGAAGCTGTGTACAGGTATCTACAGTTGAGAGCACATGTAGATGCACTTTGTTTTCTCTTTTGTCTTTTTGTTTTTTTTTTTATTGACGTAACGATCTTTTGCTCTTTTTATTCTAATTTGTACGTAGGCTGTTTGTTTAGATTTTTATACTGGTAATGCCACGTAGCGCTCTGCGTGAAAATCAATGCCTGTGCTGTGTGCAGTCTGTGGCTAGTTTGCATTGTTGTCATGAACTGCTATAGCTGGATGTGAACAGCGCGTAGCGTTGCGCAGTTAGGGGTGAGCCGCCAGCACTGGTGCATGTGAGGCGAGAGATGGCGGACTTTTCAAATTACATATATTATGACTGGTGATGATGATATTAAGGGTAAATACATTGTTTGTTGTTCTCTATTAAACATCTTTACTTTGCTAACTATCCCTATCAGTAGTTAGTGCCCTCCGTAGTTTGAATCTCTTATTTAGCTGGCAGCAGTGGTGCTCGCTGTATTGCAGTAGTTCGAGTAATGAAGATTTTTGTGAGGTAAGTGATTTCCGAAAGGTGTACTTTAATGTTACTCAGGGCCATTCTTTTGCAGGGATCTTTGATAGTCAGATTGCGTTGCGCTCAAAATATTGTGTGTCAGTTTAAGCACAGTTTTGTATACATTGTTGTTCAAAGGGGGACGTCTCAGAATACCAGCGCTGCCCTTACAACGTTTATCGGGTTTTCAACTACGTCTGTTGAGATGTTCATCGTTCATTATTTCCATTCATCAATATTATCGCGCGTTTCTCATCAATCTTCGTTCGTTCATTTTCTAGGGACGTTAACAACATTCTGGCACATTTTTATCATCATTCACTCACTCACTCACTCACTTACTTACGACTATTTGTGCGGGGAGGTTACACTTGGGTCCGTTTCCATTTACATTCAATGTTGATAGACCTTTTTTGTTGTTGTTGTTTTGTTGCTGGCAGGTTACAAAAGGCCTCATTTTATGTTGGTTGCAGCAGCGTTTTTCTCCTTCTTTCTTCTAGTGTTTTCCCCGCCCCCGCCCCTCCCGCATCCGTCGGGTCTCACCACGTTCACTGACAGCCGCGTCTGCGGCTACACCACAACGGCCCCCTCCCGGCAACCCATTCGTTTTCTCTTCTTTTGCACAAAAACAACGCCGCACGCGCCAGCCGAGCGCAGCGCAAGCCACCCACACCGCGCCCCTCCCCGTCTTTATAGCCTCCGCGTCTCGTTTTCTTCGTTTGCCCCCTCCCATCTCCCGAATGCCATGCCATGCCAGCAGCGTTACGCGTGCCCCTCCCCTGTCCACACACTACCGCGAAACGAACAGCCTTCCGGGCCACATGCAGGGCACGCCCACCGCCATTCCCGGACGCAATTCTCAAAACAACACACACACACACAAAATGAACGCACTATCCCACTTCGCTTCTCTCTCTTCTCTCTCTCTCTCTCGTCCCTTCCCTTTAACGAAAGACAAACAGACCCCGGTTAACACACTTTCTCGACACCTTCATGTAGGGAGGGAGGGAGGGAGGGAGGGAGGGAGGGAGGGTGCGTGCGTGCGGTGTCTCGACCGTGACGGCAACCATCGACGATCCATTTCCCCCACTGGTAAAACATGTTCACTAACACCTACAGACATCATTCCGTACACACACAATGGCTTTGCACACGAACATAGACGGCACGGGCACTGTCGTACATTCTTCCTCAGAACCATCTCAACGAACGTTACATACACATCCGGGAAAGCAAAGCAACGCAACGCACAATTCAGCCGTCAAAGGTAACGTTCACCACGGCAGACACTTGCCGCCGCGCCGTTACACGCATTTCAGTGCGGCTACAATACACCTCCGACACGGGAACGTTCCGTTGCTCTACACTGCGTTTCTCCGTTTTGTTTGGTTTTTTTTTATCCGTTTTTTTTCTTCTCTCTCTCTCTCTCTCTCTCTCTCTTTTTTTTTTTTCCCCTCTGTCCTTTCCTCCACCATTCTCTCCTCACGTTCTGCCCAGACATTCGACCGATCAGAGGTTCACCTTTCGGTAACCGTTCTCAGCGCGACCGTATGACGGGTGTTCAAGACGTCCGTTGCGTGATGCCGGTGTACCGCGCCGATCGACAGTTTCCCAGAGGCGACGGATCGGACCACATCACCGACACACACAAACACGTGTGCGCACATTCGCCAAAGCGACCGTCGTCTTCTAGCGTCGCGCTTACTCTACTGTACTGCACTGGACTGGACACGCGTGCATGCATCTTCAATGACGACGTCGGTGTGCGTGCGTCGTACGCACAAGCAGACACAGTCAGTCAGACACGACTACCGAAATCAGAGTCGGAGGAAAGGTACATCATCGTGCGTGTCGCCCGTACAATGCAATACACATTGGTGTCTCAATGCGCGTTCATTTAAACGTCACTCACACGCCTCCACGCTGCAGCATTTACAGACACATTTCACCCTCGCCATATATGGCGGCGTGCAAACCGACCCGCAAACGGCCGTCGTTACACACTGACATTCCCAACAATCGCGTTTCGCTTCCATCCGTCACGTAACTAACCGGCACCTCCATCCAAAGGGCACATCACCGATCGCACTTCCCCCCCTCGCAGACAGGTAACACCAACGAGTTGTGCGCACGTGCCTCCATTCCACGTCACACCGTGGCCGTACCCCGCAACACGCGACGCGCCCCCATCAATCAAATTCATCGCATCGGCCACCCCACCCCGTCGCGTCGCAACCAAAGCGGTAGCTATTGCCGCCGTCCACCCACTCACACACACAACAACAACAACAACAACAACAATTCCGCCCTTCCCGCAAAGGCCATTTGGTGGCCCTGAAAAGGGCCGTTTTTGCCGCTCTCGCAACGGAGGAGCCTTCTCTCCTTCCATTCCAGAGCCACCTCCTTACTTGGAGCTCGTGTACTTGGTCACCGCCTTCGTGCCCTCGCTCACGGCGTGCTTGGCCAGCTCGCCAGGCAGCAACAGCCGCACAGCGGTCTGGATCTCGCGGGACGTGATGGTCGAGCGCTTGTTGTAGTGCGCCAGGCGGGACGCCTCGGCCGCGATGCGCTCGAAAATGTCGTTCACGAAGCTGTTCATGATGCTCATCGCCTTCGACGAGATGCCCGTGTCAGGGTGCACCTGCTTCAGCACCTTGTAGATGTAGATGGCATAGCTCTCCTTCCTCTTGCGCTTCTTCTTCTTGTCGCCCTTCGAAATGTTCTTCTGCGCCTTGCCAGCCTTCTTGGCGGCCTTCCCGCTAGTCTTGGGCGGCATCTCAAACAAGAACGTGAACGTACGGCAGCAACACCAGTAGCAAGCGCTCCGCTCTAGTCAGCGTCTCCCCACACAGTGGCACCCAGCGCGCCCCGCCGCCGCACCTTTACCAGCTCGCCCCGTTGCGGCCGCCGACCAATGGGCCGCGAGCGCAACCGGCCGCCGCACCCGAGAGCATAAAGGACCCCCACCCCTGGCGGCGGCGCCACTCCGCTGCTCGACTCGCTGCGGCTCGCACCGTCGTTCGTCTCGTCTCGTTTTCACACCACAGCCCATCGCCATGTCCGGACGCGGAAAGGGAGGCAAAGTCAAGGGCAAGTCAAAGTCCCGCTCCAGCAGGGCCGGGCTCCAGTTCCCGGTCGGCAGAATCCACCGCCTCCTGCGCAAGGGAAACTACGCCGAGCGCGTCGGCGCCGGGGCGCCCGTCTACCTCGCCGCCGTCATGGAGTACCTCGCGGCTGAGGTGCTCGAGCTGGCCGGAAACGCGGCCCGCGACAACAAGAAGACGCGCATCATCCCGCGCCACCTGCAGCTCGCCATCCGCAACGACGAGGAGCTCAACAAGCTCCTGTCGGGCGTCACCATCGCACAGGGTGGTGTCCTGCCCAACATCCAGGCCGTCCTGCTGCCAAAGAAGACCGAGAAGAAGGCCTAAACAGAGAGGCCAGGCAATCGGCACGCGGACCCGCCGCCCAGCAGCGCTGCGTGCTCCCCTGCACGCAACGCGCTTTGCCGGCTCGGCTCGGCTCACAACAATCGGCCCTTTTCAGGGCCACCACACAAACCTACGTCCAAAGCAAAATTTCAGTCGTCCTCGCCGCGCTTTACTTTACTTTAACTTCACTTCCACAGCCGCCGCCGCCGGCAACAAGACCATACCAACTGCTACGGATTGCAGGGGGAGATATTCTGCGAGGTACCTCGGTGTCACGCCTGACATCGAAGTGTCACATAGGGGAACTTGGCACAAACGCTCGCGCCAGGATGCAGATCCTGTACCCCTGTTCCCTCGACCCCGCAACAGGGGTAGCGATACTGGAATATGCGCGCCCTGTATGGGGCTATGCAGCCAGATCGACGATGCATCGCCTACAGAAGGGTCCAGAGCAGAGCGCTCTACGACGGGCCTTACACGTCCCCGCGGCAGACCTGCCTAGAACCACTCACAACACGATTCCGCGCCCTGGCAGAAGCGTTCTACGCGACCGCGCGGAATTCACAAAATGACTATTACGTCTTGACCCTTGGGCAATATGAACACCACAGGGACAGATGTGCAAGACCCGAGTCGCTACTCCAGCAGTAGCACAAACAGAACACATAATCACTCTCAACAAACAGCAACGTCCGAGAAAGCACACTACCAAAGATAAGAACAACACACAGAAAAGAGGAGCTAATGTCCACAGGCGACAATAACCTCCACCAACTCCCCCTCTAACGGTAGAGGACTAAAGGAAAGAGAGAAGAACAAGAAGAGCCGCCGCCGCCATCTTGTCGTCCACAGCCCGTGTGGCCCAACACACACACACACACACACACATTTCTCTCGTTTGCCTCAAGCACCTCCACGCACGCACAGTCGCCTCTTCCAAACGACAACGACAGCAATAATCACCACTGTTAAAGGAGCGTGTCGACACACCGCCCTCCACTCCCGCGCGCCCCATACAAACGAAACAGCTGATCCGGCCGCCTTGCCTCGGCAACTCCAACGCCGCCGCAAACACACAGCCAAAACCACGCAGATATTCACCGCCTCTCGCACAACAACAACACACAGCCCGGCGTCTCCATCGATCGATAAACAAAACAAACACACAGCGCCCTCTCTCGCACACACACACACACACACACACACAGCCACAAGACCCGCTTCCTTTCCTTTCTCCCAGTCACGTCAGTCAAACGCAAACGAAATGAAGAATGAAAGAAAGAAGGCAGGCAGGCAACACAGCGCACACACGCAGCAACAACACAGACTCTTTCGCACTTTTCAATTTCCGAACAGTGTGGTGGCCCTGAAAAGGGCCGTTTTCGTCTCTCCCACGGCCGCGGGAAGGCCAACGCGGCACAGCACACCGGCTGCGACGCGCCTAACCGCCGAAACCGTACAGGGTGCGCCCCTGCCTCTTCAGGGCGTACACCACGTCCATGGCCGTCACAGTGTCTTGCGCTTGGCGTGCTCAGTGTACGTCACCGCGTCGCGGATCACGTTCTCCAGGAACACCTTCAGCACTCCGCGGGTCTCCTCGTAGATCAGACCAGAGATGCGCTTCACGCCGCCCCTGCGAGCCAGGCGGCGGATCGCGGGCTTCGTGATGCCCTGGATGTTGTCGCGCAACACCTTGCGGTGCCGCTTGGCGCCACCCTTGCCGAGCCCCTTTCCTCCCTTGCCGCGGCCAGTCATCTCTTCTAAATCCTCAAAAAAAGCTCAGGCAAGCAAAACGTCTGCTGCAGCGGCTGGCTCCTCACCCGGCGCTAGCGAGTCGGCTACGGTCTGCGCCCAGCGCAACTCCGCAACTCCGTTACTGTCGTGCCTACCTGTGGCACGTGTGTGTGTGCAGGGTAAGCACTTGTGTGCTGTTCCTGCAGAACCTGAAATAAAAGTTTTGATATGACTACCTAACCGTTGTTGGGGTCCTCTCGGTGTTTATCTCGTGGGTCCTGGTGTTGTTGGGGAGGGGTTATTCCCGCAACAGGTCCGGCCAACGGGTAGTTGGTCGGTAATGTTGCTGCTGGCCCAAGCCCTGAATGAGCCGATTGCGGGATTGACCCGCTTTTTGGTAGAACTGACGTGCTAGGACACGGAATCTGTCCTGCAACATCAGGATACCCGTATCTTCGTGGAGGAAGGTGGTGGGGTAGAACTTGGGAAGGCCCAGCGCAAGCTTCAGCGCCTTGTTTTGCACGCGTTGCAGCGATCGTATGGAGGAGTCGGCGGCATTGCCCCACACCACGGCCGCGTACTCTAACACTGGGCGTACCAGTGTCAGATACAGTGTGATGCCGTGACGTGAGGGCAATGTGGACTCCGGGTTTAACAGGGGATAGAGTGCACGAAGCCGCCCTATCGCCCTGTTTCTGATCCACTGGATGTGTGGGGCCCAGGTGAGCCGTTGGTCTAGTCTCACTCCGAGGTAGGTAGCTGTTTTTGACCACGGGATGGGGCCTCCCGCGATGTGTAGGGCTTCTAGGTTAGGCGGCACTCTGCGCTTCGTGAACGCCACCGCCTGGCTCTTGGAAGCGTTAAATTTAAGACGCCACATGGTGGCCCAAGCGCCAAGCGCTTCACATCCTTGCTGGAGGCGACGTCCCATGGTATGCGCGTTCATGCTCCGGGTGAACAGAGCAGTGTCGTCCGCGTAGAGGGCCAACTCTACTCCGTTCACTCGCGGTGCGTCGGCGGTGAAGAGCGAGTAAAGTATGGGGCCGAGTACCGACCCCTGCGGTACGCCGGCACGTATGGGTCTGTTTGTGGACCTTCCCTGTTCTGCCCGGACGTGAAATGTCCTGCCTGATAAGTAGGACCTGAGAAGTGCTCCGTGCGACGTCGGTACCCCGAGTACAAACAGCTTGTAGACGAGGCCGTCATGCCACACGGAGTCGAAGGCGCGTGAGACGTCCAGAAATACCGCCCCAAGGTATTCCCTCGTCTCCAGCGCCCTCATGGCTGGTTCCACGAGGCGGAGCAGCTGGTGGGTCGTGGAGTGACCTCCACGAAAACCAAACTGCTCATCTGGCAATATGTGTTCCTGTTCCACGTGTTGTAGAAGTCGCAGTGCGTAAAGTCTCTCGAAAACCTTCGAGAGACATGGGAGGAGGCTGATGGGCCTGTAGCTGGATGGCGACCGGGGGTCCTTGTCCTGCTTCGGGATGGCCACCACCTCAGCATGTTTCCACACCGAGGGGTAGACACCCGAGGCAAGGATCTCGTTGAAGACTGTGGCTAGGTATTGCTCGTACTCCTGAGGGAGATTCCTAAGGAGTGAGTTCGGGATGCCGTCGATGCCGCCTGCCCTCCGGGCGTTGAGCGATCGGAGTTGCAGTGCAACTTCTTCGGCGGTGATGGGGTCTATGCTGTCACCCTCCTCTCGTGCGTCGAGGAAGACTGGGAGGCGTTGTTCCACTAGCTGGACATGGGCCACGTCTATGTCTTCTACCACTGGCCGGAAGTTTGCCTCAAAGGTGTCCGCTAGGACACTTGCCTTGGCGTCCGGCTCGCAGACGTGGGCGCCCAGCGCACGCGCCAGCCCCCCTATATAGACTCTGGCCCGCCCTCCCCCCACCACGCGCAACCGAGGGCATATAAGCGCACCACGGTGGCTGGCGCGCGCCCGTGTCGTCAAGGCAGCACCCGACGCAGCACCTCGCCTCCACGCCGCTCCGCTACCGCTACCGCTATGGCCCGCACAAAGCAAACGGCCCGCAAGTCCACCGGCGGAAAGGCGCCGCGCAAACAGCTCGCCACCAAGGCGGCGAGGAAGAGCGCGCCCGCCACCGGCGGCGTCAAGAAGCCCCACCGCTACAGGCCGGGCACCGTCGCCCTGCGAGAAATCAGGCGCTACCAGAAGAGCACAGAGCTGCTCATCCGCAAGCTGCCATTCCAGCGCCTAGTGCGCGAGATCGCCCAGGACTTCAAGACCGACCTGCGCTTCCAGAGCTCCGCGGTCATGGCCCTGCAGGAGGCCAGCGAGGCCTACCTCGTCGGCCTCTTCGAAGACACCAACCTGTGCGCAATCCACGCCAAGCGCGTCACCATCATGCCCAAGGACATCCAGCTCGCGCGCCGCATCCGCGGCGAGCGCGCCTAAACACCGCGCCAGCCGCTGGGCACCGCCCACGCACGCAACAAACAAAACGGCCCTTTTAAGGGCCACTAACATCACTCCGTCGCGAGCAAACTTTGTCGGTCGCCTCTCGCCCCACAACCACAGAACCAAAGACAAAACACACCACTTCCACTTCCACTTCCCGTCCGTCCGCCACAGCCGCTCTCTCTGCCAGCTTGCTGGCGCGCGCAACAATCAACATCATCCCTCCCCGGCGCGGCGCTCAAAGCGCACAATAACCCATCGGCCGACGCCGTCAACCACACGGCCGGCCGCCGCTTCGTTTCGAAACGAAAAGAAAAGAAAAACAAACAAAAAGCCAGGCAAGTCCAACGCCACCGACCCTTTCCACATCTCAGCGTCCCCCGCCCCCGTTGCAAGAACACACACAAGACAAGACACGTCCGAGAAGAAGAAGAAGAAGAAGGCAGGCAAACCAAAGTATTCAAACAACATGACACAAACCAACAACCGTCGGCCGGCCGCCACCAAAAACGGCGACAATCAACCGCTACCGCCGCCCGCACCCGCCACCGACCCCCCGCAATCCAACCACCACGGCACGCAAACAGTATCCACACACGGGCATACAGAAACGCCAGACGACGCAACCACACCGCAACACAAACACGACAATCAAAACCTTCCCGACGTGCTTTGATGGCCCTGAGAAGGGCCGTTTTGGGCCGCGCGTCTCTTGCGCGCCACTAGACGACGGGGACGGGGGGTGGGGACGACGGAGTCATCCGCCAACCCTTCCTTTCCCATTCCTTTCTTCTTCTCCTCTACTTCTTCTTCTTGGGCGACGCCTTCGCCTTAGACGGCGTCGTCGCCTTCTTCGGGCGCGGCGCCTTCGGCTTCTTCGTCGGAACCTTGGCGGCCTTCTTCGCCTTCGACGGCGACTTGGCCTTGGCCGGCTTGGCAGCAGCCGCCTTCTTCGCACCGGCGGGAGCGGCCGACGCCGCAGACGCCTTCTTGGCGGCGCCCGCCTTCCGACCAGTCGCCGCCTTCACGCCACCAGCCTTCTTTGCGCCGGCCGCACGGGCGCCCTTCTTCTCCTTGCTGGCCGGAGCGGCGCGCTTCTTCTTGGCACCGCCAGCACGAGCCTTGCCGCCCTCAGCCGCCCCGCCGCCGGCGCCGGCAAGCTTGAAAGAGCCGGACGCGCCCTTCCCCTTCGTCTGCACCAGCTCGCCCGCCACCACGGCCGACTTGAGGTACTTCTTGATAAACGGCGCCAGCTTCTCCGCGTCCAGCTTGTAGTGCGCGGCAATGTACTTCTTGATCGCCTGCAGCGACGATCCGCCGCGCTCCTTCAGACTCTTGATGGCGGCCGTCACCATCTCAGAGGTGCGCGGGTGCGCAGGCTTGGCGCGCGGCTTCTTCGCAGACGACGCAGACTTTGCCTTCTTCGTAGTGCCGGTGGCGGCGGGTGCCGCAGCAGTCTCGTTCGTAGCCGCCTGATCTGCCATTTCGACGACGCGCGTTAACACACAGCGAGCAGCGAGAGCGAGAGGAGACACGCAGCGAGCGGAGCGCACAGCAGAGGAATAGCCGCCTCGACGCACAGGCCCAGCCAGTGTCGCGGGCGGGCGCGGACGGCCGAGAGAGCGGCCGCCACTCTGCGCGCCGCCGCGCCGCGCCTCCCGCGCTTGCTACCGCCCAACGTCCGACAGCCTGTGCGGAGCAGCCCCACACCTGCGCCACAACCACCCGCGCCTTTCAAACCACCGAGGATGGGGCTACACACAGCCACACCACAGTCGCCAACCAGTCGCCACGGCAGCGCCGCAAACCACGGCCAAACTGCAGCCACCGCGCGCTACAGCCTGGGTCGGCCCGCCGAGAATCGCCGCCCACGCCCAAATGCCGCCCCCACAGCCCCAGCCGACGACCCGCCACAATGGCCAAACCTTCGGCAAAAGCCCCACACCGTCGCCGCGGCAGCCCGGCCAGCGCGGCCGGCGCCACAGCCACACAAGCGGAGGCGTGCGGCGATGACGGCCGTGCAAACGCACCTCCGCCGCCCCATCGCCCTCCCACCGTTTCCCGATCGGCCCGCAGCCGTCGGGCCACGTCCTCCTCCTCTCGCCCGCCAACATTCACAGCCCTTTCGTTCGTTTCCCAACAATTTCAATTGTGCCCGCCGCAAAAACGGGCGCCGCCTGCGAAGCAACATGCTCCGCCGGAGCGCCCCTCGCCGCTTACGAGCCAACCCCTCGCCCGAGGCAAACCGAAATCCGCAACTACAGACCAACCCAATCTGCCGTCAGCACACACGACAGCCAACATCACGCGTGACGAGTTAGACATTAGGTTCACACGTCTCGGTTAGGTTCGGTGGACGTGGGTTAGGTTAAGGGCACTTGGGTTAGGTTAAGCATTCAAAACACACGTCAGGCGCCAGAGGTTAGGTTACGTTACGTTAAGGTTAGGTTAGGGGCACTTGGGTTAGGTTAAGGGTCGGTGTTAGGTTAAGTGTCAAACTTAGGTTAAGCATTCAAACACACGTCGGGCGTCAGAGGTTAGGTTAGGTTAGGTTAGGTTAGGTTAGGTTAGGTTAGGTTAGGTTAAGGCCACTTGGGTTAGGTTAAGCCTCAAACTTAGGTTAAGCATTCAAACACGTCAGCCGTCAGGTGGCCGCAGCAGCCGCACCTACCTACCTACCTACCCACCCACCTCACGGCCGGACAGCTTAGCTTACTTGGCGCTGAGGCTGACCTCACCGCACCTCACCTCACGCTAACGCTACGCTACAGGTTCGGTTCGGTTCGGTTCGGTTCGCTCAGCTTAGGCTTAGAGCTTAAGCGCCGAGGTCGGATTACGTTGGTTCACACCTTCGGGCGCCACACTTTGGGTGTAAAGGTCGCCGAAGCCACAGACAACGCCGACAAACGGGCAGCACGACCACGACCAGATACCGAGACACACGGACCACCCACCGGCCAAAGGGCACCAAACAACAAACCAGAGCACCACGTGTCGACCAGAGCAACCCGCCGCTCACGCGACGTGGCTGGCACCGAAGGGCCGCCGCAACTGCGCTTTCCGCGCCGGGCCGGATGCACGTGCGGCAACACCACCACCGCACACAGCCGCTGTTCAACATCAACCAACAACACGCCGCGGTCGCAGCCTCAACGCCAGCACACGTTTGCACCACCATTCACACGCACCGCACAAACAGCTGTCGCCAACAACACAAACACACCGCAACGACGCCGCCGCCTCTACTTGTGCCGGCCGGCCACCCACCCCACCGACGGCGCACCTGTCGGCAGTCGGCAGTCGACACGGGAAACGCACACCGCCACTTCGCTCGCGCGCACGCCACCAACCAGTCGTCGTCTCAAACATAGGGCAGGCAACAAATCGCCTCGCACGAACCGTCCACAAAACTATCAAAGCACAGCCTCTGGCTAACGGCCACGACGCAGCGGCACCGCTGCTCCTTTCCCCGCCCCACTCGATTCACAAAGTCACGCGACACCGCCAACGACGGCCTCGCTTCCCGCAACCGACACCTTTCCGCCACTACGCACAGCCGCACCCGACGCCCGTGGCAACGACACAACTACTGCACTATCCACCGCCGCCTCCCCCTTCCCGTACACACAGCCAGCCAGCCAGCCAAAACCACACCAACGACCCAAACACGCACGTGCAACGGCACACCCCAACCAGTCAACGTCGACAACCACACGCACGGCTCGAAACCGGCGTCCTTCCGCGTTGCCATCAAGCTACACACAAGACACAAGGAACCAACAACAGCAAAAGCCTGCCCGCCCGCCCCACTCTCACGCCGCAAAAAGCACACCGAAACCGCCAAACGCACATTCCCATCGCACTGACACCGACCGGCTCGCTACCACCACACCTCTGCGGCAGCCGTTTCGCAAACATGACACGGCGCGACATGACATCACGACCAACTCTCCTTTCCGACGCCTTCGGCCGGAGCACAACGCCGCCAATTCGCCACACAGTCACACAGTCGACAAGCGCCCGCCCTCCCTGCACGACGCCGCGCAGCAAAGGCGCCCGCAAACAAACACATACCTCTCCTCTCTCTCGGCCGCCCGACGCGCCAACCGCCACACCGCCAGCCACTCGCAATTGTGCACTGCCGCCAGCCACACGTCCAACACGCCGCGCCGCCTCCGGCCACCCGCCAGGGGGCGCTCACGTCCGCGACAACAGCGCGGCCCGCCGGGCCAAACCGAACCGAGCCGCCCGCCGCTGCTCTGCACATCTTCCTGCGCGCATCAACAAAACGAGGCACGCGAGCACACCCCGTCACAACGCCACATCACGCAAATGCCGTGCCGACCTCTTGTGTCTACCGCCTAAATTGCACTCACCAGCCGCCCCTTCTTCTTCTTCCTACCTATCCATCTGTGCGTCTGTGTCGGTCCGCGCGTGACGCCTCTCAACATCCGCCGTCGCCGTCGCCGTCGCCGTCCCCGTTTCCGCCCCAATGCCATCGTCGCGCCGCCGCCTCCTCCTCCTCCACCGCCCCTGTCCGGCCCGCACCACACCATACACCGCTGCTTGTCCCGGCCGTTGCCACCAAAGGCGCCTACCGCAAACGCGCCACGCCGCAGCCCCCGTGCGTGCATCTCCGTGCCGACGCTGCCTCTCTGCCCTCCCGCACGCACTCGACCGACCGACATGCACTGCGTCGACGGCCTCGACAACACAGTCTCTGGCTCCGCACTGCGTGTTCCGGTACGCACGCTCAAACACGTATGTACTCATTACCAGCGATGGCGAGGCACGACACAATCTCTGACCAGAGAGTTTCTTATCGTCGCTAGTCTGCGCCACACGACACTAGTAGCACGTAGCGGGTCGGCAGGAACAGTTGTCATCTATATGTGGCGGGTCGGGAGAGGTAGTAGTCAGTCGACAGTATTAGCGAGTGGACGATTCTACTGAGCGGGCGGCGGCGTGCTCTTCTCGCGACTCTGGTCTCCGTTCGGGACGATGCATATTGTTATTAAAGGTAAGGTAATGAAGCTGCATTGCGCAAATCTAATAATGTATGTCAATTGTAACTATTTTCTTCACAACTAAATGCCCCAATAATACTTTGTTTCCAAACTAACTTTTTTAAAGTACAACCATTCATTTCCATTTAAAGAATATTTCCTACGCATTTCCTCCAACAATCAAAATTAAATGTGTGAGCCGGCATTCATTGCACGAAGCTGTGTACAGGTATCTACAGTTGAGAGCACATGTAGATGCACTTTGTTTTCTCTTTTGTCTTTTTGTTTTTTTTTTATTGACGTAACGATCTTTTGCTCTTTTTATTCTAATTTGTACGTAGGCTGTTTGTTTAGATTTTTATACTGGTAATGCCACGTAGCGCTCTGCGTGAAAATCAATGCCTGTGCTGTGTGCAGTCTGTGGCTAGTTTGCATTGTTGTCATGAACTGCTATAGCTGGATGTGAACAGCGCGTAGCGTTGCGCAGTTAGGGGTGAGCCGCCAGCACTGGTGCATGTGAGGCGAGAGATGGCGGACTTTTCAAATTACATATATTATGACTGGTGATGATGATATTAAGGGTAAATACATTGTTTGTTGTTCTCTATTAAACATCTTTACTTTGCTAACTATCCCTATCAGTAGTTAGTGCCCTCCGTAGTTTGAATCTCTTATTTAGCTGGCAGCAGTGGTGCTCGCTGTATTGCAGTAGTTCGAGTAATGAAGATTTTTGTGAGGTAAGTGATTTCCGAAAGGTGTACTTTAATGTTACTCAGGGCCATTCTTTTGCAGGGATCTTTGATAGTCAGATTGCGTTGCGCTCAAAATATTGTGTGTCAGTTTAAGCACAGTTTTGTATACATTGTTGTTCAAAGGGGGACGTCTCAGAATACCAGCGCTGCCCTTACAACGTTTATCGGGTTTTCAACTACGTCTGTTGAGATGTTCATCGTTCATTATTTCCATTCATCAATATTATCGCGCGTTTCTCATCAATCTTCGTTCGTTCATTTTCTAGGGACGTTAACAACATTCTGGCACATTTTTATCATCATTCACTCACTCACTCACTCACTTACTTACGACTATTTGTGCGGGGAGGTTACACTTGGGTCCGTTTCCATTTACATTCAATGTTGATAGACCTTTTTTTTTGTTGTTGTTTTGTTGCTGGCAGGTTACAAAAGGCCTCATTTTATGTTGGTTGCAGCAGCGTTTTTCTCCTTCTTTCTTCTAGTGTTTTCCCCGCCCCCGCCCCTCCCGCATCCGTCGGGTCTCACCACGTTCACTGACAGCCGCGTCTGCGGCTACACCACAACGGCCCCCTCCCGGCAACCCATTCGTTTTCTCTTCTTTTGCACAAAAACAACGCCGCACGCGCCAGCCGAGCGCAGCGCAAGCCACCCACACCGCGCCCCTCCCCGTCTTTATAGCCTCCGCGTCTCGTTTTCTTCGTTTGCCCCCTCCCATCTCCCGAATGCCATGCCATGCCAGCAGCGTTACGCGTGCCCCTCCCCTGTCCACACACTACCGCGAAACGAACAGCCTTCCGGGCCACATGCAGGGCACGCCCACCGCCATTCCCGGACGCAATTCTCAAAACAACACACACACACACAAAATGAACGCACTATCCCACTTCGCTTCTCTCTCTTCTCTCTCTCTCTCTCGTCCCTTCCCTTTAACGAAAGACAAACAGACCCCGGTTAACACACTTTCTCGACACCTTCATGTAGGGAGGGAGGGAGGGAGGGAGGGAGGGTGCGTGCGTGCGGTGTCTCGACCGTGACGGCAACCATCGACGATCCATTTCCCCCACTGGTAAAACATGTTCACTAACACCTACAGACATCATTCCGTACACACACAATGGCTTTGCACACGAACATAGACGGCACGGGCACTGTCGTACATTCTTCCTCAGAACCATCTCAACGAACGTTACATACACATCCGGGAAAGCAAAGCAACGCAACGCACAATTCAGCCGTCAAAGGTAACGTTCACCACGGCAGACACTTGCCGCCGCGCCGTTACACGCATTTCAGTGCGGCTACAATACACCTCCGACACGGGAACGTTCCGTTGCTCTACACTGCGTTTCTCCGTTTTGTTTGGTTTTTTTTTATCCGTTTTTTTTCTTCTCTCTCTCTCTCTCTCTCTCTCTCTTTTTTTTTTTTTCCCCTCTGTCCTTTCCTCCACCATTCTCTCCTCACGTTCTGCCCAGACATTCGACCGATCAGAGGTTCACCTTTCGGTAACCGTTCTCAGCGCGACCGTATGACGGGTGTTCAAGACGTCCGTTGCGTGATGCCGGTGTACCGCGCCGATCGACAGTTTCCCAGAGGCGACGGATCGGACCACATCACCGACACACACAAACACGTGTGCGCACATTCGCCAAAGCGACCGTCGTCTTCTAGCGTCGCGCTTACTCTACTGTACTGCACTGGACTGGACACGCGTGCATGCATCTTCAATGACGACGTCGGTGTGCGTGCGTCGTACGCACAAGCAGACACAGTCAGTCAGACACGACTACCGAAATCAGAGTCGGAGGAAAGGTACATCATCGTGCGTGTCGCCCGTACAATGCAATACACATTGGTGTCTCAATGCGCGTTCATTTAAACGTCACTCACACGCCTCCACGCTGCAGCATTTACAGACACATTTCACCCTCGCCATATATGGCGGCGTGCAAACCGACCCGCAAACGGCCGTCGTTACACACTGACATTCCCAACAATCGCGTTTCGCTTCCATCCGTCACGTAACTAACCGGCACCTCCATCCAAAGGGCACATCACCGATCGCACTTCCCCCCCTCGCAGACAGGTAACACCAACGAGTTGTGCGCACGTGCCTCCATTCCACGTCACACCGTGGCCGTACCCCGCAACACGCGACGCGCCCCCATCAATCAAATTCATCGCATCGGCCACCCCACCCCGTCGCGTCGCAACCAAAGCGGTAGCTATTGCCGCCGTCCACCCACTCACACACAAAACAACAACAACAACAACAACAACAATTCCGCCCTTCCCGCAAAGGCCATTTGGTGGCCCTGAAAAGGGCCGTTTTTGCCGCTCTCGCAACGGAGGAGCCTTCTCTCCTTCCATTCCAGAGCCACCTCCTTACTTGGAGCTCGTGTACTTGGTCACCGCCTTCGTGCCCTCGCTCACGGCGTGCTTGGCCAGCTCGCCAGGCAGCAACAGCCGCACAGCGGTCTGGATCTCGCGGGACGTGATGGTCGAGCGCTTGTTGTAGTGCGCCAGGCGGGACGCCTCGGCCGCGATGCGCTCGAAAATGTCGTTCACGAAGCTGTTCATGATGCTCATCGCCTTCGACGAGATGCCCGTGTCAGGGTGCACCTGCTTCAGCACCTTGTAGATGTAGATGGCATAGCTCTCCTTCCTCTTGCGCTTCTTCTTCTTGTCGCCCTTCGAAATGTTCTTCTGCGCCTTGCCAGCCTTCTTGGCGGCCTTCCCGCTAGTCTTGGGCGGCATCTCAAACAAGAACGTGAACGTACGGCAGCAACACCAGTAGCAAGCGCTCCGCTCTAGTCAGCGTCTCCCCACACAGTGGCACCCAGCGCGCCCCGCCGCCGCACCTTTACCAGCTCGCCCCGTTGCGGCCGCCGACCAATGGGCCGCGAGCGCAACCGGCCGCCGCACCCGAGAGCATAAAGGACCCCCACCCCTGGCGGCGGCGCCACTGCAGCAAGAGCAGCACTGCGCTGAGCCGCCGTAGCGAGAGGACGCTCTGGCTCAACGCAGCTACTATTGTCTCGCTCGCGCTATTGTACTCGCGCGTCTTTGTCTGCGTGCCTTTGTTAAGGTGCGTTGGTCAACGGCGTCCGCGTGGCAAAAGCAAAAGCTTGTCTCTCCTGCTGGCTACTCGCACGCGGGTTGGTTAGCGGCAGAATTGTCGTGTTGTCTGCTACTGGCTGTGGCACAAATCGATTCAGGAATCGATTTGCGTCACGCCTAGGGAACGTTAGGGCACGCCGTGATCCAGGACCCCCTTCACGTGGGACCAGTCCGCGATCACTAGAGTTAGAAATCTCCATCCTTTCTTACTCAATTACAGGAGCCCCATGGACCCGAAAAATAGCTGCCTGACCGCCATGGAGGATACTGTCCCGACAGATTGCACTCTGTCGGCGGCAGCATCCGCCACACTACCCGCCTCCGGCGATACCGCGTCCACGGCCGGCGCATCTTGCGCCCCCTCAGGCTACCGCCCCATCTCTGCCGTTGAACTGTATGTGATTTTGAATCGCGTAGCAAATCCAAAAACAATCGAAGAGAAAGAGGCCGCGGAAAAGGCGTACGAACATTTCATGCGCCACGACTTAGCCGCCGCCCTGGGACAACAGCCGCTGATAGATTCTTTCTTTCCGCTGAGTGTACTGCCGCGCTCGGCCATAGAAGAGGTGATTGTTCCGCCGGGAGCCCTGCCGGGTGTAGCAACTCAAGATGTTGCTGCTCTGGCGGAGGCGGCCCCGAATGGTGTTGCGTCACCAGACTTGGCTACTGAAGAAGCCAGTGCGCTGCTGATCGCCCCAACGGAAAATCCCAGTGAAGAAGCCGCTAGTGCGCCGGTCCTCGCCGCGGAGGGACTGACTGACAGCGACCACCCAAACCCAACAGGGCACCCAACAACACCAGTGCTACTAGACATTCCCGAAGCCAACCTGGGGACACTTCTGTCGGCAGAAATGCCGATGGAAGTGCAACAGGCATCACGGAAGCGACCGGCCACCTCGGACTCCGAGGAACAAACCACAGCAACCGAGCCTGAAGGGCGCCAAACAAAAAAGAAGGCTGCTGCTGCAGACGCCCCCACAGCGCCCCCTGCAGCCGAGGAAGACGGTTTTACCGTACCGAACCGGCGGCACACCGCCAGGCCCAAAAGGCTTGAAAAGGTGCTTCCCCCACCTCCAGCCACATCAAATCGGTTCGCGGAGGCGACCGATGATGTTGTGGAAGCGGAACCCGCCGCCCCAGCACGTAAGCAGACACGCCCCCCTCCAGTAGTAATGACGTGGGACAATGACTACATGGACCTCCGCCGCATAGTTAAAGAAGTGGCGAAAATAAAGTCTTTCAAAGTCCAATCGAATAACGTCTATAAGGTCCTCCCAACAACCATAGACGAGCACAAAAAGCTCATGGATTTTGTTAGGGATCAGGGACTCCATTGCTATACCCACAACACCGAGTCCCTGAAGCTACTAAAGGTGGTTATACGCCACCTGCCAATCAAGATGAACCCCACCCATCTCAAACACGAACTCGCCGAGTCGGGTTTTTCCGCGCGCACGGTAGAACTAATGACATCGCCGCGTACGCACAAAAAGATGCCGTTGTTCCTTGTCGTCCTAGTGGACAACGAGGACAACAGAAAAATCTTTCAACTTGACAAAATTGCAGACATCGACGTTTCGGTCGAACTACTCAAGGCCAAGGGCAAGAGGCCTCAGTGCTACTCGTGCCAAGGCCTAGACCATGTTGCACACAACTGCACCATGCCCGCGCGTTGCGTGAAGTGTGCAGGTGCACACCAAAGCCGCGACTGCGCAAAAAAGCGCGACGAACAGCCCAAATGCTGCAACTGCAGTGAGCCGCATGTTGCCAGCTACAGGGGCTGTAACGCGTTCAAGTCCCGAAAGCGTGGCAAGGCTGCCAAAAAAGTGCAGTCAGGAGTCAGTTTTGCGTCCGTAGCCGGGGGACGGGCTGCTGAACAGCAGGCCCCTCCCCGCAGTGAACGCCGCCTACCCACCCGAAACCTGAAACCACCTACCAACCCAAAGCCGGAAACCAGTGCTGCTGGGCTACCCCACGGCCCCACGCCGACCCGCGTCGAAAATGGACAGGCTGCCCCTGCTGCGCAGACTCCAGTCGCAAAACAGTGCCAGCCTAGTACTGCCCCAGCGCCACCCGCCCCCGCGGCCACGAGCGCTATCACTGATGATCTGCAGATGCTACTGCAGACATTAAACGGACTCATGGCACAACTACCCAACCTAGTCTCCGCAGCTGCGACGGCCCTCCAGGCCATCGCCAAGCCCCCCAGTCATGGATAACGACCATACCCATGGCCTGACTGTTTGCGTTTTCAACGCAAACAGTCTTGTACCGCAGCAGGGTGAATTTAGGGAATTTCTACACAGCGAGGCAGTAGACATCTGCCTCGTCTGTGAAACATTCCTAAAACCCGGTGTGCACGTCAGGGTCGCAAACTACAGCTGTTACCGCAACGACCGGCTGACCCACGGCGGCGGTACGGCGGCGTATGTCAGGTCGTCCCTGCGGCACTACCCGGTGCAACTGCCACAACTCGAGCACATGGAAGCCACCGGCGTGACCGTTAACACGTCTGTCGGCAAGATCACTTTCGTGGCGGCATACCGGCCGCCGCGGGGTGTTCTGCAAGAGGCCGATTTCGACACCCTACTGGACATGGAGGGGAGGCTGTTCATCGGGGGGGACTTTAACGCAAAGTCCGCCTACTGGAACTCCCGCCTCACAAATGTCAGCGGGCGCCGACTTGAACGCGCCGCCCTCAGACACGGCGCCATCATTCTAGGGCCCTACGACCCAACCCACATCCCAGTGCGTGGACAACCTGACGTTCTCGACGTTGCTATACTGAGGGGGGTCGATCGGTTTACGACAGCCGAGACGAGGACGGCTTTGTCATCAGATCACTTGCCAGTGATCTTCGACATAGACGTCGTCGGCGCGGCGGTGCGGGCCGGTCGTCCATCCTTCAGGAAACTCAACGTCGAGCACTTCCAGACCGAGGTACGGGAATACCTCACAGATGCCCCTGATCCGAGGGAGGTGGGGGTGGAAGCCGCCATCACCTCCCTAAATCAGGCGCTCCTGCGAGCTGCAGAGAGTGCCACTCCTGGTCGTTCTCGTCAGCCACAAGATAGGTCGCGTCGCCTCCCGCAAGAAATACGGGAGCTTATAGTGGCGAAAAACCATCTCTTCCGCGAGTGGCAAATAACGCGACAGCCAGAAACAAAACGCCGCGTAAACCGCATGCGTCGTGCCATCACTGCGGCCGTCCGCGAACACCGCAACCAAGCATGGGCCGACCTTGTCGAGTCCCTCGACCCGGACGACGGCAGTGCATGGCGCGTCGTGAGAGGTTTTCTGCGCCGCAGGCAGCGCATTCCTCCCCTGAAACTCGGTCAGGACCACGTCTGCGAGCCGGACGCCAAGGCAAGTGTCCTAGCGGACACCTTTGAGGCAAACTTCCGGCCAGTGGTAGAAGACATTGACGTGGCCCATGTCCAGCTAGTGGAAGAACGCCTCCCAGTCTTCCTCAACGCACGAGAGGAGGGTGACAGCATAGACCCCATCACCGCCGAAGAAGTTGCACTGCAACTCCGATCGCTCAATGCCCGGAGGGCAGGCGGCATCGACGGCATCCCGAACTCACTCCTTAGGAATCTCCCTGAGGAATACGAGCAATACCTAGCCACAGTCTTCAATGAGATCCTTGCCTCGGGTGTTTACCCCTCGGTGTGGAAACATGCTGAGGTGGTGGCCATCCCGAAGCAGGACAAGGACCCCCGGTCGCCATCCAGCTACAGGCCCATCAGCCTCCTCCCATGTCTCTCGAAGGTTTTCGAGAGACTTTACGCACGGCGACTTCTACAACACGTGGAACAGGAGCACATATTGCCAGATGAGCAGTTTGGTTTTCGTGGAGGTCACTCCACGACCCACCAGCTGCTCCGCCTCGTGGAACCAGCCATGAGGGCGCTGGAGACGAGGGAATACCTTGGGGCGGTATTTCTGGACGTCTCACGCGCCTTCGACTCCGTGTGGCATGACGGCCTCGTCTACAAGCTGTTTGTACTCGGGGTACCGACGTCGCACGGAGCACTTCTCAGGTCCTACTTATCAGGCAGGACATTTCACGTCCGGGCAGAACAGGGAAGGTCCACAAACAGACCCATACGTGCCGGCGTACCGCAGGGGTCGGTACTCGGCCCCATACTTTACTCGCTCTTCACCGCCGACGCACCGCGAGTGAACGGAGTAGAGTTGGCCCTCTACGCGGACGACACTGCTCTGTTCACCCGGAGCATGAACGCGCATACCATGGGACGTCGCCTCCAGCAAGGATGTGAAGCGCTTGGCGCTTGGGCCACCATGTGGCGCCTTAAATTTAACGCTTCCAAGAGCCAGGCGGTGGCGTTCACGAAGCGCAGAGTGCCGCCTAACCTAGAAGCCCTACACATCGCGGGAGGCCCCATCCCGTGGTCAAAAACAGCTACCTACCTCGGAGTGAGACTAGACCAGCGGCTCACCTGGGCCCCACACATCCAGTGGATCAGAAACAAGGCGATAGGGCGGCTTCGTGCACTCTATCCCCTGTTAAACCCGGAGTCCACATTGCCCTCACGTCACGGCATCACGCTGTATCTGACACTGGTACGCCCAGTGTTAGAGTACGCGGCCGTGGTGTGGGGCAATGCCGCCGACTCCTCCATACGATCGCTACAACGCGTGCAAAACAAGGCGCTGAAGCTTGCGCTGGGCCTTCCCAGGTTCTACCCCACCACCTTCCTCCACGAAGATACGGGTATCCTGATGTTGCAGGACAGATTCCGTGTCCTAGCACGTCAGTTTTACCAAAAAGCGGGTCAATCCCGCAATCGGCTCATTCAGGGCTTGGGCCAGCAGCTACATCACCGACCAACTACCCGTTGGCCGGACCTGTTGCGGGAATAACCCCTCCCCAACAACACCAGGACCCACGAGATAAACACCGAGAGGACCCCAACAACGGTTAGGTAGTCTTATCAAAAACTTTTATTTCAGGTTCTGCAGGAACAGCACACAAGTGCTTACCCTGCACACACACACGTGCCACAGGTAGGCACGACAGTAAAGGAGTTGCGGAGTAAAGGAGTTGCGGCGGCGCCACTCCGCTGCTCGACTCGCTGCGGCTCGCACCGTCGTTCGTCTCGTCTCGTTTTCACACCACAGCCCATCGCCATGTCCGGACGCGGAAAGGGAGGCAAAGTCAAGGGCAAGTCAAAGTCCCGCTCCAGCAGGGCCGGGCTCCAGTTCCCGGTCGGCAGAATCCACCGCCTCCTGCGCAAGGGAAACTACGCCGAGCGCGTCGGCGCCGGGGCGCCCGTCTACCTCGCCGCCGTCATGGAGTACCTCGCGGCTGAGGTGCTCGAGCTGGCCGGAAACGCGGCCCGCGACAACAAGAAGACGCGCATCATCCCGCGCCACCTGCAGCTCGCCATCCGCAACGACGAGGAGCTCAACAAGCTCCTGTCGGGCGTCACCATCGCACAGGGTGGTGTCCTGCCCAACATCCAGGCCGTCCTGCTGCCAAAGAAGACCGAGAAGAAGGCCTAAACAGAGAGGCCAGGCAATCGGCACGCGGACCCGCCGCCCAGCAGCGCTGCGTGCTCCCCTGCACGCAACGCGCTTTGCCGGCTCGGCTCGGCTCACAACAATCGGCCCTTTTCAGGGCCACCACACAAACCTACGTCCAAAGCAAAATTTCAGTCGTCCTCGCCGCGCTTTACTTTACTTTAACTTCACTTCCACAGCCGCCGCCGCCGGCAACAAGACCATACCAACTGCTACGGATTGCAGGGGGAGATATTCTGCGAGGTACCTCGGTGTCACGCCTGACATCGAAGTGTCACATAGGGGAACTTGGCACAAACGCTCGCGCCAGGATGCAGATCCTGTACCCCTGTTCCCTCGACCCCGCAACAGGGGTAGCGATACTGGAATATGCGCGCCCTGTATGGGGCTATGCAGCCAGATCGACGATGCATCGCCTACAGAAGGGTCCAGAGCAGAGCGCTCTACGACGGGCCTTACACGTCCCCGCGGCAGACCTGCCTAGAACCACTCACAACACGATTCCGCGCCCTGGCAGAAGCGTTCTACGCGACCGCGCGGAATTCACAAAATGACTATTACGTCTTGACCCTTGGGCAATATGAACACCACAGGGACAGATGTGCAAGACCCGAGTCGCTACTCCAGCAGTAGCACAAACAGAACACATAATCACTCTCAACAAACAGCAACGTCCGAGAAAGCACACTACCAAAGATAAGAACAACACACAGAAAAGAGGAGCTAATGTCCACAGGCGACAATAACCTCCACCAACTCCCCCTCTAACGGTAGAGGACTAAAGGAAAGAGAGAAGAACAAGAAGAGCCGCCGCCGCCATCTTGTCGTCCACAGCCCGTGTGGCCCAACACACACACACACACACACACACATTTCTCTCGTTTGCCTCAAGCACCTCCACGCACGCACAGTCGCCTCTTCCAAACGACAACGACAGCAATAATCACCACTGTTAAAGGAGCGTGTCGACACACCGCCCTCCACTCCCGCGCGCCCCATACAAACGAAACAGCTGATCCGGCCGCCTTGCCTCGGCAACTCCAACGCCGCCGCAAACACACAGCCAAAACCACGCAGATATTCACCGCCTCTCGCACAACAACAACACACAGCCCGGCGTCTCCATCGATCGATAAACAAAACAAACACACAGCGCCCTCTCTCGCACACACACACACACACACACACACAGCCACAAGACCCGCTTCCTTTCCTTTCTCCCAGTCACGTCAGTCAAACGCAAACGAAATGAAGAATGAAAGAAAGAAGGCAGGCAGGCAACACAGCGCACACACGCAGCAACAACACAGACTCTTTCGCACTTTTCAATTTCCGAACAGTGTGGTGGCCCTGAAAAGGGCCGTTTTCGTCTCTCCCACGGCCGCGGGAAGGCCAACGCGGCACAGCACACCGGCTGCGACGCGCCTAACCGCAGAAACCGTACAGGGTGCGCCCCTGCCTCTTCAGGGCGTACACCACGTCCATGGCCGTCACAGTCTTGCGCTTGGCGTGCTCAGTGTACGTCACCGCGTCGCGGATCACGTTCTCCAGGAACACCTTCAGCACTCCGCGGGTCTCCTCGTAGATCAGACCAGAGATGCGCTTCACGCCGCCCCTGCGAGCCAGGCGGCGGATCGCGGGCTTCGTGATGCCCTGGATGTTGTCGCGCAACACCTTGCGGTGCCGCTTGGCGCCACCCTTGCCGAGCCCCTTTCCTCCCTTGCCGCGGCCAGTCATCTCTTCTAAATCCTCAAAAAAAGCTCAGGCAAGCAAAACGTCTGCTGCAGCGGCTGGCTCCTCACCCGGCGCTAGCGAGTCGGCTACGGTCTGCGCCCAGCGCACGCGCCAGCCCCCCTATATAGACTCTGGCCCGCCCTCCCCCCACCACGCGCAACCGAGGGCATATAAGCGCACCACGGTGGCTGGCGCGCGCCCGTGTCGTCAAGGCAGCACCCGACGCAGCACCTCGCCTCCACGCCGCTCCGCTACCGCTACCGCTATGGCCCGCACAAAGCAAACGGCCCGCAAGTCCACCGGCGGAAAGGCGCCGCGCAAACAGCTCGCCACCAAGGCGGCGAGGAAGAGCGCGCCCGCCACCGGCGGCGTCAAGAAGCCCCACCGCTACAGGCCGGGCACCGTCGCCCTGCGAGAAATCAGGCGCTACCAGAAGAGCACAGAGCTGCTCATCCGCAAGCTGCCATTCCAGCGCCTAGTGCGCGAGATCGCCCAGGACTTCAAGACCGACCTGCGCTTCCAGAGCTCCGCGGTCATGGCCCTGCAGGAGGCCAGCGAGGCCTACCTCGTCGGCCTCTTCGAAGACACCAACCTGTGCGCAATCCACGCCAAGCGCGTCACCATCATGCCCAAGGACATCCAGCTCGCGCGCCGCATCCGCGGCGAGCGCGCCTAAACACCGCGCCAGCCGCTGGGCACCGCCCACGCACGCAACAAACAAAACGGCCCTTTTAAGGGCCACTAACATCACTCCGTCGCGAGCAAACTTTGTCGGTCGCCTCTCGCCCCACAACCACAGAACCAAAGACAAAACACACCACTTCCACTTCCACTTCCCGTCCGTCCGCCACAGCCGCTCTCTCTGCCAGCTTGCTGGCGCGCGCAACAATCAACATCATCCCTCCCCGGCGCGGCGCTCAAAGCGCACAATAACCCATCGGCCGACGCCGTCAACCACACGGCCGGCCGCCGCTTCGTTTCGAAACGAAAAGAAAAGAAAAACAAACAAAAAGCCAGGCAAGTCCAACGCCACCGACCCTTTCCACATCTCAGCGTCCCCCGCCCCCGTTGCAAGAACACACACAAGACAAGACACGTCCGAGAAGAAGAAGAAGAAGAAGGCAGGCAAACCAAAGTATTCAAACAACATGACACAAACCAACAACCGTCGGCCGGCCGCCACCAAAAACGGCGACAATCAACCGCTACCGCCGCCCGCACCCGCCACCGACCCCCCGCAATCCAACCACCACGGCACGCAAACAGTATCCACACACGGGCATACAGAAACGCCAGACGACGCAACCACACCGCAACACAAACACGACAATCAAAACCTTCCCGACGTGCTTTGATGGCCCTGAGAAGGGCCGTTTTGGGCCGCGCGTCTCTTGCGCGCCACTAGACGACGGGGACGGGGGGTGGGGACGACGGAGTCATCCGCCAACCCTTCCTTTCCCATTCCTTTCTTCTTCTCCTCTACTTCTTCTTCTTGGGCGACGCCTTCGCCTTAGACGGCGTCGTCGCCTTCTTCGGGCGCGGCGCCTTCGGCTTCTTCGTCGGAACCTTGGCGGCCTTCTTCGCCTTCGACGGCGACTTGGCCTTGGCCGGCTTGGCAGCAGCCGCCTTCTTCGCACCGGCGGGAGCGGCCGACGCCGCAGACGCCTTCTTGGCGGCGCCCGCCTTCCGACCAGTCGCCGCCTTCACGCCACCAGCCTTCTTTGCGCCGGCCGCACGGGCGCCCTTCTTCTCCTTGCTGGCCGGAGCGGCGCGCTTCTTCTTGGCACCGCCAGCACGAGCCTTGCCGCCCTCAGCCGCCCCGCCGCCGGCGCCGGCAAGCTTGAAAGAGCCGGACGCGCCCTTCCCCTTCGTCTGCACCAGCTCGCCCGCCACCACGGCCGACTTGAGGTACTTCTTGATAAACGGCGCCAGCTTCTCCGCGTCCAGCTTGTAGTGCGCGGCAATGTACTTCTTGATCGCCTGCAGCGACGATCCGCCGCGCTCCTTCAGACTCTTGATGGCGGCCGTCACCATCTCAGAGGTGCGCGGGTGCGCAGGCTTGGCGCGCGGCTTCTTCGCAGACGACGCAGACTTTGCCTTCTTCGTAGTGCCGGTGGCGGCGGGTGCCGCAGCAGTCTCGTTCGTAGCCGCCTGATCTGCCATTTCGACGACGCGCGTTAACACACAGCGAGCAGCGAGAGCGAGAGGAGACACGCAGCGAGCGGAGCGCACAGCAGAGGAATAGCCGCCTCGACGCACAGGCCCAGCCAGTGTCGCGGGCGGGCGCGGACGGCCGAGAGAGCGGCCGCCACTCTGCGCGCCGCCGCGCCGCGCCTCCCGCGCTTGCTACCGCCCAACGTCCGACAGCCTGTGCGGAGCAGCCCCACACCTGCGCCACAACCACCCGCGCCTTTCAAACCACCGAGGATGGGGCTACACACAGCCACACCACAGTCGCCAACCAGTCGCCACGGCAGCGCCGCAAACCACGGCCAAACTGCAGCCACCGCGCGCTACAGCCTGGGTCGGCCCGCCGAGAATCGCCGCCCACGCCCAAATGCCGCCCCCACAGCCCCAGCCGACGACCCGCCACAATGGCCAAACCTTCGGCAAAAGCCCCACACCGTCGCCGCGGCAGCCCGGCCAGCGCGGCCGGCGCCACAGCCACACAAGCGGAGGCGTGCGGCGATGACGGCCGTGCAAACGCACCTCCGCCGCCCCATCGCCCTCCCACCGTTTCCCGATCGGCCCGCAGCCGTCGGGCCACGTCCTCCTCCTCTCGCCCGCCAACATTCACAGCCCTTTCGTTCGTTTCCCAACAATTTCAATTGTGCCCGCCGCAAAAACGGGCGCCGCCTGCGAAGCAACATGCTCCGCCGGAGCGCCCCTCGCCGCTTACGAGCCAACCCCTCGCCCGAGGCAAACCGAAATCCGCAACTACAGACCAACCCAATCTGCCGTCAGCACACACGACAGCCAACATCACGCGTGACGAGTTAGACATTAGGTTCACACGTCTCGGTTAGGTTCGGTGGACGTGGGTTAGGTTAAGGGCACTTGGGTTAGGTTAAGCATTCAAAACACACGTCAGGCGCCAGAGGTTAGGTTACGTTACGTTAAGGTTAGGTTAGGGGCACTTGGGTTAGGTTAAGGGTCGGTGTTAGGTTAAGTGTCAAACTTAGGTTAAGCATTCAAACACACGTCGGGCGTCAGAGGTTAGGTTAGGTTAGGTTAGGTTAGGTTAGGTTAGGTTAGGTTAGGTTAAGGCCACTTGGGTTAGGTTAAGCCTCAAACTTAGGTTAAGCATTCAAACACGTCAGCCGTCAGGTGGCCGCAGCAGCCGCACCTACCTACCTACCTACCCACCCACCTCACGGCCGGACAGCTTAGCTTACTTGGCGCTGAGGCTGACCTCACCGCACCTCACCTCACGCTAACGCTACGCTACAGGTTCGGTTCGGTTCGGTTCGGTTCGCTCAGCTTAGGCTTAGAGCTTAAGCGCCGAGGTCGGATTACGTTGGTTCACACCTTCGGGCGCCACACTTTGGGTGTAAAGGTCGCCGAAGCCACAGACAACGCCGACAAACGGGCAGCACGACCACGACCAGATACCGAGACACACGGACCACCCACCGGCCAAAGGGCACCAAACAACAAACCAGAGCACCACGTGTCGACCAGAGCAACCCGCCGCTCACGCGACGTGGCTGGCACCGAAGGGCCGCCGCAACTGCGCTTTCCGCGCCGGGCCGGATGCACGTGCGGCAACACCACCACCGCACACAGCCGCTGTTCAACATCAACCAACAACACGCCGCGGTCGCAGCCTCAACGCCAGCACACGTTTGCACCACCATTCACACGCACCGCACAAACAGCTGTCGCCGACAACACAAACACACCGCAACGACGCCGCCGCCTCTACTTGTGCCGGCCGGCCACCCACCCCACCGACGGCGCACCTGTCGGCAGTCGGCAGTCGACACGGGAAACGCACACCGCCACTTCGCTCGCGCGCACGCCACCAACCAGTCGTCGTCTCAAACATAGGGCAGGCAACAAATCGCCTCGCACGAACCGTCCACAAAACTATCAAAGCACAGCCTCTGGCTAACGGCCACGACGCAGCGGCACCGCTGCTCCTTTCCCCGCCCCACTCGATTCACAAAGTCACGCGACACCGCCAACGACGGCCTCGCTTCCCGCAACCGACACCTTTCCGCCACTACGCACAGCCGCACCCGACGCCCGTGGCAACGACACAACTACTGCACTATCCACCGCCGCCTCCCCCTTCCCGTACACACAGCCAGCCAGCCAGCCAAAACCACACCAACGACCCAAACACGCACGTGCAACGGCACACCCCAACCAGTCAACGTCGACAACCACACGCACGGCTCGAAACCGGCGTCCTTCCGCGTTGCCATCAAGCTACACACAAGACACAAGGAACCAACAACAGCAAAAGCCTGCCCGCCCGCCCCACTCTCACGCCGCAAAAAGCACACCGAAACCGCCAAACGCACATTCCCATCGCACTGACACCGACCGGCTCGCTACCACCACACCTCTGCGGCAGCCGTTTCGCAAACATGACACGGCGCGACATGACATCACGACCAACTCTCCTTTCCGACGCCTTCGGCCGGAGCACAACGCCGCCAATTCGCCACACAGTCACACAGTCGACAAGCGCCCGCCCTCCCTGCACGACGCCGCGCAGCAAAGGCGCCCGCAAACAAACACATACCTCTCCTCTCTCTCGGCCGCCCGACGCGCCAACCGCCACACCGCCAGCCACTCGCAATTGTGCACTGCCGCCAGCCACACGTCCAACACGCCGCGCCGCCTCCGGCCACCCGCCAGGGGGCGCTCACGTCCGCGACAACAGCGCGGCCCGCCGGGCCAAACCGAACCGAGCCGCCCGCCGCTGCTCTGCACATCTTCCTGCGCGCATCAACAAAACGAGGCACGCGAGCACACCCCGTCACAACGCCACATCACGCAAATGCCGTGCCGACCTCTTGTGTCTACCGCCTAAATTGCACTCACCAGCCGCCCCTTCTTCTTCTTCCTACCTATCCATCTGTGCGTCTGTGTCGGTCCGCGCGTGACGCCTCTCAACATCCGCCGTCGCCGTCGCCGTCGCCGTCCCCGTTTCCGCCCCAATGCCATCGTCGCGCCGCCGCCTCCTCCTCCTCCACCGCCCCTGTCCGGCCCGCACCACACCATACACCGCTGCTTGTCCCGGCCGTTGCCACCAAAGGCGCCTACCGCAAACGCGCCACGCCGCAGCCCCCGTGCGTGCATCTCCGTGCCGACGCTGCCTCTCTGCCCTCCCGCACGCACTCGACCGACCGACATGCACTGCGTCGACGGCCTCGACAACACAGTCTCTGGCTCCGCACTGCGTGTTCCGGTACGCACGCTCAAACACGTATGTACTCATTACCAGCGATGGCGAGGCACGACACAATCTCTGACCAGAGAGTTTCTTATCGTCGCTAGTCTGCGCCACACGACACTAGTAGCACGTAGCGGGTCGGCAGGAACAGTTGTCATCTATATGTGGCGGGTCGGGAGAGGTAGTAGTCAGTCGACAGTATTAGCGAGTGGACGATTCTACTGAGCGGGCGGCGGCGTGCTCTTCTCGCGACTCTGGTCTCCGTTCGGGACGATGCATATTGTTATTAAAGGTAAGGTAATGAAGCTGCATTGCGCAAATCTAATAATGTATGTCAATTGTAACTATTTTCTTCACAACTAAATGCCCCAATAATACTTTGTTTCCAAACTAACTTTTTTAAAGTACAACCATTCATTTCCATTTAAAGAATATTTCCTACGCATTTCCTCCAACAATCAAAATTAAATGTGTGAGCCGGCATTCATTGCACGAAGCTGTGTACAGGTATCTACAGTTGAGAGCACATGTAGATGCACTTTGTTTTCTCTTTTGTCTTTTTGTTTTTTTTTTATTGACGTAACGATCTTTTGCTCTTTTTATTCTAATTTGTACGTAGGCTGTTTGTTTAGATTTTTATACTGGTAATGCCACGTAGCGCTCTGCGTGAAAATCAATGCCTGTGCTGTGTGCAGTCTGTGGCTAGTTTGCATTGTTGTCATGAACTGCTATAGCTGGATGTGAACAGCGCGTAGCGTTGCGCAGTTAGGGGTGAGCCGCCAGCACTGGTGCATGTGAGGCGAGAGATGGCGGACTTTTCAAATTACATATATTATGACTGGTGATGATGATATTAAGGGTAAATACATTGTTTGTTGTTCTCTATTAAACATCTTTACTTTGCTAACTATCCCTATCAGTAGTTAGTGCCCTCCGTAGTTTGAATCTCTTATTTAGCTGGCAGCAGTGGTGCTCGCTGTATTGCAGTAGTTCGAGTAATGAAGATTTTTGTGAGGTAAGTGATTTCCGAAAGGTGTACTTTAATGTTACTCAGGGCCATTCTTTTGCAGGGATCTTTGATAGTCAGATTGCGTTGCGCTCAAAATATTGTGTGTCAGTTTAAGCACAGTTTTGTATACATTGTTGTTCAAAGGGGGACGTCTCAGAATACCAGCGCTGCCCTTACAACGTTTATCGGGTTTTCAACTACGTCTGTTGAGATGTTCATCGTTCATTATTTCCATTCATCAATATTATCGCGCGTTTCTCATCAATCTTCGTTCGTTCATTTTCTAGGGACGTTAACAACATTCTGGCACATTTTTATCATCATTCACTCACTCACTCACTCACTTACTTACGACTATTTGTGCGGGGAGGTTACACTTGGGTCCGTTTCCATTTACATTCAATGTTGATAGACCTTTTTTTTTGTTGTTGTTTTGTTGCTGGCAGGTTACAAAAGGCCTCATTTTATGTTGGTTGCAGCAGCGTTTTTCTCCTTCTTTCTTCTAGTGTTTTCCCCGCCCCCGCCCCTCCCGCATCCGTCGGGTCTCACCACGTTCACTGACAGCCGCGTCTGCGGCTACACCACAACGGCCCCCTCCCGGCAACCCATTCGTTTTCTCTTCTTTTGCACAAAAACAACGCCGCACGCGCCAGCCGAGCGCAGCGCAAGCCACCCACACCGCGCCCCTCCCCGTCTTTATAGCCTCCGCGTCTCGTTTTCTTCGTTTGCCCCCTCCCATCTCCCGAATGCCATGCCATGCCAGCAGCGTTACGCGTGCCCCTCCCCTGTCCACACACTACCGCGAAACGAACAGCCTTCCGGGCCACATGCAGGGCACGCCCACCGCCATTCCCGGACGCAATTCTCAAAACAACACACACACACACAAAATGAACGCACTATCCCACTTCGCTTCTCTCTCTTCTCTCTCTCTCTCTCGTCCCTTCCCTTTAACGAAAGACAAACAGACCCCGGTTAACACACTTTCTCGACACCTTCATGTAGGGAGGGAGGGAGGGAGGGAGGGAGGGAGGGAGGGTGCGTGCGTGCGGTGTCTCGACCGTGACGGCAACCATCGACGATCCATTTCCCCCACTGGTAAAACATGTTCACTAACACCTACAGACATCATTCCGTACACACACAATGGCTTTGCACACGAACATAGACGGCACGGGCACTGTCGTACATTCTTCCTCAGAACCATCTCAACGAACGTTACATACACATCCGGGAAAGCAAAGCAACGCAACGCACAATTCAGCCGTCAAAGGTAACGTTCACCACGGCAGACACTTGCCGCCGCGCCGTTACACGCATTTCAGTGCGGCTACAATACACCTCCGACACGGGAACGTTCCGTTGCTCTACACTGCGTTTCTCCGTTTTGTTTGGTTTTTTTTTATCCGTTTTTTTTCTTCTCTCTCTCTCTCTCTCTTTTTTTTTTTTTTTCCCCTCTGTCCTTTCCTCCACCATTCTCTCCTCACGTTCTGCCCAGACATTCGACCGATCAGAGGTTCACCTTTCGGTAACCGTTCTCAGCGCGACCGTATGACGGGTGTTCAAGACGTCCGTTGCGTGATGCCGGTGTACCGCGCCGATCGACAGTTTCCCAGAGGCGACGGATCGGACCACATCACCGACACACACAAACACGTGTGCGCACATTCGCCAAAGCGACCGTCGTCTTCTAGCGTCGCGCTTACTCTACTGTACTGCACTGGACTGGACACGCGTGCATGCATCTTCAATGACGACGTCGGTGTGCGTGCGTCGTACGCACAAGCAGACACAGTCAGTCAGACACGACTACCGAAATCAGAGTCGGAGGAAAGGTACATCATCGTGCGTGTCGCCCGTACAATGCAATACACATTGGTGTCTCAATGCGCGTTCATTTAAACGTCACTCACACGCCTCCACGCTGCAGCATTTACAGACACATTTCACCCTCGCCATATATGGCGGCGTGCAAACCGACCCGCAAACGGCCGTCGTTACACACTGACATTCCCAACAATCGCGTTTCGCTTCCATCCGTCACGTAACTAACCGGCACCTCCATCCAAAGGGCACATCACCGATCGCACTTCCCCCCCTCGCAGACAGGTAACACCAACGAGTTGTGCGCACGTGCCTCCATTCCACGTCACACCGTGGCCGTACCCCGCAACACGCGACGCGCCCCCATCAATCAAATTCATCGCATCGGCCACCCCACCCCGTCGCGTCGCAACCAAAGCGGTAGCTATTGCCGCCGTCCACCCACTCACACACAAAACAACAACAACAACAACAACAACAATTCCGCCCTTCCCGCAAAGGCCATTTGGTGGCCCTGAAAAGGGCCGTTTTTGCCGCTCTCGCAACGGAGGAGCCTTCTCTCCTTCCATTCCAGAGCCACCTCCTTACTTGGAGCTCGTGTACTTGGTCACCGCCTTCGTGCCCTCGCTCACGGCGTGCTTGGCCAGCTCGCCAGGCAGCAACAGCCGCACAGCGGTCTGGATCTCGCGGGACGTGATGGTCGAGCGCTTGTTGTAGTGCGCCAGGCGGGACGCCTCGGCCGCGATGCGCTCGAAAATGTCGTTCACGAAGCTGTTCATGATGCTCATCGCCTTCGACGAGATGCCCGTGTCAGGGTGCACCTGCTTCAGCACCTTGTAGATGTAGATGGCATAGCTCTCCTTCCTCTTGCGCTTCTTCTTCTTGTCGCCCTTCGAAATGTTCTTCTGCGCCTTGCCAGCCTTCTTGGCGGCCTTCCCGCTAGTCTTGGGCGGCATCTCAAACAAGAACGTGAACGTACGGCAGCAACACCAGTAGCAAGCGCTCCGCTCTAGTCAGCGTCTCCCCACACAGTGGCACCCAGCGCGCCCCGCCGCCGCACCTTTACCAGCTCGCCCCGTTGCGGCCGCCGACCAATGGGCCGCGAGCGCAACCGGCCGCCGCACCCGAGAGCATAAAGGACCCCCACCCCTGGCGGCGGCGCCGCACTCGAGTCAGCGATGCCGCGTGAGTCGGACGCACGCGCGAAGCGCTCCGCAGCGCCGCACGCTGATGCAACTCGCGTCGCTTCTGCGGACAGGGCCGCGTCCCTGCACGCTAACGGAGTTGAGTTGAGTACGCCAGAGGTGCAACCGTGCCCCTCTGGTAGTACTCCTCCTCAAAGTGGCGACGTAGTCGGTAGTGGCAGGCGTAATAGTGTATCGCTCGACACTCTCGCGCGCGATACGGAATTCGTGTCGGATTCGTGTGCGACGACCGACACACAACAGGAGCAGCCATCAGGCGACTCCAATCGACAGCGCAGTGAGGATGCGCTACAATTTCTTGTGGCCATGATGCCGCAACCAGCCACCTCGTCGGATGCAGCACTGGCAGCTGTGGAGCCGATGGAAGAAGAGGCAGCGACTCCAGCAGCAGCAGCGTCTACCTCCCGCAAACGTGCTCCATCTGATGAAGGTATGAGTGAAGTGCACAAGTTCAGGAAAGTGAAGGGCAGCGCTGTAGTACAGACCGCTAAGTCGCGAGGTCGGGTACGTGCAACTCGCGCTAATACGGCCGACGCAGATGGCTTCGTAGCCGCGACAAAGACTGCCAGACCGACGGCCACGACGTCGCAAAAGCCGGTGGCGACGGCTAACCAATTCAACGCCCTCTCGGAGGATGAGGGGGATGAAGATATGCCGCCAGTCACCACCTCGCAGCGTGCTCCACCACCTGTGGTGCTGGAGTACAACGACGAGTTTCGTAACCTAGAACTTGTGTTGAATAGAGTGCTGGGGAAAAACAATTACAGTGTGCGTGTGTGCGGGAATGAACTATACAAGATCCGTGTGAAGACCACTGAGCTGTACATAAAGTTAACTAATGAAGCGCCTCAGCTAGGTCTACCGTACTACACGTACTCCGCTAGCCGTAAGAAGCCCATTAAAGTGGTGTACAAAGGCATACCAATGAAACACCGGAACGAACATGTGAAGGAGGACCTAGAACAGCAAGGTTTTGTTGTGTACTCTGTAGTAAAAATGAGGGACCCCAAAACTAACAGTCGCGGCCCTCTAGTGCTCGTAACAGCCGCAAACACGGTCCATAACCGCGAACTCTTTAAAGTGAAGATGATAGGCCCATGTGAAGTGACACCTGAGAGCCTACGTCAAAGAAGCGGACACGCACAGTGTTTCCGCTGCCTTACATTAGGCCACGTGCAACGATTTTGCTCAATGCAAGAATATTGTGTACGGTGTGCCGAACCGCACCCAGCCAGTGCGTGTGATAAGAAAGGAGTGCCACATAAGGACTTCACTCCCAAATGCAAACTGTGCGGTGGCGAGCACGTCGCAACGTTCCGCGGCTGCATCAAGCACGTGGAATTTGCCGAGCGCCTTCTCAAAGCTGAAACACCGAAGAAAGGCTCAGTTTCGGCGGGAAACAGCCGTTTGGCGGGAAACGGCAGACAGAGCGGCGCCACAGCCGGAACAAAGAACCGGCGCGCGCGCCGAGGACGACGTGGTGGGAAGAAGCAGTCGCCATCGTACAGAGGTAACTCCGCCCCACAGCCAGCTCCCAGGCAGCAGCAGGCACCGGCTTTGACACAAAATGGCGGACGAGCTCCACCCGCCGCCGCCATTACCGCGCAAGGGCCCGCAGACGGCCAGACTCGCAAGCAGGTAGCTCCGCCGACCGCGCCGAGCCAATCGCCGGCGGCCCCACCCTCCGCGCCCAGCCGGACGCAGGAAGCTCCGCCTACCGCGCCCAGCCAATGGGGGGCGTCCTCGACTCCCACCCCGAGCTCCGTGCAGGCTGCGCCCCCTACCGCACCTCGCCGCAACGCGGCAGCCAATCCGGTTGCGCCTCTCCAGGACGCCGCTGCGCCAGAGAAGAAAGATGGCATCTGCAACGCGCCGTACCAGGATAACATGGCGGACTTCCCGGCTCTACGGCCCCGCCCCGGGCGGCGACCTGACAATGCCCAAACAGCCGTCCGCCATCTCGCAGGAAACCGCAATGGCGCCCCAACGGCCGTACCACCTGCAAAAGCTGTGAGCAGCTCACAACAAAATGAGCGCCCAGACTCATTTGGGAACTACTGCGCCTTCTTCGAGCGCATGTTCGGCTTTATGGAGCAACTTATGACGCGCGTCCTCGACGCGATCAGTGAGCTCCCAGCCAGAATGACGGCCGCGGTCAACCAGGCCATTCAAGCAAACTTTCAGCAACAACAGCATGGCGGAGCCGCTTCGGGGAATTAAACTGTGTGTGTTCAACGCAAATGGTCTGCGCACACAAGACGCGGAATTCCGACAAATGCTCCGAGACGAGTGCATAGACATCTGCCTAGTCTCGGAGACGCATTTGAAACCTGGGGTCAGAGTCGGCGTAGCAAATTACGCATGCTACAGATACGACCGCCCGACAGCTGGAGGAGGAACGGCAGTGTATATCAGACGCAGCCTGAAGCACCACCAAATACAACTACCGGCACTGACAGCTACCGAGGCAACAGCAGTCGCCGTGGAAACCTTTCAAGGCAGAATAACGTTCGTCGCCGTATACAGGCCGCCAAGGGGCCACCTGGACCGCGACGACGTCGAAAAACTGTTAGCACTTCCCGGACAAGTGCTGCTCGGTGGGGACTTCAACGCCAAGAACGGTCTGTGGAACTCGCGGCGTACAAATATAAGCGGCCGCCGGCTACAGAGTCTCGCCGAACGCCACGAGGCGGTTGTAATAGGACCGCACGATCCTACTATATACCCATCGAGAGGCGAGCCTGACGTACTGGACATCATTGTAGTCAAAGGAATACGTCGCAACATAACCGCCAGCACCATGACGGCGCTGTCGTCAGACCACCTGCCAGTAATTTTTGAACTGGAAACTGATGTCGCGCCCCCTGAACGCAGAGGGTTAGACCTGAGGAAGATAGAGTGGCCCCGCTACAAGGAGTTAGTCGCGGAAGCACTGGATGAAACACCGGACCCAGCGCTAGCGGGAGCCGAAGCTGCCATACAACATCTCACCCGAGGCATCGTCCAAGCCGCTACAGCTGCCGTACCGGCGAGGAGAGAAGGCGACGGCAACTTCAGGCAACCACCGCAACTCCCACAACATCTTCTGGAAGAAATTACGTCCAAGAACCGGCTGCAGCGGGAGTGGATACGGACGCGTAATCCTGCGATTAAAAGGGCGCTAAACAGGATGAGGCGCCACATCAAAGCGGCTGTGGATGCACACAGACAACAACAGTGGGCCAACAAAATCGAGCAACTTAATATCGAAGATGGCACCGCATGGAGGGTAGTGAAAGGCTTCCTGCGCCGATCACTGAAGATACCACCCTTGCAGGTCGGCGCGGAATACGTTAGCGAGCCGAATGCGAAGGCAAATGCCTTGGCAGACGCTTTCGCCGCTAACTTCGTGCCGATCGAAAACCCGGTGGACGCAGACCACATACAGCTCGTCAGGGAGCGCCTCCCTGTCTTCATGGCAGCGAGGGATGAGGACCACGACATCACACCGATCAGCGCAGACGAGGTCACCGTCCAACTCCGCTCACTCAACAGCAAGAAGGCAGGAGGTCCTGACCTGGTAACTAACACACTTCTGATGCAGCTGCCAGACACAGCAGCGGATGTCCTGGCGAGCGTCTTCAACCGCATACTGCAGACCGGCACCTTCCCAGGATGCTGGAAACACGCTGAGGTGGTAGCGCTTCCCAAGCCAGGGAAAGACATCCGCTTGGCGAAGAACTACCGCCCCATCAGCTTACTACCTGCCCTGTCGAAGGTGTTCGAGAGACTGTACATTCAGCGCCTCCACCAGCTAATTGAAGACGAGGGCATCTTGCCTAATGAGCAATTCGGCTTCCGGCAGGGTCACTCGACGGTCCACCAACTGTTGCGTCTGACGGAAGAGGCGTTCGGAGCCATTGACCGACGTGAGTACTTCGGCGCTCTTCTGCTCGACGTGTCTCGCGCCTTTGACTCCGTGTGGCACGAAGGCCTCCTGTACAAACTATTTGTGCTGGGGGTTCCGACGCAGCACGTGAGTCTCCTGCAGAGTTATCTGCAGGATAGGACGTTTCACGTACGAGCTGCCAGTGGAATTTCCACGGAGCGTCGAATACTCGCGGGTGTACCTCAAGGCTCGGTCATTGGCCCGACTCTCTATTCGTTATACACAGCGGACCTGCCGCGTACGGAGCCAATCAAGCTCGCCCTGTACGCAGACGACACCGCAATCTACGGCCGCAGCAGAAGTGCAGCCATCCTCCAAAGAAGACTACAAACGGCCACAGAAGACCTGACACAGTGGGCAGTCAAATGGCGACTCTCCTACAATGCCGAAAAGTCGCAGGCCATCATTATCGCAAGACGACACATTCCACCGGGACTGCCACGATTAGCAGTCCGAGGACGACCAGTAGAGTGGAGTGCCAGTGTCAAATATCTTGGCGTCACGATAGACAAGCGACTAACGTGGCGCCAACATATAGAAGAGGTGAGGGGGAAAGCACTGGGCAGACTACGTCTGCTTTACCCTGTGCTAAACCCGACATCAACGCTTCCTGCCCACTTAGGTCTCACGCTGTACAAGGCTACTATTCGCCCCCTGCTGGAATATGCAGCGGTGGTATGGGGCAACACAGCGGAGACAAACCTACGCCGACTGCAGACGATACAAAATAGGTCTCTGAAGCTGGCACTCCACCTACCACGAGATTTTCCCTCGGAGGAACTACACGTCGTCGCTGACACACTACCACTGAGAAGGCGATATAAGGATATCGCCAAGCACTTCTATGAAAATACCGAGCTTGCAAGTAATCCACTGATTCGCGAGCTCGGACATAGGCCACACTGGACACACTCCATCAGGTGGCCTGACATGTTGCGGCTTGACTAATCAAACCCATCCAAGAATCATCACAAGGCTCCAGTGCTGAGCAACCTAGCCAATCAAAAGACTTTTTCTAAGATGGACAACCCGCTCATTAGAAGGAACAACAGCAATAAACTGTTATAGACTTCTCCGAACAAAGGTGTTGCGCGGAAAAAAGCCCGCTGCAATTCCAAACTGAAGCACAAGGCGGCGGCGCCACTCCGCTGCTCGACTCGCTGCGGCTCGCACCGTCGTTCGTCTCGTCTCGTTTTCACACCACAGCCCATCGCCATGTCCGGACGCGGAAAGGGAGGCAAAGTCAAGGGCAAGTCAAAGTCCCGCTCCAGCAGGGCCGGGCTCCAGTTCCCGGTCGGCAGAATCCACCGCCTCCTGCGCAAGGGAAACTACGCCGAGCGCGTCGGCGCCGGGGCGCCCGTCTACCTCGCCGCCGTCATGGAGTACCTCGCGGCTGAGGTGCTCGAGCTGGCCGGAAACGCGGCCCGCGACAACAAGAAGACGCGCATCATCCCGCGCCACCTGCAGCTCGCCATCCGCAACGACGAGGAGCTCAACAAGCTCCTGTCGGGCGTCACCATCGCACAGGGTGGTGTCCTGCCCAACATCCAGGCCGTCCTGCTGCCAAAGAAGACCGAGAAGAAGGCCTAAACAGAGAGGCCAGGCAATCGGCACGCGGACCCGCCGCCCAGCAGCGCTGCGTGCTCCCCTGCACGCAACGCGCTTTGCCGGCTCGGCTCGGCTCACAACAATCGGCCCTTTTCAGGGCCACCACACAAACCTACGTCCAAAGCAAAATTTCAGTCGTCCTCGCCGCGCTTTACTTTACTTTAACTTCACTTCCACAGCCGCCGCCGCCGGCAACAAGACCATACCAACTGCTACGGATTGCAGGGGGAGATATTCTGCGAGGTACCTCGGTGTCACGCCTGACATCGAAGTGTCACATAGGGGAACTTGGCACAAACGCTCGCGCCAGGATGCAGATCCTGTACCCCTGTTCCCTCGACCCCGCAACAGGGGTAGCGATACTGGAATATGCGCGCCCTGTATGGGGCTATGCAGCCAGATCGACGATGCATCGCCTACAGAAGGGTCCAGAGCAGAGCGCTCTACGACGGGCCTTACACGTCCCCGCGGCAGACCTGCCTAGAACCACTCACAACACGATTCCGCGCCCTGGCAGAAGCGTTCTACGCGACCGCGCGGAATTCACAAAATGACTATTACGTCTTGACCCTTGGGCAATATGAACACCACAGGGACAGATGTGCAAGACCCGAGTCGCTACTCCAGCAGTAGCACAAACAGAACACATAATCACTCTCAACAAACAGCAACGTCCGAGAAAGCACACTACCAAAGATAAGAACAACACACAGAAAAGAGGAGCTAATGTCCACAGGCGACAATAACCTCCACCAACTCCCCCTCTAACGGTAGAGGACTAAAGGAAAGAGAGAAGAACAAGAAGAGCCGCCGCCGCCATCTTGTCGTCCACAGCCCGTGTGGCCCAACACACACACACACACACACACATTTCTCTCGTTTGCCTCAAGCACCTCCACGCACGCACAGTCGCCTCTTCCAAACGACAACGACAGCAATAATCACCACTGTTAAAGGAGCGTGTCGACACACCGCCCTCCACTCCCGCGCGCCCCATACAAACGAAACAGCTGATCCGGCCGCCTTGCCTCGGCAACTCCAACGCCGCCGCAAACACACAGCCAAAACCACGCAGATATTCACCGCCTCTCGCACAACAACAACACACAGCCCGGCGTCTCCATCGATCGATAAACAAAACAAACACACAGCGCCCTCTCTCGCACACACACACACACACACACACACAGCCACAAGACCCGCTTCCTTTCCTTTCTCCCAGTCACGTCAGTCAAACGCAAACGAAATGAAGAATGAAAGAAAGAAGGCAGGCAGGCAACACAGCGCACACACGCAGCAACAACACAGACTCTTTCGCACTTTTCAATTTCCGAACAGTGTGGTGGCCCTGAAAAGGGCCGTTTTCGTCTCTCCCACGGCCGCGGGAAGGCCAACGCGGCACAGCACACCGGCTGCGACGCGCCTAACCGCCGAAACCGTACAGGGTGCGCCCCTGCCTCTTCAGGGCGTACACCACGTCCATGGCCGTCACAGTCTTGCGCTTGGCGTGCTCAGTGTACGTCACCGCGTCGCGGATCACGTTCTCCAGGAACACCTTCAGCACTCCGCGGGTCTCCTCGTAGATCAGACCAGAGATGCGCTTCACGCCGCCCCTGCGAGCCAGGCGGCGGATCGCGGGCTTCGTGATGCCCTGGATGTTGTCGCGCAACACCTTGCGGTGCCGCTTGGCGCCACCCTTGCCGAGCCCCTTTCCTCCCTTGCCGCGGCCAGTCATCTCTTCTAAATCCTCAAAAAAAGCTCAGGCAAGCAAAACGTCTGCTGCAGCGGCTGGCTCCTCACCCGGCGCTAGCGAGTCGGCTACGGTCTGCGCCCAGCGCACGCGCCAGCCCCCCTATATAGACTCTGGCCCGCCCTCCCCCCACCACGCGCAACCGAGGGCATATAAGCGCACCACGGTGGCTGGCGCGCGCCCGTGTCGTCAAGGCAGCACCCGACGCAGCACCTCGCCTCCACGCCGCTCCGCTACCGCTACCGCTATGGCCCGCACAAAGCAAACGGCCCGCAAGTCCACCGGCGGAAAGGCGCCGCGCAAACAGCTCGCCACCAAGGCGGCGAGGAAGAGCGCGCCCGCCACCGGCGGCGTCAAGAAGCCCCACCGCTACAGGCCGGGCACCGTCGCCCTGCGAGAAATCAGGCGCTACCAGAAGAGCACAGAGCTGCTCATCCGCAAGCTGCCATTCCAGCGCCTAGTGCGCGAGATCGCCCAGGACTTCAAGACCGACCTGCGCTTCCAGAGCTCCGCGGTCATGGCCCTGCAGGAGGCCAGCGAGGCCTACCTCGTCGGCCTCTTCGAAGACACCAACCTGTGCGCAATCCACGCCAAGCGCGTCACCATCATGCCCAAGGACATCCAGCTCGCGCGCCGCATCCGCGGCGAGCGCGCCTAAACACCGCGCCAGCCGCTGGGCACCGCCCACGCACGCAACAAACAAAACGGCCCTTTTAAGGGCCACTAACATCACTCCGTCGCGAGCAAACTTTGTCGGTCGCCTCTCGCCCCACAACCACAGAACCAAAGACAAAACACACCACTTCCACTTCCACTTCCCGTCCGTCCGCCACAGCCGCTCTCTCTGCCAGCTTGCTGGCGCGCGCAACAATCAACATCATCCCTCCCCGGCGCGGCGCTCAAAGCGCACAATAACCCATCGGCCGACGCCGTCAACCACACGGCCGGCCGCCGCTTCGTTTCGAAACGAAAAGAAAAGAAAAACAAACAAAAAGCCAGGCAAGTCCAACGCCACCGACCCTTTCCACATCTCAGCGTCCCCCGCCCCCGTTGCAAGAACACACACAAGACAAGACACGTCCGAGAAGAAGAAGAAGAAGAAGGCAGGCAAACCAAAGTATTCAAACAACATGACACAAACCAACAACCGTCGGCCGGCCGCCACCAAAAACGGCGACAATCAACCGCTACCGCCGCCCGCACCCGCCACCGACCCCCCGCAATCCAACCACCACGGCACGCAAACAGTATCCACACACGGGCATACAGAAACGCCAGACGACGCAACCACACCGCAACACAAACACGACAATCAAAACCTTCCCGACGTGCTTTGATGGCCCTGAGAAGGGCCGTTTTGGGCCGCGCGTCTCTTGCGCGCCACTAGACGACGGGGACGGGGGGTGGGGACGACGGAGTCATCCGCCAACCCTTCCTTTCCCATTCCTTTCTTCTTCTCCTCTACTTCTTCTTCTTGGGCGACGCCTTCGCCTTAGACGGCGTCGTCGCCTTCTTCGGGCGCGGCGCCTTCGGCTTCTTCGTCGGAACCTTGGCGGCCTTCTTCGCCTTCGACGGCGACTTGGCCTTGGCCGGCTTGGCAGCAGCCGCCTTCTTCGCACCGGCGGGAGCGGCCGACGCCGCAGACGCCTTCTTGGCGGCGCCCGCCTTCCGACCAGTCGCCGCCTTCACGCCACCAGCCTTCTTTGCGCCGGCCGCACGGGCGCCCTTCTTCTCCTTGCTGGCCGGAGCGGCGCGCTTCTTCTTGGCACCGCCAGCACGAGCCTTGCCGCCCTCAGCCGCCCCGCCGCCGGCGCCGGCAAGCTTGAAAGAGCCGGACGCGCCCTTCCCCTTCGTCTGCACCAGCTCGCCCGCCACCACGGCCGACTTGAGGTACTTCTTGATAAACGGCGCCAGCTTCTCCGCGTCCAGCTTGTAGTGCGCGGCAATGTACTTCTTGATCGCCTGCAGCGACGATCCGCCGCGCTCCTTCAGACTCTTGATGGCGGCCGTCACCATCTCAGAGGTGCGCGGGTGCGCAGGCTTGGCGCGCGGCTTCTTCGCAGACGACGCAGACTTTGCCTTCTTCGTAGTGCCGGTGGCGGCGGGTGCCGCAGCAGTCTCGTTCGTAGCCGCCTGATCTGCCATTTCGACGACGCGCGTTAACACACAGCGAGCAGCGAGAGCGAGAGGAGACACGCAGCGAGCGGAGCGCACAGCAGAGGAATAGCCGCCTCGACGCTTTTTTTTTTTTTTTTTTTTTTTTTTTTTTTTTTTTTTTTTTTTTTTTTTTGTTCGTGTGATGGCTGGGGTTCTAGCTCCTTAGGAGCTTGGTCCCCCGTGTGTGCAGGATAGGTTTTTCTTAGTTGGGGGCTCCATTTATTTATTAGCAAAAACAAATAATTGGGTCTCCGTTTTCGGCGCTTTGGGACTCACTGTGGGTACTTTCACCCTTTAGTGGTCCTGATTTGATGGTGGTTGATGTTGTTTGAGTTGCCTTTGGTATCTATTGGTTGCTTTTGTTGTTGGGCGTCTACCTGTTGCCTGTTTGTGTTGTTTTCTTCCCTATTGCTTTGTTTCTTGAGTTCTCATTGTCTGTCTTCTTTCTTTGCTATTCTCGGTTGGTGTTTGTTATTGTTGGTTCCTAATAATTGATAGAGGTACCTTGACTTTGTGCCAGGCTGTTGGTTCCACTGTGGCAATGTTTTCAAGCCTGTTGTTTGTGGGTCTGAGTCTCTCTATTTTTGTCACCAGTTTCCTGGTGGCTTCTTCGATTTGTTCAGCTATTCGTGGCATCTCGAGTTCCCTGTGGATTGCTTCTGTGCTGGTCCATGGAGGTGCTTTTAGGGTGAGCTTTAGGCACCTGTTTTGCAGTGTCTGAAGTTTCTTAATGTTCGTCTTACACGTGATGCCCCATGCAGAGCACCCATACAGGATGGCTGGCTGTATTATTGCCTTGTATATCCGCATCTTGGTCCGGGTTGTCATTTCTTTGCTTGTCAGAAGTGGGTAGATCGCGTGGATTGCCTTTGTAATTCTCGTCCTCTTTTCCTTGATATGGTCTGTGAACAGCATTTTCTTATCTAGTGTGACTCCTAGATATTTTACTTTGTTCGTCCAGTTGATTCTATGTCCATTGAGTTCTATTCTGTCTTGGATGTCTGGTCTGCGTCTTGTGAACAGGATTGCTTTGGTCTTTTCTGCATTAATTTTTATTTTGTTTAGCTTTGCCCACTTTTCGGTTAGGTTTGTTTGTTCTTGTAGTCGTCTAATTGTTGTGTCTAATCTTCTATGGCTTGTTAGTATTGCCGTGTCATCGGCGAATTGGGCCAGTACTGTATCCTCTGTTTTCGGAATGTCGTTCACATATACTGTGAAGAGGGTGGGAGACAGTACCGATCCCTGAGGAATTCCTTCCTCCAAGGTCTTAGTTTCCGATCTCTGCCCGTTTACTTTAACGAAACATCGTCTGTCCGTCATGAAACTGTTAATTATTCGTAGGTAGCATCTTGGTATGTCTGTGTCTTCCTTTAATTTCACCAGCAGATTATTCCTCCACACCTTGTCGTACGCTTTTTCTACATCCAGCATTAGTGCTGCGGTGTATTTTGCCAAGTTCATTGCATGGATGATCTCTTCTGTGATTCGCAGGAGTTGGAGCTCTGCTGACACTGTTTGCTGGTACGCGAATTGTTCTCTCCTAATGACGTTTCCATCCAGAAGGGGTTGTCTTATTCGCGGGAGCAGGACGCGTTCTAGAAGCTTCGACATGGTGCAGAGTAAGCTGATTGGACGGTGGTTCTCGGGCTTCTTGAGGTCTTTGTCTGCCTTGGGGATCGGTACAATTTTGCTGATTTTCCACGCAACTGGAAAATAGTTTAGTATCATGCATGCATTTATAATGCGTGTTAGTAGCACCAGCGGTTTTCGAGGGATTTGTTTTAGCTCTTCATTTGTGATGTTGTCTGGTCCCGGTGCTGAGCGTGTTCCTAGTCTTGCTATTATTTTTCGGACCTCTGTTGGTGTCGTCAGTTCTGGCCTGTCATCAGCTGGTGTGTTTTTGATTGCGTCAGCCTCCTGGTTGATGTGTCGGGCGAATTCTATCTCTTCTGGTGTTGGGTTACCCTCCTCTTCTAACTTGTTCTGCTCCTCATAAGTCTGGGCGAAGAGCTCTGCTTGTCGTAGTGCATCAAAAACAATGGTATTTCCGTCGACTAGTGCTGACTTTCTTGGTTTTGGGTTCTTCAAGCTTTTGATCAGCTTCCAGTCCTCTCTTCCTCTGAGTGTTAGCTCACTCATGCGGTCCTCCCACTTCTCCGCCTTCCATTCTAGTACCCTTTTATGTATTTCCCGCGTGAGTCTGTTAACCTCTCTTCGGTCTTGTGGGTTTCTGTCTCGGCTCCATCGCTTCCTTGCTCTGTTTTTGAGGTACTTGAGGTCTTGAATTAATGGTGGGAGCTCGTTATACTTTTCTTCCTCGAATGACATTCTGATTGTGGCCTTTCTTTGAGCATTTTTGATTTTGCTCGAGAGGGTGCCAATGGCCTCCTCAATTTGTTGTTCACTGTTGAGTGGGGCAGTGGGGTTGACATTGTTATTCAGCCAGCGGCTGTACTGATTCCAGTCTGTCGTTACTTTTTGTCTTTGTGGTGGGGGTTCTATTGTTTCCCCTATTTGTGTGATTACTGGAAGGTGGTCCGATGTTAGTCTGTTTTTAACTTGCATCTCCATATTTGGGTCTATGTTCTTGACAATGAATATGTCCAGGACGTCTGGTTGGTGTCTGCTGTTGAATGGTACATAGGTCGCCTCTAGGGGGGCTGTGACGACGGCATGGAGCCTTTCTTCTAGGTTGTGTAGTGCTTCTCCTCGGGCGTTGCTCCTGTGTGCATTCCATGCTTCGTTCTTTGCGTTTAGGTCTCCTGCCAGTAGTATGCGATCGTTATTATCGAAGATCTGTGTTAGATCATTTTCTTCCAGGTTCGCTCTTGGGCTGAGGTATGCTGCTACTAGTAGCAGTTTGCCATTGGACGTCTCTATGTTGACTAGTGTAGCCTCAAGTGCTGTCATTGGAGGGGTTGGCTCTGGGTGATGTATTATGTTTTGTCTGAGGTATATGGCAGTTCCTCCACCCATCCTGTTTACCCTATCCGTGCGGTGACATATCATGTTCCTTAATTTGCAGCTTTGTGATGGACGTAAGTGGGTCTCTGTGACTATTAGCACATCTATTTTGTTCTGCTCAATGAATTCGTTGAGGAGGTCTCTTTTGTTTTTGATACCGCATGCATTGAAGTTGCAGATGCGCAGTAGTTTTTGTCCTCTTCTGTTAGTTTCCATTAAATAATTCGAATATTTTCATCGCTCCTCCAGCGATAGCCATCAATTTTGACATGGCGTCAGGTGCTGAGTTTACTTCTTGTAGTGTTGATCGTGCTGTGTTGAGGACTTGTCTCCAGTTGAAGGATGCCCAGATGGATTTAACTTCGTCAATGAAGCCCTTGACTCCTTCCATCATCCCTTGTTGGTTGCCTGTTGTTTGTTCTGTTCCTTGTGTGTTAATGTTGCCCCATGCTCTTCTTCTCCCTCTTTGTTGTGCCTCTGCTGGTGTTGGCATCGCTGTCGGTCTTATCTGTTGTTGTTGTCTTGCTTGTCTTTGCTGGTGTTGTTGGTTTTCACGTCCGTAAGCTTCTGCTGCTTCCTGGTAAGCCCTGCAGCCTCTGTGGGACGCTGCATGCCCGTCTTCTCCACAGTTGATGCAGTGTGGGATGGCATTTGTTGGTAGCTGGCAATCTTTTGCTCTGTGATCACCTCCACATCTTGCGCATCTGGTGGGCATGCCACAGTATCCCGCTGTGTGAAAAAATCCTTGGCACTTCTTACACTGTGGCGGTCCATCTCTGTTTTTGTAAGTCTCAATTGTTACTTTGGTGTCAAGTAGGTATCTCAAGTTGTAGATGTTCTGATTTTCGGGTTTTTTGTCTAGTGATATGCAGAACACGTCCATGGGTTTCAGCTCCCTTGTTTCAGGATTCCTTTTCTTGTACTGGTGTACATTATTTGGGTGGAAGTTGTTGTATCTTAAGTCAGTGTTGAGTTCGTCTTCCGTGACTGTGTCAGGCAGACCTTTGATGACTACTTTGAGCTGTCTGTCTTCTTGAAGCTGGTGGGTGTAATTTCCGATTTGGTGGCGTCTGAAGAAAGCCAGTGCTGTTCTTTGGTCTCTGACCGACTCAAAGTGATACTTTATTGACTTTCCTTTGTGTATCACCCTAATGGGTCCTTCCATTTCTTTTTTCAGTGCTGCGTTTAATGTCAGGTAGTGGCCTGCATACTGTATGGTTATGGGAGGTACCCTGGGCTTTTTCGGCGTTATTCTCTGCGACGTTGTCGGGTTTTGGCTCTGTTGAGGCGTCTCTTGTGGTGTACCGTTCCCTGTTTGCAGGTTTTGGGTGTTCTGCAAGGTGTCAAATCTATTCCTCGTTTCGATTGTAAACTGCTTGTTTTGGGAGTCGGCTTCCGCTGAGTTTTTCCTCTTGATTGTTTTTCTTGGCATTCTGAAGCCCTCGTTATCTTCGTATAGCTCCATTTGTTGCATTTGGTGCGTGTTTTGATCGATTTGTGGCGTATCTTGGTCCATTTCTTCGTCCTCGCTCGATGACGTATAATGTTCCGTTTTTCTTCCTTCCGCTCCCACTAGGTGGTTTGTTTCATGCTGGCTTTGATGGTTGATGCTATATATGCCTCTGATATCAATTTGGTGTCGTTCGGTTGGTGTTATAGCGCCGGCGGCCATCTTGGATTCTTCCGCGGCGGCGGCAGCTGCGGCGGCCATCTTGCGCTTTTCCGCTTCCATGGCAGCGGCTACGGCTTCAGTTGTAGCCGTGGTGGTTTTTCCCCCGTTGGGGGCAGTTGTCTTGTCTGTTTCCAGGGTTTTCGGACGTTCCGAACTTTCCCTTCGTAGTTTTTCGATGGTTTGGAGCATTGCCTGCTCCATGGTGGGCGTCGTATCTGTTGTCAGTTCCCTCTCGGCGCTCTTGTGGTAGTGTCTTTCGACAGTACGATGGAGAGACTCAGACCTACTCGCGGAACTAGGCCTTGCCCTGCTTCTTGATCTGTGCCTGAAGGCGCGCGGACGTACCCCGCCCAGGGAGTCGGCCACCTGTCGGTCGACTGCCTGGTGAGGAGGCCCTGGTGCCTCTTCATTCCCTATGCTAAACATCTAGCCCATCCGGCTATCCCGGAGGATCTCGCCTATCACTAGTAAGACGGCCCTATCAGGACACTATTGCTTTTTCAACACGCGGTGGGAGCACTTCAAACTTAAAAGTTCGCAGCGCACCCTCCCGCGCGTGCACACAGCTCGGCTGCTCGGAGACCGATGCGCCTCGACGCACAGGCCCAGCCAGTGTCGCGGGCGGGCGCGGACGGCCGAGAGAGCGGCCGCCACTCTGCGCGCCGCCGCGCCGCGCCTCCCGCGCTTGCTACCGCCCAACGTCCGACAGCCTGTGCGGAGCAGCCCCACACCTGCGCCACAACCACCCGCGCCTTTCAAACCACCGAGGATGGGGCTACACACAGCCACACCACAGTCGCCAACCAGTCGCCACGGCAGCGCCGCAAACCACGGCCAAACTGCAGCCACCGCGCGCTACAGCCTGGGTCGGCCCGCCGAGAATCGCCGCCCACGCCCAAATGCCGCCCCCACAGCCCCAGCCGACGACCCGCCACAATGGCCAAACCTTCGGCAAAAGCCCCACACCGTCGCCGCGGCAGCCCGGCCAGCGCGGCCGGCGCCACAGCCACACAAGCGGAGGCGTGCGGCGATGACGGCCGTGCAAACGCACCTCCGCCGCCCCATCGCCCTCCCACCGTTTCCCGATCGGCCCGCAGCCGTCGGGCCACGTCCTCCTCCTCTCGCCCGCCAACATTCACAGCCCTTTCGTTCGTTTCCCAACAATTTCAATTGTGCCCGCCGCAAAAACGGGCGCCGCCTGCGAAGCAACATGCTCCGCCGGAGCGCCCCTCGCCGCTTACGAGCCAACCCCTCGCCCGAGGCAAACCGAAATCCGCAACTACAGACCAACCCAATCTGCCGTCAGCACACACGACAGCCAACATCACGCGTGACGAGTTAGACATTAGGTTCACACGTCTCGGTTAGGTTCGGTGGACGTGGGTTAGGTTAAGGGCACTTGGGTTAGGTTAAGCATTCAAAACACACGTCAGGCGCCAGAGGTTAGGTTACGTTACGTTAAGGTTAGGTTAGGGGCACTTGGGTTAGGTTAAGGGTCGGTGTTAGGTTAAGTGTCAAACTTAGGTTAAGCATTCAAACACACGTCGGGCGTCAGAGGTTAGGTTAGGTTAGGTTAGGTTAGGTTAGGTTAGGTTAGGTTAGGTTAAGGCCACTTGGGTTAGGTTAAGCCTCAAACTTAGGTTAAGCATTCAAACACGTCAGCCGTCAGGTGGCCGCAGCAGCCGCACCTACCTACCTACCTACCCACCCACCTCACGGCCGGACAGCTTAGCTTACTTGGCGCTGAGGCTGACCTCACCGCACCTCACCTCACGCTAACGCTACGCTACAGGTTCGGTTCGGTTCGGTTCGGTTCGCTCAGCTTAGGCTTAGAGCTTAAGCGCCGAGGTCGGATTACGTTGGTTCACACCTTCGGGCGCCACACTTTGGGTGTAAAGGTCGCCGAAGCCACAGACAACGCCGACAAACGGGCAGCACGACCACGACCAGATACCGAGACACACGGACCACCCACCGGCCAAAGGGCACCAAACAACAAACCAGAGCACCACGTGTCGACCAGAGCAACCCGCCGCTCACGCGACGTGGCTGGCACCGAAGGGCCGCCGCAACTGCGCTTTCCGCGCCGGGCCGGATGCACGTGCGGCAACACCACCACCGCACACAGCCGCTGTTCAACATCAACCAACAACACGCCGCGGTCGCAGCCTCAACGCCAGCACACGTTTGCACCACCATTCACACGCACCGCACAAACAGCTGTCGCCGACAACACAAACACACCGCAACGACGCCGCCGCCTCTACTTGTGCCGGCCGGCCACCCACCCCACCGACGGCGCACCTGTCGGCAGTCGGCAGTCGACACGGGAAACGCACACCGCCACTTCGCTCGCGCGCACGCCACCAACCAGTCGTCGTCTCAAACATAGGGCAGGCAACAAATCGCCTCGCACGAACCGTCCACAAAACTATCAAAGCACAGCCTCTGGCTAACGGCCACGACGCAGCGGCACCGCTGCTCCTTTCCCCGCCCCACTCGATTCACAAAGTCACGCGACACCGCCAACGACGGCCTCGCTTCCCGCAACCGACACCTTTCCGCCACTACGCACAGCCGCACCCGACGCCCGTGGCAACGACACAACTACTGCACTATCCACCGCCGCCTCCCCCTTCCCGTACACACAGCCAGCCAGCCAGCCAAAACCACACCAACGACCCAAACACGCACGTGCAACGGCACACCCCAACCAGTCAACGTCGACAACCACACGCACGGCTCGAAACCGGCGTCCTTCCGCGTTGCCATCAAGCTACACACAAGACACAAGGAACCAACAACAGCAAAAGCCTGCCCGCCCGCCCCACTCTCACGCCGCAAAAAGCACACCGAAACCGCCAAACGCACATTCCCATCGCACTGACACCGACCGGCTCGCTACCACCACACCTCTGCGGCAGCCGTTTCGCAAACATGACACGGCGCGACATGACATCACGACCAACTCTCCTTTCCGACGCCTTCGGCCGGAGCACAACGCCGCCAATTCGCCACACAGTCACACAGTCGACAAGCGCCCGCCCTCCCTGCACGACGCCGCGCAGCAAAGGCGCCCGCAAACAAACACATACCTCTCCTCTCTCTCGGCCGCCCGACGCGCCAACCGCCACACCGCCAGCCACTCGCAATTGTGCACTGCCGCCAGCCACACGTCCAACACGCCGCGCCGCCTCCGGCCACCCGCCAGGGGGCGCTCACGTCCGCGACAACAGCGCGGCCCGCCGGGCCAAACCGAACCGAGCCGCCCGCCGCTGCTCTGCACATCTTCCTGCGCGCATCAACAAAACGAGGCACGCGAGCACACCCCGTCACAACGCCACATCACGCAAATGCCGTGCCGACCTCTTGTGTCTACCGCCTAAATTGCACTCACCAGCCGCCCCTTCTTCTTCTTCCTACCTATCCATCTGTGCGTCTGTGTCGGTCCGCGCGTGACGCCTCTCAACATCCGCCGTCGCCGTCGCCGTCGCCGTCCCCGTTTCCGCCCCAATGCCATCGTCGCGCCGCCGCCTCCTCCTCCTCCACCGCCCCTGTCCGGCCCGCACCACACCATACACCGCTGCTTGTCCCGGCCGTTGCCACCAAAGGCGCCTACCGCAAACGCGCCACGCCGCAGCCCCCGTGCGTGCATCTCCGTGCCGACGCTGCCTCTCTGCCCTCCCGCACGCACTCGACCGACCGACATGCACTGCGTCGACGGCCTCGACAACACAGTCTCTGGCTCCGCACTGCGTGTTCCGGTACGCACGCTCAAACACGTATGTACTCATTACCAGCGATGGCGAGGCACGACACAATCTCTGACCAGAGAGTTTCTTATCGTCGCTAGTCTGCGCCACACGACACTAGTAGCACGTAGCGGGTCGGCAGGAACAGTTGTCATCTATATGTGGCGGGTCGGGAGAGGTAGTAGTCAGTCGACAGTATTAGCGAGTGGACGATTCTACTGAGCGGGCGGCGGCGTGCTCTTCTCGCGACTCTGGTCTCCGTTCGGGACGATGCATATTGTTATTAAAGGTAAGGTAATGAAGCTGCATTGCGCAAATCTAATAATGTATGTCAATTGTAACTATTTTCTTCACAACTAAATGCCCCAATAATACTTTGTTTCCAAACTAACTTTTTTAAAGTACAACCATTCATTTCCATTTAAAGAATATTTCCTACGCATTTCCTCCAACAATCAAAATTAAATGTGTGAGCCGGCATTCATTGCACGAAGCTGTGTACAGGTATCTACAGTTGAGAGCACATGTAGATGCACTTTGTTTTCTCTTTTGTCTTTTTGTTTTTTTTTTATTGACGTAACGATCTTTTGCTCTTTTTATTCTAATTTGTACGTAGGCTGTTTGTTTAGATTTTTATACTGGTAATGCCACGTAGCGCTCTGCGTGAAAATCAATGCCTGTGCTGTGTGCAGTCTGTGGCTAGTTTGCATTGTTGTCATGAACTGCTATAGCTGGATGTGAACAGCGCGTAGCGTTGCGCAGTTAGGGGTGAGCCGCCAGCACTGGTGCATGTGAGGCGAGAGATGGCGGACTTTTCAAATTACATATATTATGACTGGTGATGATGATATTAAGGGTAAATACATTGTTTGTTGTTCTCTATTAAACATCTTTACTTTGCTAACTATCCCTATCAGTAGTTAGTGCCCTCCGTAGTTTGAATCTCTTATTTAGCTGGCAGCAGTGGTGCTCGCTGTATTGCAGTAGTTCGAGTAATGAAGATTTTTGTGAGGTAAGTGATTTCCGAAAGGTGTACTTTAATGTTACTCAGGGCCATTCTTTTGCAGGGATCTTTGATAGTCAGATTGCGTTGCGCTCAAAATATTGTGTGTCAGTTTAAGCACAGTTTTGTATACATTGTTGTTCAAAGGGGGACGTCTCAGAATACCAGCGCTGCCCTTACAACGTTTATCGGGTTTTCAACTACGTCTGTTGAGATGTTCATCGTTCATTATTTCCATTCATCAATATTATCGCGCGTTTCTCATCAATCTTCGTTCGTTCATTTTCTAGGGACGTTAACAACATTCTGGCACATTTTTATCATCATTCACTCACTCACTCACTCACTTACTTACGACTATTTGTGCGGGGAGGTTACACTTGGGTCCGTTTCCATTTACATTCAATGTTGATAGACCTTTTTTTTTGTTGTTGTTTTGTTGCTGGCAGGTTACAAAAGGCCTCATTTTATGTTGGTTGCAGCAGCGTTTTTCTCCTTCTTTCTTCTAGTGTTTTCCCCGCCCCCGCCCCTCCCGCATCCGTCGGGTCTCACCACGTTCACTGACAGCCGCGTCTGCGGCTACACCACAACGGCCCCCTCCCGGCAACCCATTCGTTTTCTCTTCTTTTGCACAAAAACAACGCCGCACGCGCCAGCCGAGCGCAGCGCAAGCCACCCACACCGCGCCCCTCCCCGTCTTTATAGCCTCCGCGTCTCGTTTTCTTCGTTTGCCCCCTCCCATCTCCCGAATGCCATGCCATGCCAGCAGCGTTACGCGTGCCCCTCCCCTGTCCACACACTACCGCGAAACGAACAGCCTTCCGGGCCACATGCAGGGCACGCCCACCGCCATTCCCGGACGCAATTCTCAAAACAACACACACACACACAAAATGAACGCACTATCCCACTTCGCTTCTCTCTCTTCTCTCTCTCTCTCTCGTCCCTTCCCTTTAACGAAAGACAAACAGACCCCGGTTAACACACTTTCTCGACACCTTCATGTAGGGAGGGAGGGAGGGAGGGAGGGAGGGAGGGAGGGTGCGTGCGTGCGGTGTCTTGACCGTGACGGCAACCATCGACGATCCATTTCCCCCACTGGTAAAACATGTTCACTAACACCTACAGACATCATTCCGTACACACACAATGGCTTTGCACACGAACATAGACGGCACGGGCACTGTCGTACATTCTTCCTCAGAACCATCTCAACGAACGTTACATACACATCCGGGAAAGCAAAGCAACGCAACGCACAATTCAGCCGTCAAAGGTAACGTTCACCACGGCAGACACTTGCCGCCGCGCCGTTACACGCATTTCAGTGCGGCTACAATACACCTCCGACACGGGAACGTTCCGTTGCTCTACACTGCGTTTCTCCGTTTTGTTTGGTTTTTTTTTATCCGTTTTTTTTCTTCTCTCTCTCTCTCTCTCTCTCTCTCTTTTTTTTTTTTTTTCCCCTCTGTCCTTTCCTCCACCATTCTCTCCTCACGTTCTGCCCAGACATTCGACCGATCAGAGGTTCACCTTTCGGTAACCGTTCTCAGCGCGACCGTATGACGGGTGTTCAAGACGTCCGTTGCGTGATGCCGGTGTACCGCGCCGATCGACAGTTTCCCAGAGGCGACGGATCGGACCACATCACCGACACACACAAACACGTGTGCGCACATTCGCCAAAGCGACCGTCGTCTTCTAGCGTCGCGCTTACTCTACTGTACTGCACTGGACTGGACACGCGTGCATGCATCTTCAATGACGACGTCGGTGTGCGTGCGTCGTACGCACAAGCAGACACAGTCAGTCAGACACGACTACCGAAATCAGAGTCGGAGGAAAGGTACATCATCGTGCGTGTCGCCCGTACAATGCAATACACATTGGTGTCTCAATGCGCGTTCATTTAAACGTCACTCACACGCCTCCACGCTGCAGCATTTACAGACACATTTCACCCTCGCCATATATGGCGGCGTGCAAACCGACCCGCAAACGGCCGTCGTTACACACTGACATTCCCAACAATCGCGTTTCGCTTCCATCCGTCACGTAACTAACCGGCACCTCCATCCAAAGGGCACATCACCGATCGCACTTCCCCCCCTCGCAGACAGGTAACACCAACGAGTTGTGCGCACGTGCCTCCATTCCACGTCACACCGTGGCCGTACCCCGCAACACGCGACGCGCCCCCATCAATCAAATTCATCGCATCGGCCACCCCACCCCGTCGCGTCGCAACCAAAGCGGTAGCTATTGCCGCCGTCCACCCACTCACACACAAAACAACAACAACAACAACAACAACAATTCCGCCCTTCCCGCAAAGGCCATTTGGTGGCCCTGAAAAGGGCCGTTTTTGCCGCTCTCGCAACGGAGGAGCCTTCTCTCCTTCCATTCCAGAGCCACCTCCTTACTTGGAGCTCGTGTACTTGGTCACCGCCTTCGTGCCCTCGCTCACGGCGTGCTTGGCCAGCTCGCCAGGCAGCAACAGCCGCACAGCGGTCTGGATCTCGCGGGACGTGATGGTCGAGCGCTTGTTGTAGTGCGCCAGGCGGGACGCCTCGGCCGCGATGCGCTCGAAAATGTCGTTCACGAAGCTGTTCATGATGCTCATCGCCTTCGACGAGATGCCCGTGTCAGGGTGCACCTGCTTCAGCACCTTGTAGATGTAGATGGCATAGCTCTCCTTCCTCTTGCGCTTCTTCTTCTTGTCGCCCTTCGAAATGTTCTTCTGCGCCTTGCCAGCCTTCTTGGCGGCCTTCCCGCTAGTCTTGGGCGGCATCTCAAACAAGAACGTGAACGTACGGCAGCAACACCAGTAGCAAGCGCTCCGCTCTAGTCAGCGTCTCCCCACACAGTGGCACCCAGCGCGCCCCGCCGCCGCACCTTTACCAGCTCGCCCCGTTGCGGCCGCCGACCAATGGGCCGCGAGCGCAACCGGCCGCCGCACCCGAGAGCATAAAGGACCCCCACCCCTGGCGGCGGCGCCACTCCGCTGCTCGACTCGCTGCGGCTCGCACCGTCGTTCGTCTCGTCTCGTTTTCACACCACAGCCCATCGCCATGTCCGGACGCGGAAAGGGAGGCAAAGTCAAGGGCAAGTCAAAGTCCCGCTCCAGCAGGGCCGGGCTCCAGTTCCCGGTCGGCAGAATCCACCGCCTCCTGCGCAAGGGAAACTACGCCGAGCGCGTCGGCGCCGGGGCGCCCGTCTACCTCGCCGCCGTCATGGAGTACCTCGCGGCTGAGGTGCTCGAGCTGGCCGGAAACGCGGCCCGCGACAACAAGAAGACGCGCATCATCCCGCGCCACCTGCAGCTCGCCATCCGCAACGACGAGGAGCTCAACAAGCTCCTGTCGGGCGTCACCATCGCACAGGGTGGTGTCCTGCCCAACATCCAGGCCGTCCTGCTGCCAAAGAAGACCGAGAAGAAGGCCTAAACAGAGAGGCCAGGCAATCGGCACGCGGACCCGCCGCCCAGCAGCGCTGCGTGCTCCCCTGCACGCAACGCGCTTTGCCGGCTCGGCTCGGCTCACAACAATCGGCCCTTTTCAGGGCCACCACACAAACCTACGTCCAAAGCAAAATTTCAGTCGTCCTCGCCGCGCTTTACTTTACTTTAACTTCACTTCCACAGCCGCCGCCGCCGGCAACAAGACCATACCAACTGCTACGGATTGCAGGGGGAGATATTCTGCGAGGTACCTCGGTGTCACGCCTGACATCGAAGTGTCACATAGGGGAACTTGGCACAAACGCTCGCGCCAGGATGCAGATCCTGTACCCCTGTTCCCTCGACCCCGCAACAGGGGTAGCGATACTGGAATATGCGCGCCCTGTATGGGGCTATGCAGCCAGATCGACGATGCATCGCCTACAGAAGGGTCCAGAGCAGAGCGCTCTACGACGGGCCTTACACGTCCCCGCGGCAGACCTGCCTAGAACCACTCACAACACGATTCCGCGCCCTGGCAGAAGCGTTCTACGCGACCGCGCGGAATTCACAAAATGACTATTACGTCTTGACCCTTGGGCAATATGAACACCACAGGGACAGATGTGCAAGACCCGAGTCGCTACTCCAGCAGTAGCACAAACAGAACACATAATCACTCTCAACAAACAGCAACGTCCGAGAAAGCACACTACCAAAGATAAGAACAACACACAGAAAAGAGGAGCTAATGTCCACAGGCGACAATAACCTCCACCAACTCCCCCTCTAACGGTAGAGGACTAAAGGAAAGAGAGAAGAACAAGAAGAGCCGCCGCCGCCATCTTGTCGTCCACAGCCCGTGTGGCCCAACACACACACACACACACACACATTTCTCTCGTTTGCCTCAAGCACCTCCACGCACGCACAGTCGCCTCTTCCAAACGACAACGACAGCAATAATCACCACTGTTAAAGGAGCGTGTCGACACACCGCCCTCCACTCCCGCGCGCCCCATACAAACGAAACAGCTGATCCGGCCGCCTTGCCTCGGCAACTCCAACGCCGCCGCAAACACACAGCCAAAACCACGCAGATATTCACCGCCTCTCGCACAACAACAACACACAGCCCGGCGTCTCCATCGATCGATAAACAAAACAAACACACAGCGCCCTCTCTCGCACACACACACACACACACACACACAGCCACAAGACCCGCTTCCTTTCCTTTCTCCCAGTCACGTCAGTCAAACGCAAACGAAATGAAGAATGAAAGAAAGAAGGCAGGCAGGCAACACAGCGCACACACGCAGCAACAACACAGACTCTTTCGCACTTTTCAATTTCCGAACAGTGTGGTGGCCCTGAAAAGGGCCGTTTTCGTCTCTCCCACGGCCGCGGGAAGGCCAACGCGGCACAGCACACCGGCTGCGACGCGCCTAACCGCCGAAACCGTACAGGGTGCGCCCCTGCCTCTTCAGGGCGTACACCACGTCCATGGCCGTCACAGTCTTGCGCTTGGCGTGCTCAGTGTACGTCACCGCGTCGCGGATCACGTTCTCCAGGAACACCTTCAGCACTCCGCGGGTCTCCTCGTAGATCAGACCAGAGATGCGCTTCACGCCGCCCCTGCGAGCCAGGCGGCGGATCGCGGGCTTCGTGATGCCCTGGATGTTGTCGCGCAACACCTTGCGGTGCCGCTTGGCGCCACCCTTGCCGAGCCCCTTTCCTCCCTTGCCGCGGCCAGTCATCTCTTCTAAATCCTCAAAAAAAGCTCAGGCAAGCAAAACGTCTGCTGCAGCGGCTGGCTCCTCACCCGGCGCTAGCGAGTCGGCTACGGTCTGCGCCCAGCGCACGCGCCAGCCCCCCTATATAGACTCTGGCCCGCCCTCCCCCCACCACGCGCAACCGAGGGCATATAAGCGCACCACGGTGGCTGGCGCGCGCCCGTGTCGTCAAGGCAGCACCCGACGCAGCACCTCGCCTCCACGCCGCTCCGCTACCGCTACCGCTATGGCCCGCACAAAGCAAACGGCCCGCAAGTCCACCGGCGGAAAGGCGCCGCGCAAACAGCTCGCCACCAAGGCGGCGAGGAAGAGCGCGCCCGCCACCGGCGGCGTCAAGAAGCCCCACCGCTACAGGCCGGGCACCGTCGCCCTGCGAGAAATCAGGCGCTACCAGAAGAGCACAGAGCTGCTCATCCGCAAGCTGCCATTCCAGCGCCTAGTGCGCGAGATCGCCCAGGACTTCAAGACCGACCTGCGCTTCCAGAGCTCCGCGGTCATGGCCCTGCAGGAGGCCAGCGAGGCCTACCTCGTCGGCCTCTTCGAAGACACCAACCTGTGCGCAATCCACGCCAAGCGCGTCACCATCATGCCCAAGGACATCCAGCTCGCGCGCCGCATCCGCGGCGAGCGCGCCTAAACACCGCGCCAGCCGCTGGGCACCGCCCACGCACGCAACAAACAAAACGGCCCTTTTAAGGGCCACTAACATCACTCCGTCGCGAGCAAACTTTGTCGGTCGCCTCTCGCCCCACAACCACAGAACCAAAGACAAAACACACCACTTCCACTTCCCGTCCGTCCGCCACAGCCGCTCTCTCTGCCAGCTTGCTGGCGCGCGCAACAATCAACATCATCCCTCCCCGGCGCGGCGCTCAAAGCGCACAATAACCCATCGGCCGACGCCGTCAACCACACGGCCGGCCGCCGCTTCGTTTCGAAACGAAAAGAAAAGAAAAACAAACAAAAAGCCAGGCAAGTCCAACGCCACCGACCCTTTCCACATCTCAGCGTCCCCCGCCCCCGTTGCAAGAACACACACAAGACAAGACACGTCCGAGAAGAAGAAGAAGAAGAAGGCAGGCAAACCAAAGTATTCAAACAACATGACACAAACCAACAACCGTCGGCCGGCCGCCACCAAAAACGGCGACAATCAACCGCTACCGCCGCCCGCACCCGCCACCGACCCCCCGCAATCCAACCACCACGGCACGCAAACAGTATCCACACACGGGCATACAGAAACGCCAGACGACGCAACCACACCGCAACACAAACACGACAATCAAAACCTTCCCGACGTGCTTTGATGGCCCTGAGAAGGGCCGTTTTGGGCCGCGCGTCTCTTGCGCGCCACTAGACGACGGGGACGGGGGGTGGGGACGACGGAGTCATCCGCCAACCCTTCCTTTCCCATTCCTTTCTTCTTCTCCTCTACTTCTTCTTCTTGGGCGACGCCTTCGCCTTAGACGGCGTCGTCGCCTTCTTCGGGCGCGGCGCCTTCGGCTTCTTCGTCGGAACCTTGGCGGCCTTCTTCGCCTTCGACGGCGACTTGGCCTTGGCCGGCTTGGCAGCAGCCGCCTTCTTCGCACCGGCGGGAGCGGCCGACGCCGCAGACGCCTTCTTGGCGGCGCCCGCCTTCCGACCAGTCGCCGCCTTCACGCCACCAGCCTTCTTTGCGCCGGCCGCACGGGCGCCCTTCTTCTCCTTGCTGGCCGGAGCGGCGCGCTTCTTCTTGGCACCGCCAGCACGAGCCTTGCCGCCCTCAGCCGCCCCGCCGCCGGCGCCGGCAAGCTTGAAAGAGCCGGACGCGCCCTTCCCCTTCGTCTGCACCAGCTCGCCCGCCACCACGGCCGACTTGAGGTACTTCTTGATAAACGGCGCCAGCTTCTCCGCGTCCAGCTTGTAGTGCGCGGCAATGTACTTCTTGATCGCCTGCAGCGACGATCCGCCGCGCTCCTTCAGACTCTTGATGGCGGCCGTCACCATCTCAGAGGTGCGCGGGTGCGCAGGCTTGGCGCGCGGCTTCTTCGCAGACGACGCAGACTTTGCCTTCTTCGTAGTGCCGGTGGCGGCGGGTGCCGCAGCAGTCTCGTTCGTAGCCGCCTGATCTGCCATTTCGACGACGCGCGTTAACACACAGCGAGCAGCGAGAGCGAGAGGAGACACGCAGCGAGCGGAGCGCACAGCAGAGGAATAGCCGCCTCGACGCACAGGCCCAGCCAGTGTCGCGGGCGGGCGCGGACGGCCGAGAGAGCGGCCGCCACTCTGCGCGCCGCCGCGCCGCGCCTCCCGCGCTTGCTACCGCCCAACGTCCGACAGCCTGTGCGGAGCAGCCCCACACCTGCGCCACAACCACCCGCGCCTTTCAAACCACCGAGGATGGGGCTACACACAGCCACACCACAGTCGCCAACCAGTCGCCACGGCAGCGCCGCAAACCACGGCCAAACTGCAGCCACCGCGCGCTACAGCCTGGGTCGGCCCGCCGAGAATCGCCGCCCACGCCCAAATGCCGCCCCCACAGCCCCAGCCGACGACCCGCCACAATGGCCAAACCTTCGGCAAAAGCCCCACACCGTCGCCGCGGCAGCCCGGCCAGCGCGGCCGGCGCCACAGCCACACAAGCGGAGGCGTGCGGCGATGACGGCCGTGCAAACGCACCTCCGCCGCCCCATCGCCCTCCCACCGTTTCCCGATCGGCCCGCAGCCGTCGGGCCACGTCCTCCTCCTCTCGCCCGCCAACATTCACAGCCCTTTCGTTCGTTTCCCAACAATTTCAATTGTGCCCGCCGCAAAAACGGGCGCCGCCTGCGAAGCAACATGCTCCGCCGGAGCGCCCCTCGCCGCTTACGAGCCAACCCCTCGCCCGAGGCAAACCGAAATCCGCAACTACAGACCAACCCAATCTGCCGTCAGCACACACGACAGCCAACATCACGCGTGACGAGTTAGACATTAGGTTCACACGTCTCGGTTAGGTTCGGTGGACGTGGGTTAGGTTAAGGGCACTTGGGTTAGGTTAAGCATTCAAAACACACGTCAGGCGCCAGAGGTTAGGTTACGTTACGTTAAGGTTAGGTTAGGGGCACTTGGGTTAGGTTAAGGGTCGGTGTTAGGTTAAGTGTCAAACTTAGGTTAAGCATTCAAACACACGTCGGGCGTCAGAGGTTAGGTTAGGTTAGGTTAGGTTAGGTTAGGTTAGGTTAGGTTAGGTTAAGGCCACTTGGGTTAGGTTAAGCCTCAAACTTAGGTTAAGCATTCAAACACGTCAGCCGTCAGGTGGCCGCAGCAGCCGCACCTACCTACCTACCTACCCACCCACCTCACGGCCGGACAGCTTAGCTTACTTGGCGCTGAGGCTGACCTCACCGCACCTCACCTCACGCTAACGCTACGCTACAGGTTCGGTTCGGTTCGGTTCGGTTCGCTCAGCTTAGGCTTAGAGCTTAAGCGCCGAGGTCGGATTACGTTGGTTCACACCTTCGGGCGCCACACTTTGGGTGTAAAGGTCGCCGAAGCCACAGACAACGCCGACAAACGGGCAGCACGACCACGACCAGATACCGAGACACACGGACCACCCACCGGCCAAAGGGCACCAAACAACAAACCAGAGCACCACGTGTCGACCAGAGCAACCCGCCGCTCACGCGACGTGGCTGGCACCGAAGGGCCGCCGCAACTGCGCTTTCCGCGCCGGGCCGGATGCACGTGCGGCAACACCACCACCGCACACAGCCGCTGTTCAACATCAACCAACAACACGCCGCGGTCGCAGCCTCAACGCCAGCACACGTTTGCACCACCATTCACACGCACCGCACAAACAGCTGTCGCCGACAACACAAACACACCGCAACGACGCCGCCGCCTCTACTTGTGCCGGCCGGCCACCCACCCCACCGACGGCGCACCTGTCGGCAGTCGGCAGTCGACACGGGAAACGCACACCGCCACTTCGCTCGCGCGCACGCCACCAACCAGTCGTCGTCTCAAACATAGGGCAGGCAACAAATCGCCTCGCACGAACCGTCCACAAAACTATCAAAGCACAGCCTCTGGCTAACGGCCACGACGCAGCGGCACCGCTGCTCCTTTCCCCGCCCCACTCGATTCACAAAGTCACGCGACACCGCCAACGACGGCCTCGCTTCCCGCAACCGACACCTTTCCGCCACTACGCACAGCCGCACCCGACGCCCGTGGCAACGACACAACTACTGCACTATCCACCGCCGCCTCCCCCTTCCCGTACACACAGCCAGCCAGCCAGCCAAAACCACACCAACGACCCAAACACGCACGTGCAACGGCACACCCCAACCAGTCAACGTCGACAACCACACGCACGGCTCGAAACCGGCGTCCTTCCGCGTTGCCATCAAGCTACACACAAGACACAAGGAACCAACAACAGCAAAAGCCTGCCCGCCCGCCCCACTCTCACGCCGCAAAAAGCACACCGAAACCGCCAAACGCACATTCCCATCGCACTGACACCGACCGGCTCGCTACCACCACACCTCTGCGGCAGCCGTTTCGCAAACATGACACGGCGCGACATGACATCACGACCAACTCTCCTTTCCGACGCCTTCGGCCGGAGCACAACGCCGCCAATTCGCCACACAGTCACACAGTCGACAAGCGCCCGCCCTCCCTGCACGACGCCGCGCAGCAAAGGCGCCCGCAAACAAACACATACCTCTCCTCTCTCTCGGCCGCCCGACGCGCCAACCGCCACACCGCCAGCCACTCGCAATTGTGCACTGCCGCCAGCCACACGTCCAACACGCCGCGCCGCCTCCGGCCACCCGCCAGGGGGCGCTCACGTCCGCGACAACAGCGCGGCCCGCCGGGCCAAACCGAACCGAGCCGCCCGCCGCTGCTCTGCACATCTTCCTGCGCGCATCAACAAAACGAGGCACGCGAGCACACCCCGTCACAACGCCACATCACGCAAATGCCGTGCCGACCTCTTGTGTCTACCGCCTAAATTGCACTCACCAGCCGCCCCTTCTTCTTCTTCCTACCTATCCATCTGTGCGTCTGTGTCGGTCCGCGCGTGACGCCTCTCAACATCCGCCGTCGCCGTCGCCGTCGCCGTCCCCGTTTCCGCCCCAATGCCATCGTCGCGCCGCCGCCTCCTCCTCCTCCACCGCCCCTGTCCGGCCCGCACCACACCATACACCGCTGCTTGTCCCGGCCGTTGCCACCAAAGGCGCCTACCGCAAACGCGCCACGCCGCAGCCCCCGTGCGTGCATCTCCGTGCCGACGCTGCCTCTCTGCCCTCCCGCACGCACTCGACCGACCGACATGCACTGCGTCGACGGCCTCGACAACACAGTCTCTGGCTCCGCACTGCGTGTTCCGGTACGCACGCTCAAACACGTATGTACTCATTACCAGCGATGGCGAGGCACGACACAATCTCTGACCAGAGAGTTTCTTATCGTCGCTAGTCTGCGCCACACGACACTAGTAGCACGTAGCGGGTCGGCAGGAACAGTTGTCATCTATATGTGGCGGGTCGGGAGAGGTAGTAGTCAGTCGACAGTATTAGCGAGTGGACGATTCTACTGAGCGGGCGGCGGCGTGCTCTTCTCGCGACTCTGGTCTCCGTTCGGGACGATGCATATTGTTATTAAAGGTAAGGTAATGAAGCTGCATTGCGCAAATCTAATAATGTATGTCAATTGTAACTATTTTCTTCACAACTAAATGCCCCAATAATACTTTGTTTCCAAACTAACTTTTTTAAAGTACAACCATTCATTTCCATTTAAAGAATATTTCCTACGCATTTCCTCCAACAATCAAAATTAAATGTGTGAGCCGGCATTCATTGCACGAAGCTGTGTACAGGTATCTACAGTTGAGAGCACATGTAGATGCACTTTGTTTTCTCTTTTGTCTTTTTGTTTTTTTTTTATTGACGTAACGATCTTTTGCTCTTTTTATTCTAATTTGTACGTAGGCTGTTTGTTTAGATTTTTATACTGGTAATGCCACGTAGCGCTCTGCGTGAAAATCAATGCCTGTGCTGTGTGCAGTCTGTGGCTAGTTTGCATTGTTGTCATGAACTGCTATAGCTGGATGTGAACAGCGCGTAGCGTTGCGCAGTTAGGGGTGAGCCGCCAGCACTGGTGCATGTGAGGCGAGAGATGGCGGACTTTTCAAATTACATATATTATGACTGGTGATGATGATATTAAGGGTAAATACATTGTTTGTTGTTCTCTATTAAACATCTTTACTTTGCTAACTATCCCTATCAGTAGTTAGTGCCCTCCGTAGTTTGAATCTCTTATTTAGCTGGCAGCAGTGGTGCTCGCTGTATTGCAGTAGTTCGAGTAATGAAGATTTTTGTGAGGTAAGTGATTTCCGAAAGGTGTACTTTAATGTTACTCAGGGCCATTCTTTTGCAGGGATCTTTGATAGTCAGATTGCGTTGCGCTCAAAATATTGTGTGTCAGTTTAAGCACAGTTTTGTATACATTGTTGTTCAAAGGGGGACGTCTCAGAATACCAGCGCTGCCCTTACAACGTTTATCGGGTTTTCAACTACGTCTGTTGAGATGTTCATCGTTCATTATTTCCATTCATCAATATTATCGCGCGTTTCTCATCAATCTTCGTTCGTTCATTTTCTAGGGACGTTAACAACATTCTGGCACATTTTTATCATCATTCACTCACTCACTCACTCACTTACTTACGACTATTTGTGCGGGGAGGTTACACTTGGGTCCGTTTCCATTTACATTCAATGTTGATAGACCTTTTTTTTTGTTGTTGTTTTGTTGCTGGCAGGTTACAAAAGGCCTCATTTTATGTTGGTTGCAGCAGCGTTTTTCTCCTTCTTTCTTCTAGTGTTTTCCCCGCCCCCGCCCCTCCCGCATCCGTCGGGTCTCACCACGTTCACTGACAGCCGCGTCTGCGGCTACACCACAACGGCCCCCTCCCGGCAACCCATTCGTTTTCTCTTCTTTTGCACAAAAACAACGCCGCACGCGCCAGCCGAGCGCAGCGCAAGCCACCCACACCGCGCCCCTCCCCGTCTTTATAGCCTCCGCGTCTCGTTTTCTTCGTTTGCCCCCTCCCATCTCCCGAATGCCATGCCATGCCAGCAGCGTTACGCGTGCCCCTCCCCTGTCCACACACTACCGCGAAACGAACAGCCTTCCGGGCCACATGCAGGGCACGCCCACCGCCATTCCCGGACGCAATTCTCAAAACAACACACACACACACAAAATGAACGCACTATCCCACTTCGCTTCTCTCTCTTCTCTCTCTCTCTCTCGTCCCTTCCCTTTAACGAAAGACAAACAGACCCCGGTTAACACACTTTCTCGACACCTTCATGTAGGGAGGGAGGGAGGGAGGGAGGGAGGGAGGGAGGGTGCGTGCGTGCGGTGTCTCGACCGTGACGGCAACCATCGACGATCCATTTCCCCCACTGGTAAAACATGTTCACTAACACCTACAGACATCATTCCGTACACACACAATGGCTTTGCACACGAACATAGACGGCACGGGCACTGTCGTACATTCTTCCTCAGAACCATCTCAACGAACGTTACATACACATCCGGGAAAGCAAAGCAACGCAACGCACAATTCAGCCGTCAAAGGTAACGTTCACCACGGCAGACACTTGCCGCCGCGCCGTTACACGCATTTCAGTGCGGCTACAATACACCTCCGACACGGGAACGTTCCGTTGCTCTACACTGCGTTTCTCCGTTTTGTTTGGTTTTTTTTTATCCGTTTTTTTTCTTCTCTCTCTCTCTCTCTCTCTCTCTCTTTTTTTTTTTTTTCCCCTCTGTCCTTTCCTCCACCATTCTCTCCTCACGTTCTGCCCAGACATTCGACCGATCAGAGGTTCACCTTTCGGTAACCGTTCTCAGCGCGACCGTATGACGGGTGTTCAAGACGTCCGTTGCGTGATGCCGGTGTACCGCGCCGATCGACAGTTTCCCAGAGGCGACGGATCGGACCACATCACCGACACACACAAACACGTGTGCGCACATTCGCCAAAGCGACCGTCGTCTTCTAGCGTCGCGCTTACTCTACTGTACTGCACTGGACTGGACACGCGTGCATGCATCTTCAATGACGACGTCGGTGTGCGTGCGTCGTACGCACAAGCAGACACAGTCAGTCAGACACGACTACCGAAATCAGAGTCGGAGGAAAGGTACATCATCGTGCGTGTCGCCCGTACAATGCAATACACATTGGTGTCTCAATGCGCGTTCATTTAAACGTCACTCACACGCCTCCACGCTGCAGCATTTACAGACACATTTCACCCTCGCCATATATGGCGGCGTGCAAACCGACCCGCAAACGGCCGTCGTTACACACTGACATTCCCAACAATCGCGTTTCGCTTCCATCCGTCACGTAACTAACCGGCACCTCCATCCAAAGGGCACATCACCGATCGCACTTCCCCCCCTCGCAGACAGGTAACACCAACGAGTTGTGCGCACGTGCCTCCATTCCACGTCACACCGTGGCCGTACCCCGCAACACGCGACGCGCCCCCATCAATCAAATTCATCGCATCGGCCACCCCACCCCGTCGCGTCGCAACCAAAGCGGTAGCTATTGCCGCCGTCCACCCACTCACACACAAAACAACAACAACAACAACAACAACAATTCCGCCCTTCCCGCAAAGGCCATTTGGTGGCCCTGAAAAGGGCCGTTTTTGCCGCTCTCGCAACGGAGGAGCCTTCTCTCCTTCCATTCCAGAGCCACCTCCTTACTTGGAGCTCGTGTACTTGGTCACCGCCTTCGTGCCCTCGCTCACGGCGTGCTTGGCCAGCTCGCCAGGCAGCAACAGCCGCACAGCGGTCTGGATCTCGCGGGACGTGATGGTCGAGCGCTTGTTGTAGTGCGCCAGGCGGGACGCCTCGGCCGCGATGCGCTCGAAAATGTCGTTCACGAAGCTGTTCATGATGCTCATCGCCTTCGACGAGATGCCCGTGTCAGGGTGCACCTGCTTCAGCACCTTGTAGATGTAGATGGCATAGCTCTCCTTCCTCTTGCGCTTCTTCTTCTTGTCGCCCTTCGAAATGTTCTTCTGCGCCTTGCCAGCCTTCTTGGCGGCCTTCCCGCTAGTCTTGGGCGGCATCTCAAACAAGAACGTGAACGTACGGCAGCAACACCAGTAGCAAGCGCTCCGCTCTAGTCAGCGTCTCCCCACACAGTGGCACCCAGCGTTGAGGAGTGTCTGATGGGTTCATGACCCCTTGTGCTTCAAGGCCCGGGACTAGTAGTCTCTTCCCTTGTTTCTGAATTTGGGTTTATGGATGATGGTTTCGAGCTCGTGGGAAGGAGGTGGTTGGATGTCTGATGTTGGAGAACGGGGTGTTGATCTGAAGTTGAATTTTAAGGGTTGAAATTACGGTGCGTAATCATACGCGGGAATTTGGATCTTGGGTTTGGAGGGATGTTACCCAGGGATTGGATAAGGGCGTGGGGTGATGTTTGTGTCCGTGTGTAAAATGTTTGTGCTTGGGTCTGGATTGTTTGTGTGATCTTCGTGACATTGTGTTGTATGTAGATGTCTGTGTTGGGTAGGAAGCGGGGTGCGTCAGTGGCTATGCGAAGGAATCTGTTTTGCAGTGCTTGAATTCTTTTAATGTGTTTGTCGGCTGTGATCGCCCATATCTCTGAACCGTAAGTTATGACTGGTTGTATGAATATTTTGAATAGTTTGAGCTTTGTTGTCATCTGAAGTCCATTCCCTTTTATGAGTGGGTAGAGGTTGTAAATGAGACCTTGGCCTCGGTTACAAAGGTGCTCCACATGCTTTTGGAATGTTAACCTGGTGTCTAGGGTTATGCCTAAGTATTTTGCGCTGGACCTCCAAGGAATTATTGTTCCATTGAGGCTCAGTGTAGCATCATCTGGGATTCTTTTGTATGTGAACAGTATTGCTTGGGTTTTATCTGAGTTGATAGTGATCTTCCAACGGAGTGCCCACCTGTGGATATCTTGCAGGTGCTCTTCTAATTTCCTGGCAATATATGTGAGGTTGGAGCTGCTTCGGAAGATCGCTGTGTCATCAGCAAAAAGGGCTAGCTGCCCCCCCATCTGGTGTGGTATGTCATTGGAGTATACTGAATATAGTGTCGGACCCAGGACGGAGCCTTGGGGTACCCCTGCAGCAATGGCCCGGGATTGGCTGTTACACTTGTCCAGTGCAACGAAAAATTTCCTGTTGCTGAGGAAGGAGTGAAGGATGTGGATGATATGGAGGGGACAGTGGTAGTGGAGGAGTTTAGAGATTAGCCCCGTGTGCCATACCTTGTCGAACGCCTTTTGGATATCTAAGAATATGGCACCAGTGCTATGGCGGATTTGGCGGGCATTGCATATATGCTCAACCAGCCTCATCGTTTGTTGGACAGTGTTATGGTTGTTTCGGAAGCCAAACTGTTGGGGAATGATGATGTTCTGTTCGGAGAGGAAGCGTTGGAGGTGTGAGAGGATGACTCGTTCAAGGATTTTTGAAGGACAGCTTAGGAGGGAGATCGGGCGGTAGTTTTGGGGGAAAAGGAGGTCCTTGCCTGGCTTTGGTATAGTAATAACTCTGGCAACTTTCCATGGCTTGGGAAAGTATTGAAGTCTGAGGCAGGCGTTGTAAATGTTGGTGAGGAATTGGATGGAGATTGGGGGTAGGTGTTTTAGGTGCATGGGAGATATTTTGTCAGGGCCTGGGGATTTTTTATTGTGGAGTGATTTGATATGTTCGCATATTTCGTCGGAGGTGACGTCTGGAAAGTGGGTTGCTACAGGGGCCCTGAGGCCTCTGGTTACACTTCTGATTGTTCTTTCCTCATGTTCATCTGCTTCTGCGTCGTCGGTTTCTGAGGTGGTGAACTGGCGCTCTAAGGTTTCGGCCATAGCCTCTGCCTTGCCCTGGGCGTCGTAGACCAGTCCGTTCGGTCCATGTAGGGGCTTGTTTGCAGTTTGAGGGGTTTTTCTGGCTTTGGTGATGCGCCAGAACTTCTCTGGGTTCCCCTCGGCTTCCTGCAGTGTTTCATCCCACTTCTGGATTTTGTGCTGTTGTAATTCTCTCCTTATTTGGCGGCTGAGTTGGTCTACATGACGTCGGTCAGCTGGGTCACGGTAGTCCTGCCATCTCTTCCTGAAGTAGCGTTTGTCTGCTAGGAGGTTTTGTAATTGTTGCGGGAGGGTGGATCTAGAGGTGTGGTGGGTGATAGTGGTTGTGGCTTTTCGGCTGCTTTCTGTGATGGCTTCTGTGAGTGATTTTATAGCCTGATTTATTGCTGCTTTACTGTTTAGATTTGGGTTATCTGGAGTGTTGTTTACAAGAAGGGCGTTGAAGCGATCCCAGTTAGTGTGTGATGATTTGATGGTTCGCCAGGGATCCACCTGTTGGATATTGTCGTTTAGGGAGAGGAGGACAGGATTATGATCGGAGTCTAGGTCATTTATTACGGAGAGGGAAAGGTTCCAGGGTATGTTCTTGACGAGAAAGAAGTCTAGGATGTCGGGGCGGAGTTGGTGGTTATAGTGGAAGTGGGTTGGGGTGTCGGGAGCTGCAACAATTACGTTCCTCGTATCTTGTAGGAAGTTGTGGAGGATCTGACCATTCCTGTTGGTGGTTCTGCTGTTCCAGGAAGGGTGCTTGGAGTTCCAGTCACCCCCAAGTATTGCAGTGCGTCCTAGGTCTAAGAGAGCTTGCAGGTCTGCTGGTACTATTCGTGCTCCTGCTGGTGGGTTGTAGATTGCCGCCAGCACTACTGTCCTGCCTTGTATGTCAAGTTCTATGGCTGTGGCTTCTGCTCTCGTGAGGTTGGGGGTGTTCAGCCGTCTGTGGGTGATCCTGTGTTTTATTAGTATGGCCGTGCCCCCGCCGGGGCGGTTGACACGGTCATTTCTGTAGGTGATGTAGTTTCGTATTTTGATCCGTTGGTCAGGTTGGAGATGGGTCTCTGAGATGAGTGCTACGTCTACTCTGTGGGTGTCTAAGAATTCTTCCAATATCTGGCGTTGTGGTAGAACGCCATTAGCGTTCCATGTTATAATATTGAAGGGTTTTGTGTTATTAATCTGAGCCATAGAAGAAATCTATTGCTGCTGTAAATAGGATGCTGACTTTTGAAAAGGCATCTGGAGCCTGTCTGATTTCTGCTATTGTCTTTTGGACAGTGTTCACCACCTTCCTGATGTTGACTTGTGAGATGAGGCCTAGAAGCATCTTCACGTCGTCACCAAATCCTGAGGGGGGGGCAGCGTCTGAGGTTTGCTGTTGTTGTGGCTGCTGGTTGTCCTGTGATGTTGAGGCAGCAGGGTTGAGCCACGGGTTCCTTGGAGTTCTCAGACCTGGGAACTGTTTTGGTTCTGGTCGGAATTCCGGGTTCTGTCGTGTGGAGGCCTGAGTCCTTTGCCTTCGTGCATTCCAGTCTGTCAGTAGTTCAAGGAATTTCGGGCATTTACGGTAGCTGGCGGTGTGCGCCCCACCGCAGTTTGCACATTTTGGCGGAGTTTTGAGTGCTTTTTTGCACTCTGCTGTTGGGTGATTTGCTCCGCATTTTACGCAGCGCGGTGGCATCTTACAACACCTGGAGCCATGGTAAAACTGTTGGCAATTGTGACATTGCGCTGGGCCCTTTGGGGGTCTGTAGGATCTGACTGTTATCCCAAGGTGTAGCAATGAGCGGAGTAAGTAGATCTTTTTCCCTTCTTCTGTGTTGTCTAGTTCTACCATGAATTGCGCTTTTGGTCGTCTGGTTCCGTCGCCAGTTGGTTCAGACATCTGTGCAACCCTGTGGACGGGGAGGTTGAATGCAGTGAGGCTTTCGTGGATCGTTATGGGGGACATGTTGATCAGGAGGCCGTAGATGACCACCTTTAAGGGCTTGATGGGATTTAGTTCATGTGTATAGAACGGGATTTTCTCCGCAGTTAGTAGCCTGCAAAGGAGGTGGTAGTCTTCTGCTTCAGTGAAGTTGTATGTGATTTTCTCTTTTGAGGATTTTGAACGAAGGTTGCCCTTCATTTTGGGTTTGATAGTACGTAGTATGTCGAGGTAGCTTGTAGTATTGAACACTACTATCGGTGGAATCAGAGGTTTTACTGGTTTTGCTGTTTGTGGAGTTTGTCTGTTGTCTGATGCCACACCCTGAAGGGCAGCGAACCTGTTGGATGTCGGGACGTTAGGGACTGTTTCCTCGTCCATTTCGGAATCTTCTGGTAGTGCCACGTCAGCTGGGTCTATTTCTGGTGTCTCTTGCGGCGGGACTTCTGAGACTTTCCGTTTCGGCGCTGTATTGCCGTCGGAAGTACCAGCGCCGTCGGAATACTGGTTTTCGGCGGGTGCCTTGCGTTTTATTTCTGACCTCATTTTCCCCATCTTCCTACCTTTCGTGTGCGTGTGTGCGTCATGTGGTGTGAGTGTGAGTGAGTGGGGGGGAAGTGGGGGTTGGTCTGAGTGGGTTGGGGTGGCCCTATCGGCCGTGGAATTCGCGAGGAATTCCGCGGCGGAAGGGGAGTAAGTCGGAAGGGTGGTGGATGCTCTTTCTGGAATTTTGATCTGACTTTGCCTCGGTGTACGCGGGCTGGTCCCACGTGAAGGGGGCCCTGGCACACAAATTCCCTAGCTAACAACTAGAGTCTGGCTAACCCAGAATCATCCTACCGCGATGAGCATCATGAACAGAGCAATTCGCGAACACGACAATTTTGCTGGCTCACGCGCTCGCATGCGAGACGCAAGCCACGTCTGAACGTCGTCGTCTTCTCGCCCACGTGGTCGGAGTAGTCGGCGCGCCTCAGCGCGGCAGCGCAGACAAAGGCAGCGAGCGGACAAAGGCGGCGGCAAGCACACGCGCGCCAGGCAGCAGGAAGCTCCGTTCAGCGCGGAGTGGAGCGGCCGGCCGGCACCCAGCGCGCCCCGCCGCCGCACCTTTACCAGCTCGCCCCGTTGCGGCCGCCGACCAATGGGCCGCGAGCGCAACCGGCCGCCGCACCCGAGAGCATAAAGGACCCCCACCCCTGGCGGCGGCGCCACTCGCTGAGTGGCAGTCAAGGGTTGAGCTTGCTCCTCTTACTCGCTTACTGTCAGCCATAGGCCCCCGCTTGCACGGGTGACAAACCAGGTGCGACTTCGGCTTCGCTTTTATTAAAGCGTTGACGAGTGCACACGTCGAAGCGCAGCACGGTCAGGGTGCATGATGAGCAAATTGTCGTGTGCGGTTTCGAGCTGCGGTGGCGATTCGGGGTCCCAGCAGCTTGCTGCTGGCGGCGTCGATGTCGTCTCCTCGATGTCGCGTTCCGCTTTTCCGGGCGGTTCGGGTACTTCTGCTGCCGCAGAGCCATGCTCTGCTCCCCCGAGTGTTAGGGACTCTGCAGGTCAGGGCCTGGTCACTGGCCAGTGTCCCGCGCCTGCCAGTTTGTTAGGGCCTAGTACAGCCGCCGGAAACCTAACGGTGTCGGCAACGAAGGCGGCGACTGGCATACCCAAGGCAGCCCTTGACTTTGCTTCCATTTCCAACCCCAACGAGGACAATAGGGCGCTTAACGCCGTCACACAACGAACCAGCACTACGTCTTTCATTGTCAGTATGACCAGCGCCACGAATTCCCCCAACCCAGACGTTGACAGACTACTCTTAGAAAACGCACAGAATAACCTCCTCCCTTATCTTGCGTCCCGCAGGCGCGAAAAGGAAAATCGTCTCCCAGTGAAAATTCTTCCAAAACCCACCTCCAAAGCCCAACCCAAACCATCCCGCAAAACCCCTCCCAACCTCAAATCCCCACACACACCGTCCCCTAAAGTCAAACTCTCCAGAACCCAGAAAAAGAACAGAGGCAGGCGCAAGAATCTCCTAAAGAGACTTAAAGTTTCCAGCCAACCTCCGGAAGCTGAAAATAAGCACGACTCCGACTCAGATAGCCCTCTAGTCATCGATGAAACAAGGCAGGAGCAGGGAAACGAGACCGGGGAAACCGCTATTAGCGGCGAAGGCGACGGTTTTTAACTAGCTAGAAAAACCGTCCGCCAACCCACACCCCCGCCAGCCACGGAGGCGGCACCAACATCCAACCGTTTCGCTGCCATCGATGACGAACCCACGACCAATGATGCGCCACCCCAAGAACCAGTGGGCTCGCAGAAACGAGCATACCTCCCCCCAATCGTCGCGGAATTTGATAGGGACTACAAAGAGCTCTATGATTTGGTGAAGAGCTCAGTAGGCGATAGATTCAAAGCCAAGCCGGCAGGGGGCGACAAAATAAAGCTCACCCTCCACTCCATGGAAGAATACATGGCGGTAAAACAACTCCTGAGCGATAAGAAAATACCGCACTATACTTTTCCAACTGAACGGATCAGGAACCTGAATATAGTTATACGCGACCTACCGCGCAAACTATCGCCCTCAGCGATAAAAGAAGACCTGATCCGTCAAAATTTCGACGTAAAGACTGTCACACAGATGAAACCACCTGGTTCTAACAACAAGTGGCCGCTATACCTCGCCATAATGCCAGACACACCCATAAACAAAAAGCCCATGAGGAGTGTCCTCCAAATCCCTGTAACCACCGAGCTGCTAAAAAAGAAAAACCGATCACAGCAATGTTTTAGGTGTCAGGGACTGGGACATGTGGCCTCACACTGCGACATGCCTGTACGATGCAGGAAGTGTGCGGAGGGACATGACTCCAGGACCTGTCAGATAAAAATAGACGACCCAAGAATAATGTGTGCGCTATGCGGCGAAGGGCACACCGCCAGCTACCTGGGGTGCAGGGTTCATAAGAACTACGCCCAACGCTACCGAGGCACGAATGCACCTCCAAACAAACCCCAGGCTAAACCCCCAAGCCGACCTGAAATCACAAGACGAGATAGGCCGGCCTACAGAGGCAAATCCCGGGAGGTGACGGCCGCCGCGACGTTCGCAAACATCGCGGCCGACACTGAGGCGCGTAGTAGCGCCCCTCTGCCGGCCGAGGTGGGACCGGAATCTTGCGGCCGACGCTCACCGGAAACAACCCAGGACACTCCTCCCCCTGACCAGATCCCTAACGACGGAGAATGCCCTAGGGAAGTCCTAACCCCTGCCCCAAAGACCAGTCTGCAGCGGGCGGAGGGCGCGGTCCGTCAGACCGGTGGCAGACATCCTGTCACCCAAAGTCTGAGCGACGCTGCCCCCTCGCCTGCCACTGACGATCCTGTGCTGGGAGTCATGTCCCAAACTCTGAATCTTCTCGCACAGATGATGCGGGAAATTCAGCAGCAAAATGCACAGATCCTCGCCGCCCTACAAGCAGCAGTTAAGCAGTCGCATCCCTCAGCGACTTCCCAAGCAACAACAACAGCCAAACATGGATAGACGCCCCCATATTCAAGGTCTGAAAATGTGCGTCTTTAACGCAGACGGCATCTTCAACCAAGTCATGGAGTTCCGAGAGCTCATGAAGGAGCTTAATATCGACGTTTGCATGATGTCCGAAACACACCTTAAACCGGGAGTAAAAGCGGCAGTCCCAAACTATAACAGTTACAGACGTGATAGGCCAACCGCAGGAGGCGGGGTGGCCATATACGTAAAGAGAGGGATCCCCCACCACCAGATATTCCCCCCAGCTACCCGCTCGTTAGAAACGGTAGCTGTGGAAATAGCCACAGTTACAGGCCCCCTCACAGTCGTTGCAGCTTACCGCCAACCGACCCCAACTTTAGATGAGGACGACATTCCCGCACTTGCACAAATCAGAGGCAAGCTCCTAATAGGAGGAGACCTCAATGCAAAACATGCAGACTGGCACTCTAGAGTCACGACCAGAGCCGGTCGTCAACTGCAACGACACGCGCGAGACCACCAGTTCGACGTCTGGGGCCCAGAAGAGCCGACACACTTCCCTAAAAACGGAGGCCGGCCAGACGTCCTCGACATAGCTCTCACTAGGAGAATAACAGGCTTCGTGACCGCGAGAACAATAAATAGAATGTCCTCCGATCACAACCCAGTTATATTCGAGGTCGATGTGGGAGAAAGGGTAGCTCTCCCACAACACCAGGTGTCGTATAAGCACACGAACTGGGAGCACTTTCAGGTAAATGTCGCTTCTGAAATAGCTCGCGCCCCGCCTCCAACTGCAGATACTGCAGAACAGGCGCTTAAAGACCTCACCAACACGATCCTGCAGGCTGCTGAGGAGGCCACACCCCGGCAGCGGGAAGGCCCGCCTCCTCAAATACAACTCCCGGAGCACCTGCTTGCGCAAATTAGGCACAAAAACAGGGTCGCAAAAGAATGGAAAATAACAAGAAATCCGGCAACTAGGAGGCTGCTCAACCGTCTACAGAGAGAGTTGAAAGTAGCACTCAATGAGCACCGCAACCAGCAATGGTCTGCCCGCCTATCAGCCCTCAAAGTAGACGACAACAGCCTATGGCAAGCTACCAAGCAATTCACACGAACACGCGCGCGTATGCCGCCTCTGCACGGCGAGCGTGGAGGCCTTGTCTTCAGCCCTGTCGACAAGGCCAACGCGCTCGCCGACTCGTTCGAACAACAGTTTCAACCAGCAGAGGCGCAGGACGAGGACCACGAAATCATAGTCCGTCAGCAGCTTGCAGTATTCCTTGCAGCTGAAGACGACGAGAATGAACACACTCCACTTTTCGCCCCAGAAGACGTGGCAAAAGTCATTAGGTCCCTGCCCAACAAAAAGGCTCCAGGCCACGACCGGCTCACAAACCAGTTAGTTAAGAACCTCCCGCCATTGGCAATCACACACATCGCGAACGTCTTCAACGAGATTACTCGATCCCGCGAGTTTCCAGCGTGCTGGAAACACGCGGAGGTGGTCGCGATAGCTAAACCCGGTAAGGACCCATTATTCCCACAGCACTACAGACCGATTAGTCTTCTGCCCACTCTCAGTAAAATCTACGAGCGCCTCCTAGTCACACCCATTGAGCAACACATCTCCAGAGAGCAAGTCCTGCCTGATTTCCAGTTCGGATTCAGGCAGAAACACTCCGCCCCCCAACAGATCATGAGAGTCGTTGAAGCAGCCACCGAGGCCTTCAACCGCAGAAGCTACTGTGGGATAGTGCTACTTGATGTAGCCAAAGCCTTCGATTCCGTATGGCACAATGGGCTATTGTACAAACTATACACACAAGGCTTCCCCGGGACGATAGTAAAGTTACTCAAAAGCTATCTCTCGAATAGGACATTTTCCGTCAGGGTTGACAACTCCCTGTCGACAAAAAGACGCATACGTGCAGGGGTGCCCCAGGGATCGGTGCTAGGGCCTGTCCTGTACAGCCTGTACACGGCAGACACACCCACCTCACCCCTGGTGCACACTGCACAATATGCAGATGATACTGCATTTTTCACCCGCAACCCAAACAGGGATCTGGTCACAAGACGCCTCCAAAGAGTTCTCAACGCCACAGAGGAATGGTCTAAAAGGTGGCGCATCACAATCAACAGCGGCAAGACCCAGGCTATGATGATTACGCGCCGATTAGGACCGCGAGGACCTCGCAGGCGACCACCCTTAAATCTAAGATTAAACGGGCAAGAACTGCCCTGGCGCAACACCGCAAAGTATCTAGGGGTGACCCTAGATAAGAGGCTGACATGGCAGGCGCATATTGACGACGTGCGCCGCCGAGCCAGCGCCCGCCTGAGCGTACTATACCCGGTCCTTAATACTGGTAGCGGGCTAACAGCAGACCTAGGAGTACGCGTCTACTGCACCCTCATACGCCCCATAATGGAATACGCGTGCCCAGTGTGGGGCTATGCGGCCAGGACACACGTACTCAAACTCCAAAGGGTACAAAACAGGGCCCTCAAACGTGCCTTACACCTCCCGTCCCGATTCCCCACAGACGACCTACACGCGTCTGCGGACGTAATACGCCTACAACAACGTTTTGTTGACCTAGCTAAAGCGTTCTACGAAACAGCTAGCAGGTCAACAAACCCCCTCATAAACTCACTGGGTCATTACGACCCCACCACCAAGCGTCACAGAACACCCAGGTCACTATTCTTTGACTGAACACACACTCGCCCTCCATCACATCACTCTCTTTCACACCCATCAATTCACCATCATCATCACCCACAAATCGCCACAGATCAGGCAGCACAAGTTAAAATAGCAAACACGCACATAACCACACAAGACATACCACAAAAGTAAAGACACAACAAAAACAACCACACATTTCCCAATCGAAGTAAATGTCTGAGGACAAAAACTTCACCTCTAGTCACCCTGAAGGTCAGGGTACAAAATGTGCGAGCGGTGCGGTGGCGGCGGCGCCACTCCGCTGCTCGACTCGCTGCGGCTCGCACCGTCGTTCGTCTCGTCTCGTTTTCACACCACAGCCCATCGCCATGTCCGGACGCGGAAAGGGAGGCAAAGTCAAGGGCAAGTCAAAGTCCCGCTCCAGCAGGGCCGGGCTCCAGTTCCCGGTCGGCAGAATCCACCGCCTCCTGCGCAAGGGAAACTACGCCGAGCGCGTCGGCGCCGGGGCGCCCGTCTACCTCGCCGCCGTCATGGAGTACCTCGCGGCTGAGGTGCTCGAGCTGGCCGGAAACGCGGCCCGCGACAACAAGAAGACGCGCATCATCCCGCGCCACCTGCAGCTCGCCATCCGCAACGACGAGGAGCTCAACAAGCTCCTGTCGGGCGTCACCATCGCACAGGGTGGTGTCCTGCCCAACATCCAGGCCGTCCTGCTGCCAAAGAAGACCGAGAAGAAGGCCTAAACAGAGAGGCCAGGCAATCGGCACGCGGACCCGCCGCCCAGCAGCGCTGCGTGCTCCCCTGCACGCAACGCGCTTTGCCGGCTCGGCTCGGCTCACAACAATCGGCCCTTTTCAGGGCCACCACACAAACCTACGTCCAAAGCAAAATTTCAGTCGTCCTCGCCGCGCTTTACTTTACTTTAACTTCACTTCCACAGCCGCCGCCGCCGGCAACAAGACCATACCAACTGCTACGGATTGCAGGGGGAGATATTCTGCGAGGTACCTCGGTGTCACGCCTGACATCGAAGTGTCACATAGGGGAACTTGGCACAAACGCTCGCGCCAGGATGCAGATCCTGTACCCCTGTTCCCTCGACCCCGCAACAGGGGTAGCGATACTGGAATATGCGCGCCCTGTATGGGGCTATGCAGCCAGATCGACGATGCATCGCCTACAGAAGGGTCCAGAGCAGAGCGCTCTACGACGGGCCTTACACGTCCCCGCGGCAGACCTGCCTAGAACCACTCACAACACGATTCCGCGCCCTGGCAGAAGCGTTCTACGCGACCGCGCGGAATTCACAAAATGACTATTACGTCTTGACCCTTGGGCAATATGAACACCACAGGGACAGATGTGCAAGACCCGAGTCGCTACTCCAGCAGTAGCACAAACAGAACACATAATCACTCTCAACAAACAGCAACGTCCGAGAAAGCACACTACCAAAGATAAGAACAACACACAGAAAAGAGGAGCTAATGTCCACAGGCGACAATAACCTCCACCAACTCCCCCTCTAACGGTAGAGGACTAAAGGAAAGAGAGAAGAACAAGAAGAGCCGCCGCCGCCATCTTGTCGTCCACAGCCCGTGTGGCCCAACACACACACACACACACACACATTTCTCTCGTTTGCCTCAAGCACCTCCACGCACGCACAGTCGCCTCTTCCAAACGACAACGACAGCAATAATCACCACTGTTAAAGGAGCGTGTCGACACACCGCCCTCCACTCCCGCGCGCCCCATACAAACGAAACAGCTGATCCGGCCGCCTTGCCTCGGCAACTCCAACGCCGCCGCAAACACACAGCCAAAACCACGCAGATATTCACCGCCTCTCGCACAACAACAACACACAGCCCGGCGTCTCCATCGATCGATAAACAAAACAAACACACAGCGCCCTCTCTCGCACACACACACACACACACACACACACAGCCACAAGACCCGCTTCCTTTCCTTTCTCCCAGTCACGTCAGTCAAACGCAAACGAAATGAAGAATGAAAGAAAGAAGGCAGGCAGGCAACACAGCGCACACACGCAGCAACAACACAGACTCTTTCGCACTTTTCAATTTCCGAACAGTGTGGTGGCCCTGAAAAGGGCCGTTTTCGTCTCTCCCACGGCCGCGGGAAGGCCAACGCGGCACAGCACACCGGCTGCGACGCGCCTAACCGCCGAAACCGTACAGGGTGCGCCCCTGCCTCTTCAGGGCGTACACCACGTCCATGGCCGTCACAGTCTTGCGCTTGGCGTGCTCAGTGTACGTCACCGCGTCGCGGATCACGTTCTCCAGGAACACCTTCAGCACTCCGCGGGTCTCCTCGTAGATCAGACCAGAGATGCGCTTCACGCCGCCCCTGCGAGCCAGGCGGCGGATCGCGGGCTTCGTGATGCCCTGGATGTTGTCGCGCAACACCTTGCGGTGCCGCTTGGCGCCACCCTTGCCGAGCCCCTTTCCTCCCTTGCCGCGGCCAGTCATCTCTTCTAAATCCTCAAAAAAAGCTCAGGCAAGCAAAACGTCTGCTGCAGCGGCTGGCTCCTCACCCGGCGCTAGCGAGTCGGCTACGGTCTGCGCCCAGCGCATTTTTTTTTTTTTTTTTTTTTTTTTTTTTTTAGCACATTTCATTCCCTTCTCGGATGGAGAAGGGCGGGCTGTTTTAGAGCATGCGATGGGCTCTTTTCAGCCATGGGTTTTGGTAATTCTGTTTTGGCACAATTTATTTTGTTTGTTGCTGGGGTGCTGGGAAAGGGGTGGATATCTCCCAATTGGGAATTTATTTGCAGGAGTTTGTTGGGGACAGTTCCGGTATTCACCTTAGCGGCCAAGGAAAACCTGCAAAACCCGGCCAGAACTGCTTGTCATGGACCTTCTCTTTATTTTCCGAGACGGAGCCGCCATTGTAGTTGGCGCTGCCGTTCCCGGTGGGCAAGGGCGGCTTCGTGTTCCGCCTCTCGCTCTCTTCTTCTTCTTTCTTCTCTCACTCTGAGGTCCTCTACCTCTGGGGAGGGAGAACTCGGAGTGAGAGGTTTGCTGCTCGTTGTCGTCTCGATTTTGTGCAGCTTCCATGGAGACCTGGTGGGCTCCGTGGCTGCCACCTCGGTTTGCGTGCCGATGGACGCCGCATCCGTCGTCTCGGTTTGGGCGCTTCGATGGCGCTTGCACCGTTTGGACGACGTCTGGGTGCCCTCATCGACACGCACGTTGGCTTCTGTGGGGATGGTTGAGGCGCCGTCGGTGGTCTGACTGGCGCGGTTGATTACCATCCTCTTCTTCTTTGTGGTGGTGTCTTCGGTCTGCGTGGCCGCGGACGCGCTGGTGTGTGCCGTCGGCCCATCACATTGAAGGCGGAGAGCCAAGGCTTCCCTCAGCAGGTGGCAGGCAGCCTCCATCTCCGCGTGGAGGGCCATCCGGAAGCGTGACTCCGCTTCCTCCATCAGCGCGGCGATGTTGTCCACACCGCTGCTGCCTGCTGAGTGGCGTCCCTCCTGCTCGCGCGAGGGCCCCCCCCCCCCCCCACCTCTGCCACTGGCGGGTGGAGGGGCCGGCCGCGCGTTGTGGCGAGGCGCTGCTGCTTTGTTCGGCGACTCGGGGGTTTCAGCGCTGGCGCGCTTCCGCCTCCTCCTCCTTCTCCTCTTCTTCGTTGTCGGCTTCTCGCGGCGGCCGTCTTCTGTGTGGGCAGAAAATGCCCGGCAGCCACGCCAGCTGGCAACATGGTCGCCGCCACAGCGAACACATGTTGGCTTCTCGTTTCGAAGCAAAGTGCACTCGCGGGTGTCGTGACCAACACCGCATTTGGCGCACTTTGCTTCGAAGCGGCAGTGCTTCGCCACGTGGCCCTCCCTCTGACACTTAAAACACTGGGGTTTCGTGTCGAGGTCAGGCGGAAGTGGCTCGATCGTAACGTCGAAACCTGCTAGGGTGGTTAACCCGCAGATTCCGACGTCTTTGCCTCCTTCCCGGCTGGAATCTTCCTGGGGCGACTCGACAGCCAGGATGAAGAGTGGCGGCCTACTCCTGTTCGTCCTGTTGTGCAGCTTAACTATGGCCTCATAGTTATGCTGCAACAGGACTTTGCGCACCGATTCCGCCGTCATGATCCACGGTAGCCCCCTCAGTAGGACCTTAAGAAGTGGTTTACTCTTCTTTGGTCCGCTGTAGGTAGGTGGCTCCATGAGGTACGCCTTCAGCCGGTCGCAGAGAATCTTACGATCCTCCTGCGAACGTGGCTGGATGGACAGAGTGGCCTCGTTGTCCAGCATCTGCACTGTTGGGTGGTAGCGTAGTTCCATTGCCACCTCGTCGTAAGTCTCCACCCAGTCTCGACCCGTGTAGCGTATGCACACAGGGAGAACTTGGGCGGAGGGTCGACAAGGTGATGGTGCTACCACCTCTTCTTCTGCGTGTGTGGTCGGTGCGACGGAGCAGCTGCGTCGATCTGAAGAGACGCTGCGCTCACTGCCGTCCGATCGCAGAAAGTCTGCGCGAGTTGGCATCTTTGCGGGAGAGTTGCGCTTCCCGCGTTTCCCTTTGCCCATGGCGAGTGCGGCGTCTCTACACGACAATTTGCTTTCGGCAACACGACAATCTTGCCGAGACGCGCACACTCACCACGGAACCGCCCTCTCTAACTCTTCACGCGGCAGTTACGGAGCGCCCTACTACATGCACCCGCACGCCACCGCTGCCCAACTCGGAATGGCGTCCCAGCGCACGCGCCAGCCCCCCTATATAGACTCTGGCCCGCCCTCCCCCCACCACGCGCAACCGAGGGCATATAAGCGCACCACGGTGGCTGGCGCGCGCCCGTGTCGTCAAGGCAGCACCCGACGCAGCACCTCGCCTCCACGCCGCTCCGCTACCGCTACCGCTATGGCCCGCACAAAGCAAACGGCCCGCAAGTCCACCGGCGGAAAGGCGCCGCGCAAACAGCTCGCCACCAAGGCGGCGAGGAAGAGCGCGCCCGCCACCGGCGGCGTCAAGAAGCCCCACCGCTACAGGCCGGGCACCGTCGCCCTGCGAGAAATCAGGCGCTACCAGAAGAGCACAGAGCTGCTCATCCGCAAGCTGCCATTCCAGCGCCTAGTGCGCGAGATCGCCCAGGACTTCAAGACCGACCTGCGCTTCCAGAGCTCCGCGGTCATGGCCCTGCAGGAGGCCAGCGAGGCCTACCTCGTCGGCCTCTTCGAAGACACCAACCTGTGCGCAATCCACGCCAAGCGCGTCACCATCATGCCCAAGGACATCCAGCTCGCGCGCCGCATCCGCGGCGAGCGCGCCTAAACACCGCGCCAGCCGCTGGGCACCGCCCACGCACGCAACAAACAAAACGGCCCTTTTAAGGGCCACTAACATCACTCCGTCGCGAGCAAACTTTGTCGGTCGCCTCTCGCCCCACAACCACAGAACCAAAGACAAAACACACCACTTCCACTTCCACTTCCCGTCCGTCCGCCACAGCCGCTCTCTCTGCCAGCTTGCTGGCGCGCGCAACAATCAACATCATCCCTCCCCGGCGCGGCGCTCAAAGCGCACAATAACCCATCGGCCGACGCCGTCAACCACACGGCCGGCCGCCGCTTCGTTTCGAAACGAAAAGAAAAGAAAAACAAACAAAAAGCCAGGCAAGTCCAACGCCACCGACCCTTTCCACATCTCAGCGTCCCCCGCCCCCGTTGCAAGAACACACACAAGACAAGACACGTCCGAGAAGAAGAAGAAGAAGAAGGCAGGCAAACCAAAGTATTCAAACAACATGACACAAACCAACAACCGTCGGCCGGCCGCCACCAAAAACGGCGACAATCAACCGCTACCGCCGCCCGCACCCGCCACCGACCCCCCGCAATCCAACCACCACGGCACGCAAACAGTATCCACACACGGGCATACAGAAACGCCAGACGACGCAACCACACCGCAACACAAACACGACAATCAAAACCTTCCCGACGTGCTTTGATGGCCCTGAGAAGGGCCGTTTTGGGCCGCGCGTCTCTTGCGCGCCACTAGACGACGGCGACGGGGGGTGGGGACGACGGAGTCATCCGCCAACCCTTCCTTTCCCATTCCTTTCTTCTTCTCCTCTACTTCTTCTTCTTGGGCGACGCCTTCGCCTTAGACGGCGTCGTCGCCTTCTTCGGGCGCGGCGCCTTCGGCTTCTTCGTCGGAACCTTGGCGGCCTTCTTCGCCTTCGACGGCGACTTGGCCTTGGCCGGCTTGGCAGCAGCCGCCTTCTTCGCACCGGCGGGAGCGGCCGACGCCGCAGACGCCTTCTTGGCGGCGCCCGCCTTCCGACCAGTCGCCGCCTTCACGCCACCAGCCTTCTTTGCGCCGGCCGCACGGGCGCCCTTCTTCTCCTTGCTGGCCGGAGCGGCGCGCTTCTTCTTGGCACCGCCAGCACGAGCCTTGCCGCCCTCAGCCGCCCCGCCGCCGGCGCCGGCAAGCTTGAAAGAGCCGGACGCGCCCTTCCCCTTCGTCTGCACCAGCTCGCCCGCCACCACGGCCGACTTGAGGTACTTCTTGATAAACGGCGCCAGCTTCTCCGCGTCCAGCTTGTAGTGCGCGGCAATGTACTTCTTGATCGCCTGCAGCGACGATCCGCCGCGCTCCTTCAGACTCTTGATGGCGGCCGTCACCATCTCAGAGGTGCGCGGGTGCGCAGGCTTGGCGCGCGGCTTCTTCGCAGACGACGCAGACTTTGCCTTCTTCGTAGTGCCGGTGGCGGCGGGTGCCGCAGCAGTCTCGTTCGTAGCCGCCTGATCTGCCATTTCGACGACGCGCGTTAACACACAGCGAGCAGCGAGAGCGAGAGGAGACACGCAGCGAGCGGAGCGCACAGCAGAGGAATAGCCGCCTCGACGCACAGGCCCAGCCAGTGTCGCGGGCGGGCGCGGACGGCCGAGAGAGCGGCCGCCACTCTGCGCGCCGCCGCGCCGCGCCTCCCGCGCTTGCTACCGCCCAACGTCCGACAGCCTGTGCGGAGCAGCCCCACACCTGCGCCACAACCACCCGCGCCTTTCAAACCACCGAGGATGGGGCTACACACAGCCACACCACAGTCGCCAACCAGTCGCCACGGCAGCGCCGCAAACCACGGCCAAACTGCAGCCACCGCGCGCTACAGCCTGGGTCGGCCCGCCGAGAATCGCCGCCCACGCCCAAATGCCGCCCCCACAGCCCCAGCCGACGACCCGCCACAATGGCCAAACCTTCGGCAAAAGCCCCACACCGTCGCCGCGGCAGCCCGGCCAGCGCGGCCGGCGCCACAGCCACACAAGCGGAGGCGTGCGGCGATGACGGCCGTGCAAACGCACCTCCGCCGCCCCATCGCCCTCCCACCGTTTCCCGATCGGCCCGCAGCCGTCGGGCCACGTCCTCCTCCTCTCGCCCGCCAACATTCACAGCCCTTTCGTTCGTTTCCCAACAATTTCAATTGTGCCCGCCGCAAAAACGGGCGCCGCCTGCGAAGCAACATGCTCCGCCGGAGCGCCCCTCGCCGCTTACGAGCCAACCCCTCGCCCGAGGCAAACCGAAATCCGCAACTACAGACCAACCCAATCTGCCGTCAGCACACACGACAGCCAACATCACGCGTGACGAGTTAGACATTAGGTTCACACGTCTCGGTTAGGTTCGGTGGACGTGGGTTAGGTTAAGGGCACTTGGGTTAGGTTAAGCATTCAAAACACACGTCAGGCGCCAGAGGTTAGGTTACGTTACGTTAAGGTTAGGTTAGGGGCACTTGGGTTAGGTTAAGGGTCGGTGTTAGGTTAAGTGTCAAACTTAGGTTAAGCATTCAAACACACGTCGGGCGTCAGAGGTTAGGTTAGGTTAGGTTAGGTTAGGTTAGGTTAGGTTAGGTTAGGTTAAGGCCACTTGGGTTAGGTTAAGCCTCAAACTTAGGTTAAGCATTCAAACACGTCAGCCGTCAGGTGGCCGCAGCAGCCGCACCTACCTACCTACCTACCCACCCACCTCACGGCCGGACAGCTTAGCTTACTTGGCGCTGAGGCTGACCTCACCGCACCTCACCTCACGCTAACGCTACGCTACAGGTTCGGTTCGGTTCGGTTCGGTTCGCTCAGCTTAGGCTTAGAGCTTAAGCGCCGAGGTCGGATTACGTTGGTTCACACCTTCGGGCGCCACACTTTGGGTGTAAAGGTCGCCGAAGCCACAGACAACGCCGACAAACGGGCAGCACGACCACGACCAGATACCGAGACACACGGACCACCCACCGGCCAAAGGGCACCAAACAACAAACCAGAGCACCACGTGTCGACCAGAGCAACCCGCCGCTCACGCGACGTGGCTGGCACCGAAGGGCCGCCGCAACTGCGCTTTCCGCGCCGGGCCGGATGCACGTGCGGCAACACCACCACCGCACACAGCCGCTGTTCAACATCAACCAACAACACGCCGCGGTCGCAGCCTCAACGCCAGCACACGTTTGCACCACCATTCACACGCACCGCACAAACAGCTGTCGCCGACAACACAAACACACCGCAACGACGCCGCCGCCTCTACTTGTGCCGGCCGGCCACCCACCCCACCGACGGCGCACCTGTCGGCAGTCGGCAGTCGACACGGGAAACGCACACCGCCACTTCGCTCGCGCGCACGCCACCAACCAGTCGTCGTCTCAAACATAGGGCAGGCAACAAATCGCCTCGCACGAACCGTCCACAAAACTATCAAAGCACAGCCTCTGGCTAACGGCCACGACGCAGCGGCACCGCTGCTCCTTTCCCCGCCCCACTCGATTCACAAAGTCACGCGACACCGCCAACGACGGCCTCGCTTCCCGCAACCGACACCTTTCCGCCACTACGCACAGCCGCACCCGACGCCCGTGGCAACGACACAACTACTGCACTATCCACCGCCGCCTCCCCCTTCCCGTACACACAGCCAGCCAGCCAGCCAAAACCACACCAACGACCCAAACACGCACGTGCAACGGCACACCCCAACCAGTCAACGTCGACAACCACACGCACGGCTCGAAACCGGCGTCCTTCCGCGTTGCCATCAAGCTACACACAAGACACAAGGAACCAACAACAGCAAAAGCCTGCCCGCCCGCCCCACTCTCACGCCGCAAAAAGCACACCGAAACCGCCAAACGCACATTCCCATCGCACTGACACCGACCGGCTCGCTACCACCACACCTCTGCGGCAGCCGTTTCGCAAACATGACACGGCGCGACATGACATCACGACCAACTCTCCTTTCCGACGCCTTCGGCCGGAGCACAACGCCGCCAATTCGCCACACAGTCACACAGTCGACAAGCGCCCGCCCTCCCTGCACGACGCCGCGCAGCAAAGGCGCCCGCAAACAAACACATACCTCTCCTCTCTCTCGGCCGCCCGACGCGCCAACCGCCACACCGCCAGCCACTCGCAATTGTGCACTGCCGCCAGCCACACGTCCAACACGCCGCGCCGCCTCCGGCCACCCGCCAGGGGGCGCTCACGTCCGCGACAACAGCGCGGCCCGCCGGGCCAAACCGAACCGAGCCGCCCGCCGCTGCTCTGCACATCTTCCTGCGCGCATCAACAAAACGAGGCACGCGAGCACACCCCGTCACAACGCCACATCACGCAAATGCCGTGCCGACCTCTTGTGTCTACCGCCTAAATTGCACTCACCAGCCGCCCCTTCTTCTTCTTCCTACCTATCCATCTGTGCGTCTGTGTCGGTCCGCGCGTGACGCCTCTCAACATCCGCCGTCGCCGTCGCCGTCGCCGTCCCCGTTTCCGCCCCAATGCCATCGTCGCGCCGCCGCCTCCTCCTCCTCCACCGCCCCTGTCCGGCCCGCACCACACCATACACCGCTGCTTGTCCCGGCCGTTGCCACCAAAGGCGCCTACCGCAAACGCGCCACGCCGCAGCCCCCGTGCGTGCATCTCCGTGCCGACGCTGCCTCTCTGCCCTCCCGCACGCACTCGACCGACCGACATGCACTGCGTCGACGGCCTCGACAACACAGTCTCTGGCTCCGCACTGCGTGTTCCGGTACGCACGCTCAAACACGTATGTACTCATTACCAGCGATGGCGAGGCACGACACAATCTCTGACCAGAGAGTTTCTTATCGTCGCTAGTCTGCGCCACACGACACTAGTAGCACGTAGCGGGTCGGCAGGAACAGTTGTCATCTATATGTGGCGGGTCGGGAGAGGTAGTAGTCAGTCGACAGTATTAGCGAGTGGACGATTCTACTGAGCGGGCGGCGGCGTGCTCTTCTCGCGACTCTGGTCTCCGTTCGGGACGATGCATATTGTTATTAAAGGTAAGGTAATGAAGCTGCATTGCGCAAATCTAATAATGTATGTCAATTGTAACTATTTTCTTCACAACTAAATGCCCCAATAATACTTTGTTTCCAAACTAACTTTTTTAAAGTACAACCATTCATTTCCATTTAAAGAATATTTCCTACGCATTTCCTCCAACAATCAAAATTAAATGTGTGAGCCGGCATTCATTGCACGAAGCTGTGTACAGGTATCTACAGTTGAGAGCACATGTAGATGCACTTTGTTTTCTCTTTTGTCTTTTTGTTTTTTTTTATTGACGTAACGATCTTTTGCTCTTTTTATTCTAATTTGTACGTAGGCTGTTTGTTTAGATTTTTATACTGGTAATGCCACGTAGCGCTCTGCGTGAAAATCAATGCCTGTGCTGTGTGCAGTCTGTGGCTAGTTTGCATTGTTGTCATGAACTGCTATAGCTGGATGTGAACAGCGCGTAGCGTTGCGCAGTTAGGGGTGAGCCGCCAGCACTGGTGCATGTGAGGCGAGAGATGGCGGACTTTTCAAATTACATATATTATGACTGGTGATGATGATATTAAGGGTAAATACATTGTTTGTTGTTCTCTATTAAACATCTTTACTTTGCTAACTATCCCTATCAGTAGTTAGTGCCCTCCGTAGTTTGAATCTCTTATTTAGCTGGCAGCAGTGGTGCTCGCTGTATTGCAGTAGTTCGAGTAATGAAGATTTTTGTGAGGTAAGTGATTTCCGAAAGGTGTACTTTAATGTTACTCAGGGCCATTCTTTTGCAGGGATCTTTGATAGTCAGATTGCGTTGCGCTCAAAATATTGTGTGTCAGTTTAAGCACAGTTTTGTATACATTGTTGTTCAAAGGGGGACGTCTCAGAATACCAGCGCTGCCCTTACAACGTTTATCGGGTTTTCAACTACGTCTGTTGAGATGTTCATCGTTCATTATTTCCATTCATCAATATTATCGCGCGTTTCTCATCAATCTTCGTTCGTTCATTTTCTAGGGACGTTAACAACATTCTGGCACATTTTTATCATCATTCACTCACTCACTCACTCACTTACTTACGACTATTTGTGCGGGGAGGTTACACTTGGGTCCGTTTCCATTTACATTCAATGTTGATAGACCTTTTTTGTTGTTGTTGTTTTGTTGCTGGCAGGTTACAAAAGGCCTCATTTTATGTTGGTTGCAGCAGCGTTTTTCTCCTTCTTTCTTCTAGTGTTTTCCCCGCCCCCGCCCCTCCCGCATCCGTCGGGTCTCACCACGTTCACTGACAGCCGCGTCTGCGGCTACACCACAACGGCCCCCTCCCGGCAACCCATTCGTTTTCTCTTCTTTTGCACAAAAACAACGCCGCACGCGCCAGCCGAGCGCAGCGCAAGCCACCCACACCGCGCCCCTCCCCGTCTTTATAGCCTCCGCGTCTCGTTTTCTTCGTTTGCCCCCTCCCATCTCCCGAATGCCATGCCATGCCAGCAGCGTTACGCGTGCCCCTCCCCTGTCCACACACTACCGCGAAACGAACAGCCTTCCGGGCCACATGCAGGGCACGCCCACCGCCATTCCCGGACGCAATTCTCAAAACAACACACACACACACAAAATGAACGCACTATCCCACTTCGCTTCTCTCTCTTCTCTCTCTCTCTCTCGTCCCTTCCCTTTAACGAAAGACAAACAGACCCCGGTTAACACACTTTCTCGACACCTTCATGTAGGGAGGGAGGGAGGGAGGGAGGGAGGGAGGGAGGGTGCGTGCGTGCGGTGTCTCGACCGTGACGGCAACCATCGACGATCCATTTCCCCCACTGGTAAAACATGTTCACTAACACCTACAGACATCATTCCGTACACACACAATGGCTTTGCACACGAACATAGACGGCACGGGCACTGTCGTACATTCTTCCTCAGAACCATCTCAACGAACGTTACATACACATCCGGGAAAGCAAAGCAACGCAACGCACAATTCAGCCGTCAAAGGTAACGTTCACCACGGCAGACACTTGCCGCCGCGCCGTTACACGCATTTCAGTGCGGCTACAATACACCTCCGACACGGGAACGTTCCGTTGCTCTACACTGCGTTTCTCCGTTTTGTTTGGTTTTTTTTTATCCGTTTTTTTTCTTCTCTCTCTCTCTCTCTCTCTCTCTCTTTTTTTTTTTTCCCCTCTGTCCTTTCCTCCACCATTCTCTCCTCACGTTCTGCCCAGACATTCGACCGATCAGAGGTTCACCTTTCGGTAACCGTTCTCAGCGCGACCGTATGACGGGTGTTCAAGACGTCCGTTGCGTGATGCCGGTGTACCGCGCCGATCGACAGTTTCCCAGAGGCGACGGATCGGACCACATCACCGACACACACAAACACGTGTGCGCACATTCGCCAAAGCGACCGTCGTCTTCTAGCGTCGCGCTTACTCTACTGTACTGCACTGGACTGGACACGCGTGCATGCATCTTCAATGACGACGTCGGTGTGCGTGCGTCGTACGCACAAGCAGACACAGTCAGTCAGACACGACTACCGAAATCAGAGTCGGAGGAAAGGTACATCATCGTGCGTGTCGCCCGTACAATGCAATACACATTGGTGTCTCAATGCGCGTTCATTTAAACGTCACTCACACGCCTCCACGCTGCAGCATTTACAGACACATTTCACCCTCGCCATATATGGCGGCGTGCAAACCGACCCGCAAACGGCCGTCGTTACACACTGACATTCCCAACAATCGCGTTTCGCTTCCATCCGTCACGTAACTAACCGGCACCTCCATCCAAAGGGCACATCACCGATCGCACTTCCCCCCCTCGCAGACAGGTAACACCAACGAGTTGTGCGCACGTGCCTCCATTCCACGTCACACCGTGGCCGTACCCCGCAACACGCGACGCGCCCCCATCAATCAAATTCATCGCATCGGCCACCCCACCCCGTCGCGTCGCAACCAAAGCGGTAGCTATTGCCGCCGTCCACCCACTCACACACAAAACAACAACAACAACAACAATTCCGCCCTTCCCGCAAAGGCCATTTGGTGGCCCTGAAAAGGGCCGTTTTTGCCGCTCTCGCAACGGAGGAGCCTTCTCTCCTTCCATTCCAGAGCCACCTCCTTACTTGGAGCTCGTGTACTTGGTCACCGCCTTCGTGCCCTCGCTCACGGCGTGCTTGGCCAGCTCGCCAGGCAGCAACAGCCGCACAGCGGTCTGGATCTCGCGGGACGTGATGGTCGAGCGCTTGTTGTAGTGCGCCAGGCGGGACGCCTCGGCCGCGATGCGCTCGAAAATGTCGTTCACGAAGCTGTTCATGATGCTCATCGCCTTCGACGAGATGCCCGTGTCAGGGTGCACCTGCTTCAGCACCTTGTAGATGTAGATGGCATAGCTCTCCTTCCTCTTGCGCTTCTTCTTCTTGTCGCCCTTCGAAATGTTCTTCTGCGCCTTGCCAGCCTTCTTGGCGGCCTTCCCGCTAGTCTTGGGCGGCATCTCAAACAAGAACGTGAACGTACGGCAGCAACACCAGTAGCAAGCGCTCCGCTCTAGTCAGCGTCTCCCCACACAGTGGCACCCAGCGCGCCCCGCCGCCGCACCTTTACCAGCTCGCCCCGTTGCGGCCGCCGACCAATGGGCCGCGAGCGCAACCGGCCGCCGCACCCGAGAGCATAAAGGACCCCCACCCCTGGCGGCGGCGCCACTCCGCTGCTCGACTCGCTGCGGCTCGCACCGTCGTTCGTCTCGTCTCGTTTTCACACCACAGCCCATCGCCATGTCCGGACGCGGAAAGGGAGGCAAAGTCAAGGGCAAGTCAAAGTCCCGCTCCAGCAGGGCCGGGCTCCAGTTCCCGGTCGGCAGAATCCACCGCCTCCTGCGCAAGGGAAACTACGCCGAGCGCGTCGGCGCCGGGGCGCCCGTCTACCTCGCCGCCGTCATGGAGTACCTCGCGGCTGAGGTGCTCGAGCTGGCCGGAAACGCGGCCCGCGACAACAAGAAGACGCGCATCATCCCGCGCCACCTGCAGCTCGCCATCCGCAACGACGAGGAGCTCAACAAGCTCCTGTCGGGCGTCACCATCGCACAGGGTGGTGTCCTGCCCAACATCCAGGCCGTCCTGCTGCCAAAGAAGACCGAGAAGAAGGCCTAAACAGAGAGGCCAGGCAATCGGCACGCGGACCCGCCGCCCAGCAGCGCTGCGTGCTCCCCTGCACGCAACGCGCTTTGCCGGCTCGGCTCGGCTCACAACAATCGGCCCTTTTCAGGGCCACCACACAAACCTACGTCCAAAGCAAAATTTCAGTCGTCCTCGCCGCGCTTTACTTTACTTTAACTTCACTTCCACAGCCGCCGCCGCCGGCAACAAGACCATACCAACTGCTACGGATTGCAGGGGGAGATATTCTGCGAGGTACCTCGGTGTCACGCCTGACATCGAAGTGTCACATAGGGGAACTTGGCACAAACGCTCGCGCCAGGATGCAGATCCTGTACCCCTGTTCCCTCGACCCCGCAACAGGGGTAGCGATACTGGAATATGCGCGCCCTGTATGGGGCTATGCAGCCAGATCGACGATGCATCGCCTACAGAAGGGTCCAGAGCAGAGCGCTCTACGACGGGCCTTACACGTCCCCGCGGCAGACCTGCCTAGAACCACTCACAACACGATTCCGCGCCCTGGCAGAAGCGTTCTACGCGACCGCGCGGAATTCACAAAATGACTATTACGTCTTGACCCTTGGGCAATATGAACACCACAGGGACAGATGTGCAAGACCCGAGTCGCTACTCCAGCAGTAGCACAAACAGAACACATAATCACTCTCAACAAACAGCAACGTCCGAGAAAGCACACTACCAAAGATAAGAACAACACACAGAAAAGAGGAGCTAATGTCCACAGGCGACAATAACCTCCACCAACTCCCCCTCTAACGGTAGAGGACTAAAGGAAAGAGAGAAGAACAAGAAGAGCCGCCGCCGCCATCTTGTCGTCCACAGCCCGTGTGGCCCAACACACACACACACACACACACATTTCTCTCGTTTGCCTCAAGCACCTCCACGCACGCACAGTCGCCTCTTCCAAACGACAACGACAGCAATAATCACCACTGTTAAAGGAGCGTGTCGACACACCGCCCTCCACTCCCGCGCGCCCCATACAAACGAAACAGCTGATCCGGCCGCCTTGCCTCGGCAACTCCAACGCCGCCGCAAACACACAGCCAAAACCACGCAGATATTCACCGCCTCTCGCACAACAACAACACACAGCCCGGCGTCTCCATCGATCGATAAACAAAACAAACACACAGCGCCCTCTCTCGCACACACACACACACACACACACACAGCCACAAGACCCGCTTCCTTTCCTTTCTCCCAGTCACGTCAGTCAAACGCAAACGAAATGAAGAATGAAAGAAAGAAGGCAGGCAGGCAACACAGCGCACACACGCAGCAACAACACAGACTCTTTCGCACTTTTCAATTTCCGAACAGTGTGGTGGCCCTGAAAAGGGCCGTTTTCGTCTCTCCCACGGCCGCGGGAAGGCCAACGCGGCACAGCACACCGGCTGCGACGCGCCTAACCGCCGAAACCGTACAGGGTGCGCCCCTGCCTCTTCAGGGCGTACACCACGTCCATGGCCGTCACAGTCTTGCGCTTGGCGTGCTCAGTGTACGTCACCGCGTCGCGGATCACGTTCTCCAGGAACACCTTCAGCACTCCGCGGGTCTCCTCGTAGATCAGACCAGAGATGCGCTTCACGCCGCCCCTGCGAGCCAGGCGGCGGATCGCGGGCTTCGTGATGCCCTGGATGTTGTCGCGCAACACCTTGCGGTGCCGCTTGGCGCCACCCTTGCCGAGCCCCTTTCCTCCCTTGCCGCGGCCAGTCATCTCTTCTAAATCCTCAAAAAAAGCTCAGGCAAGCAAAACGTCTGCTGCAGCGGCTGGCTCCTCACCCGGCGCTAGCGAGTCGGCTACGGTCTGCGCCCAGCGCACGCGCCAGCCCCCCTATATAGACTCTGGCCCGCCCTCCCCCCACCACGCGCAACCGAGGGCATATAAGCGCACCACGGTGGCTGGCGCGCGCCCACTCGAGTTAGCGATGCCGCGCGAGACGGACGCACGCGCCGAGCGCTCCGCTCCCGAGCCCGCTAACATGCGTACGACTGCTCCGGCGGACAGGGCCGCGTCCCTGCACGCTACTGGGGTCGAGTCGAGTACGTCAGAGACGCTACCGAGCACCTCTGATAGTACTCCTCCCCCAACGAGCGTCGACGAAAGTGTTATCAACTGTGCACATGCAGTTCGCGTCACCCGCGTTAGTGATACTGCGTTTTCGATCACGCGCGAGTGTTGTGCGTCGATGCAGCAGCCATTGGAGACGCCTCCGGACGTCCCCACAACGCAGCAGGACAGCGAAGATGCACTGCAGCTACTTTTAGGGCTGATGCCACATGCAGCCACTGCTCCTCTTGGCGACGACACGGATAATGAAGAGGAGGAGATGCAGGTGGAAAACCAACAGGCAAACGCCCAAGCCAGTTCGTCACGATCCTCGCGAAAGAGGCAGAAATCGGACGACGAGTCCTCAGCCCCGGACGCGCGCAAATTCCGGAAGGAAAACGCGCCAACCGGGACAACACCGCGCCGCCGCACGCGCGCCCCAAGGGTTGACAAAGACGGCTTCACGCCAGCGAAGAAGACCGCAAAACCCAGGCAACAGCTGACCACAGCACCCCTTGGCACAAGCAATTCCTTCGACGCCCTCAGCGACTCGGAAGACGAGGACCTGGCGCTGCCACCACCGCAACAGCGACAGACGCCGCCGCCGCTCGTGATCAAGTTTGAAGGGCATTTTCGCGAGCTTCAGAACGCTCTTAACTTGCTGATCGGCAGGGACAATTATAGTGTCAGCGTGTCAGGCGAAGACCTGCACAGAGTGAAAGTTAAGAGCAGTGAACACTTCGCAAAAGTGAGTGAAGAGTGTACCAAACGCGGATGGCATTTTTTCACTTACAGCGCCAACAGGAAGAAGCCTATTAAGGTGGTCTTCCGCAAAATACCTCGCAGCATGAAACCTGCAGAGGTTAAAGAAGACCTCGAAGAGATGGGTTATTGCGTTGAGGATGTGATTAGAATGGGACCTCATCGCACCAAAGCGCGAAACCCGCTATTCCTCGTTATTGCGGCCAACACCGCAGAAAACAGGAAGCTGTTCCAACTGAAACGAATAGGCAACATCGAGGTGATTGCTGAAGTTCTTCGTAATAAGGCGGCATATACACAGTGTTTCCGTTGCCTCGAACTTGGCCACTCCACGAAATACTGTGGCATGCCCGCTTTCTGCGTAAAGTGCGGCGAACAGCACGCCACTGAAGGGTGTGAAAAATTGGGAGTGCCGCACAAAGACTTTACACCCAAGTGCAAACTGTGCGGCGAAGAACATTGCGCCAACTACAGAGGTTGCACAAAACACAAAGCGTTTGCGGCCCGCGCACGCGGAAACGACGCACAGCAACGACGAGTTCCGGCGGGAAACTCTCACCCACGTGGAGCCCCAGCGCCCGCCAACAGCCGGACAAAGAGAAGACGCGGTCGCCGAGGCCGCGCCACCGGAAGAGCGCATTCCGGAGCGGTCGTCAACCCCGGCCAGCAGCAGGGGAACTCCAACGCCCGGAACAAAGAACCGCAGCGGCACCACAGGCAGCCGCAGAACACCGCCCCGGCAGCAAAAGGAAATGGCGGACCAGCTCCACACGCCGCCATACTCCAGGTACCTGCGCGCCAACCCGCTGCCCCTGCAGCAGCTCACCAGGCCGTAGCTCCGCCCTCCCCGCCGCAGCGCGAGGCCAGGACGGCGGCGCAGCGGGTGGTAGCCCCGCCTCCCGCGCCCCTGCCACGGCAAGCGGCCCCCTCGGCCGTTCCTCGCACCGGCCGGGCGGACCAATCAGCGCAGCCCGCCCCGGACCAGAACAGCATGGCGGACTTTCCGGAGCCGCGATGGCGGCAGCAGCGGCCAACCACGGCTCAGCAGCGACCTCCACGGCAGCAGCGGCCAACCACGGTACAGCAGCAAACTCCCGCAGCCCAAGTCGACGCCTGCCAACAAAATGGCGGCAGCCCGGAGACTGGAAGCGGCCATGTTGTCGGGCCCCGACAAGATGGCGACCGCATTGACCGCCTCCTCGACACAATGCAGCACATGATGGCTCGCATGTCCGAGCTAATGGCCGCAGTACACCAGGTACTCGCCGTTGCAACATCCTCAGCCCAGCATGCCTGAACACCACAGGAGCACGAGGATCTGCGTGTTCAACGCTAATGGACTGAGGACGCAAGACGGCGAGTTCCGGCAGTTTCTACGCGACGAAGACATCGACATCTGCCTCGTCGCGGAAACGCACCTAAAGCCTGGCGTACGAGTCGGAGTGGCCAACTACGCCTGCTACCGATATGACCGACCGACTGCAGGGGGCGGCACGGCTGTTTACGTCCGACGCTCCATTCGTCACCATCGTGTTCCTGTGCCGGAGCTCACTGCAATGGAAGCAGCCGCCGTTGCAGTCGACACCGTGCACGGACGAATCACGTTCGGCGCCGTCTACAGGCCACCACGCGGTGCACTGAACGCAGAAGACGTAAACAAGCTCCTGTCCCTCCCAGGCAACATCATACTGGGAGGCGACTGGAACGCTAAGCACGCTGCCTGGAACAGCCGCGTCACCAACACCAGCGGCCGCCGGTTGCAACGTGTGGTCGAACGACACGACGCGATAGCCGTGGGACCACACGAACCGACCATCTACCCAGCAAGAGGGCGTGAGGACGTGCTGGATTTCCTTATCCTTAAAGGAATCCGGCAACACGTAGCAGCCAGCACCCGGACGGCACTCTCCTCAGACCACCTGCCGGTAATCTTCACGCTCGACTCGGAGATAATGCCGATGCGACGACACGGACTCGACCTCAGGGGCATCAACTGGGAAGAGTACCGTGAAAACGTCGCAGAAGCATTGGAGGCTATACCCGACGTCGACGCTGAAGGCGCAGAGGTCGCACTGCAACACTTAACCCAAGCCATCACGGAGGCAGCAACGGCCGCAACACCCGCAAGGCGCCAGGCGGCAGACGAGCACACGCCGCGCATGCTGCCACGTGCCATAAGGGACCAGATAGCTGCCAAAAACAGGCTGCAACGGGAATGGCAGCTAACCAAGGACCCGAGGACGAAAAGGCAACTGAACAGGCTGCGCCGCCACATCAAGGCAGACGTAGACGCCCACAGGAACGCCGAGTGGGCCGCCAAAATTGGAGGGCTGAACATTGAGGACGGGACGGCGTGGAAGACAATGAAAAGCTTCCTCCGCCGCACTCAGCCCATCCCTCCTCTACAAGTGGGCAACAGATTTGTCAGCGAACCGGACGCCAAGGCAAACGCACTGGCGGACGCGTTCGCTGCAAATTTTACAACAATTGAAGAGCCCGTCGACGAGGAACACCTGCGCTTAGTAGCGGACCGCCTTCCGGTATTTCTCCGCGAACGTGCGGAGGACGATGAGATACAGCCCGTCTCGCCGGAAGAGGTCCAGCTGCAACTTCGCCGCCTGCAACGCAAGAAAGCCGGCGGACCAGATAACGTCACTAACATGTTGCTGAAGCAGCTTCCCGACGCCGCAGCACACCATCTTGCGGCAATCTTTAACGAGATACTGCGCACCAGCGTATACCCATCTTGCTGGAAGCATGCGGAGGTAGTTGCCCTTCCCAAGCCAGGGAAGGACACTCGCTTGGCAAAGAACTACCGCCCCATCAGCCTCCTGCCAGCAACATCAAAGGTGTTCGAAAGACTCTACCTGGTCCGCCTGCTGGCCCACGTAAACGCCGAGGGAATTCTCCCCGACGAGCAGTTCGGGTTTCGTCGGGAGCACTCGACGACGCACCAGCTGCTGCGACTGACGGAGGAAGCGTTCGGAGCCGTTGACCGACGTAAGTATTTCGGCGCTCTCTTGCTGGACGTGTCTCGTGCCTTTGACTCCGTGTGGCATGACGGCCTCCTGTACAAGCTTCTTGTGCAGGGGGTACCTGTGTCGCACGTGAGGCTCCTGCAGAGCTATCTGCAGGAAAGGACGTTTCACGTCCGCGCAGCCAGTGGAATTTCCACGGAGCGCCGAATACTTGCGGGTGTACCTCAAGGCTCGGTCATCGGTCCGACGCTGTACTCCCTCTACACCGCCGACCTGCCACGCACGAACCGCGTCCAGACGGCGCTTTATGCTGACGACACGGCGATCTACAGCAGCAGCTGGAGCGTCGACGTCCTGCAGCGGCGTCTACAGGCGGCCACCGACGAGCTCACCGAGTGGGCAATGAAGTGGCGCCTCGCCTACAATGGTGAGAAGAGCCAGGCGATTATCATAGCCAGTCGCCCCTTCCGCCACGACGCGCCAACAGTATCGGTGTGTGGAGTGCCAGTCGAATGGAACGACACCGCCAAGTACCTAGGCGTCACATTAGACCGGCGTCTCACATGGCGGCAGCACGTTGAAAACATCAGGGGCAAGGCGCTGGGTAGGTTGAGGCTGCTCTACCCTGTGCTCAACCCCACGTCAACGCTGCCAGAAGACGTCGGTCTTACACTGTACAAGGCCGCCATACGACCGCTGCTGGAATACGCAGCGGTCGTGTGGGGAAACACGGCCGATACAAATCTGAAGCGCCTACAAACGATCCAAAACAGGGCGCTACGACTGGCACTTCACCTGCCCAAGGACTTCCCCACGGAGGAGCTTCACCGCGTCGCTGCCGTCCAGCCTCTACGCCAGAGGTTTAAGGACGCAGCGACAACTTTCTACAACAAAGCCGAGAGGTCGACCAACCAGCTGGTCAGAGGACTCGGCAGCCGACCACACTGGCGGGCGTCACTACGCTGGCCAGACCTGCTGCGCCGGTAAGATCGATGCAGCAACCATAACAACACTTGTCCCCGTGCAGGACAGCTTAGGAAGTCAAATGCATAACCCATAACCTGATCATTCTTAATGTAGGAAAAATAGCGCTAGGCTATTAAAACCTACACCCTAACCATGTGGAACACACTCACACCGTTCCACACAATAGCACACCTGGTGGCGCGCGCCCGTGTCGTCAAGGCAGCACCCGACGCAGCACCTCGCCTCCACGCCGCTCCGCTACCGCTACCGCTATGGCCCGCACAAAGCAAACGGCCCGCAAGTCCACCGGCGGAAAGGCGCCGCGCAAACAGCTCGCCACCAAGGCGGCGAGGAAGAGCGCGCCCGCCACCGGCGGCGTCAAGAAGCCCCACCGCTACAGGCCGGGCACCGTCGCCCTGCGAGAAATCAGGCGCTACCAGAAGAGCACAGAGCTGCTCATCCGCAAGCTGCCATTCCAGCGCCTAGTGCGCGAGATCGCCCAGGACTTCAAGACCGACCTGCGCTTCCAGAGCTCCGCGGTCATGGCCCTGCAGGAGGCCAGCGAGGCCTACCTCGTCGGCCTCTTCGAAGACACCAACCTGTGCGCAATCCACGCCAAGCGCGTCACCATCATGCCCAAGGACATCCAGCTCGCGCGCCGCATCCGCGGCGAGCGCGCCTAAACACCGCGCCAGCCGCTGGGCACCGCCCACGCACGCAACAAACAAAACGGCCCTTTTAAGGGCCACTAACATCACTCCGTCGCGAGCAAACTTTGTCGGTCGCCTCTCGCCCCACAACCACAGAACCAAAGACAAAACACACCACTTCCACTTCCCGTCCGTCCGCCACAGCCGCTCTCTCTGCCAGCTTGCTGGCGCGCGCAACAATCAACATCATCCCTCCCCGGCGCGGCGCTCAAAGCGCACAATAACCCATCGGCCGACGCCGTCAACCACACGGCCGGCCGCCGCTTCGTTTCGAAACGAAAAGAAAAGAAAAACAAACAAAAAGCCAGGCAAGTCCAACGCCACCGACCCTTTCCACATCTCAGCGTCCCCCGCCCCCGTTGCAAGAACACACACAAGACAAGACACGTCCGAGAAGAAGAAGAAGAAGAAGGCAGGCAAACCAAAGTATTCAAACAACATGACACAAACCAACAACCGTCGGCCGGCCGCCACCAAAAACGGCGACAATCAACCGCTACCGCCGCCCGCACCCGCCACCGACCCCCCGCAATCCAACCACCACGGCACGCAAACAGTATCCACACACGGGCATACAGAAACGCCAGACGACGCAACCACACCGCAACACAAACACGACAATCAAAACCTTCCCGACGTGCTTTGATGGCCCTGAGAAGGGCCGTTTTGGGCCGCGCGTCTCTTGCGCGCCACTAGACGACGGGGACGGGGGGTGGGGACGACGGAGTCATCCGCCAACCCTTCCTTTCCCATTCCTTTCTTCTTCTCCTCTACTTCTTCTTCTTGGGCGACGCCTTCGCCTTAGACGGCGTCGTCGCCTTCTTCGGGCGCGGCGCCTTCGGCTTCTTCGTCGGAACCTTGGCGGCCTTCTTCGCCTTCGACGGCGACTTGGCCTTGGCCGGCTTGGCAGCAGCCGCCTTCTTCGCACCGGCGGGAGCGGCCGACGCCGCAGACGCCTTCTTGGCGGCGCCCGCCTTCCGACCAGTCGCCGCCTTCACGCCACCAGCCTTCTTTGCGCCGGCCGCACGGGCGCCCTTCTTCTCCTTGCTGGCCGGAGCGGCGCGCTTCTTCTTGGCACCGCCAGCACGAGCCTTGCCGCCCTCAGCCGCCCCGCCGCCGGCGCCGGCAAGCTTGAAAGAGCCGGACGCGCCCTTCCCCTTCGTCTGCACCAGCTCGCCCGCCACCACGGCCGACTTGAGGTACTTCTTGATAAACGGCGCCAGCTTCTCCGCGTCCAGCTTGTAGTGCGCGGCAATGTACTTCTTGATCGCCTGCAGCGACGATCCGCCGCGCTCCTTCAGACTCTTGATGGCGGCCGTCACCATCTCAGAGGTGCGCGGGTGCGCAGGCTTGGCGCGCGGCTTCTTCGCAGACGACGCAGACTTTGCCTTCTTCGTAGTGCCGGTGGCGGCGGGTGCCGCAGCAGTCTCGTTCGTAGCCGCCTGATCTGCCATTTCGACGACGCGCGTTAACACACAGCGAGCAGCGAGAGCGAGAGGAGACACGCAGCGAGCGGAGCGCACAGCAGAGGAATAGCCGCCTCGACGCACAGGCCCAGCCAGTGTCGCGGGCGGGCGCGGACGGCCGAGAGAGCGGCCGCCACTCTGCGCGCCGCCGCGCCGCGCCTCCCGCGCTTGCTACCGCCCAACGTCCGACAGCCTGTGCGGAGCAGCCCCACACCTGCGCCACAACCACCCGCGCCTTTCAAACCACCGAGGATGGGGCTACACACAGCCACACCACAGTCGCCAACCAGTCGCCACGGCAGCGCCGCAAACCACGGCCAAACTGCAGCCACCGCGCGCTACAGCCTGGGTCGGCCCGCCGAGAATCGCCGCCCACGCCCAAATGCCGCCCCCACAGCCCCAGCCGACGACCCGCCACAATGGCCAAACCTTCGGCAAAAGCCCCACACCGTCGCCGCGGCAGCCCGGCCAGCGCGGCCGGCGCCACAGCCACACAAGCGGAGGCGTGCGGCGATGACGGCCGTGCAAACGCACCTCCGCCGCCCCATCGCCCTCCCACCGTTTCCCGATCGGCCCGCAGCCGTCGGGCCACGTCCTCCTCCTCTCGCCCGCCAACATTCACAGCCCTTTCGTTCGTTTCCCAACAATTTCAATTGTGCCCGCCGCAAAAACGGGCGCCGCCTGCGAAGCAACATGCTCCGCCGGAGCGCCCCTCGCCGCTTACGAGCCAACCCCTCGCCCGAGGCAAACCGAAATCCGCAACTACAGACCAACCCAATCTGCCGTCAGCACACACGACAGCCAACATCACGCGTGACGAGTTAGACATTAGGTTCACACGTCTCGGTTAGGTTCGGTGGACGTGGGTTAGGTTAAGGGCACTTGGGTTAGGTTAAGCATTCAAAACACACGTCAGGCGCCAGAGGTTAGGTTACGTTACGTTAAGGTTAGGTTAGGGGCACTTGGGTTAGGTTAAGGGTCGGTGTTAGGTTAAGTGTCAAACTTAGGTTAAGCATTCAAACACACGTCGGGCGTCAGAGGTTAGGTTAGGTTAGGTTAGGTTAGGTTAGGTTAGGTTAGGTTAGGTTAAGGCCACTTGGGTTAGGTTAAGCCTCAAACTTAGGTTAAGCATTCAAACACGTCAGCCGTCAGGTGGCCGCAGCAGCCGCACCTACCTACCTACCTACCCACCCACCTCACGGCCGGACAGCTTAGCTTACTTGGCGCTGAGGCTGACCTCACCGCACCTCACCTCACGCTAACGCTACGCTACAGGTTCGGTTCGGTTCGGTTCGGTTCGCTCAGCTTAGGCTTAGAGCTTAAGCGCCGAGGTCGGATTACGTTGGTTCACACCTTCGGGCGCCACACTTTGGGTGTAAAGGTCGCCGAAGCCACAGACAACGCCGACAAACGGGCAGCACGACCACGACCAGATACCGAGACACACGGACCACCCACCGGCCAAAGGGCACCAAACAACAAACCAGAGCACCACGTGTCGACCAGAGCAACCCGCCGCTCACGCGACGTGGCTGGCACCGAAGGGCCGCCGCAACTGCGCTTTCCGCGCCGGGCCGGATGCACGTGCGGCAACACCACCACCGCACACAGCCGCTGTTCAACATCAACCAACAACACGCCGCGGTCGCAGCCTCAACGCCAGCACACGTTTGCACCACCATTCACACGCACCGCACAAACAGCTGTCGCCGACAACACAAACACACCGCAACGACGCCGCCGCCTCTACTTGTGCCGGCCGGCCACCCACCCCACCGACGGCGCACCTGTCGGCAGTCGGCAGTCGACACGGGAAACGCACACCGCCACTTCGCTCGCGCGCACGCCACCAACCAGTCGTCGTCTCAAACATAGGGCAGGCAACAAATCGCCTCGCACGAACCGTCCACAAAACTATCAAAGCACAGCCTCTGGCTAACGGCCACGACGCAGCGGCACCGCTGCTCCTTTCCCCGCCCCACTCGATTCACAAAGTCACGCGACACCGCCAACGACGGCCTCGCTTCCCGCAACCGACACCTTTCCGCCACTACGCACAGCCGCACCCGACGCCCGTGGCAACGACACAACTACTGCACTATCCACCGCCGCCTCCCCCTTCCCGTACACACAGCCAGCCAGCCAGCCAAAACCACACCAACGACCCAAACACGCACGTGCAACGGCACACCCCAACCAGTCAACGTCGACAACCACACGCACGGCTCGAAACCGGCGTCCTTCCGCGTTGCCATCAAGCTACACACAAGACACAAGGAACCAACAACAGCAAAAGCCTGCCCGCCCGCCCCACTCTCACGCCGCAAAAAGCACACCGAAACCGCCAAACGCACATTCCCATCGCACTGACACCGACCGGCTCGCTACCACCACACCTCTGCGGCAGCCGTTTCGCAAACATGACACGGCGCGACATGACATCACGACCAACTCTCCTTTCCGACGCCTTCGGCCGGAGCACAACGCCGCCAATTCGCCACACAGTCACACAGTCGACAAGCGCCCGCCCTCCCTGCACGACGCCGCGCAGCAAAGGCGCCCGCAAACAAACACATACCTCTCCTCTCTCTCGGCCGCCCGACGCGCCAACCGCCACACCGCCAGCCACTCGCAATTGTGCACTGCCGCCAGCCACACGTCCAACACGCCGCGCCGCCTCCGGCCACCCGCCAGGGGGCGCTCACGTCCGCGACAACAGCGCGGCCCGCCGGGCCAAACCGAACCGAGCCGCCCGCCGCTGCTCTGCACATCTTCCTGCGCGCATCAACAAAACGAGGCACGCGAGCACACCCCGTCACAACGCCACATCACGCAAATGCCGTGCCGACCTCTTGTGTCTACCGCCTAAATTGCACTCACCAGCCGCCCCTTCTTCTTCTTCCTACCTATCCATCTGTGCGTCTGTGTCGGTCCGCGCGTGACGCCTCTCAACATCCGCCGTCGCCGTCGCCGTCGCCGTCCCCGTTTCCGCCCCAATGCCATCGTCGCGCCGCCGCCTCCTCCTCCTCCACCGCCCCTGTCCGGCCCGCACCACACCATACACCGCTGCTTGTCCCGGCCGTTGCCACCAAAGGCGCCTACCGCAAACGCGCCACGCCGCAGCCCCCGTGCGTGCATCTCCGTGCCGACGCTGCCTCTCTGCCCTCCCGCACGCACTCGACCGACCGACATGCACTGCGTCGACGGCCTCGACAACACAGTCTCTGGCTCCGCACTGCGTGTTCCGGTACGCACGCTCAAACACGTATGTACTCATTACCAGCGATGGCGAGGCACGACACAATCTCTGACCAGAGAGTTTCTTATCGTCGCTAGTCTGCGCCACACGACACTAGTAGCACGTAGCGGGTCGGCAGGAACAGTTGTCATCTATATGTGGCGGGTCGGGAGAGGTAGTAGTCAGTCGACAGTATTAGCGAGTGGACGATTCTACTGAGCGGGCGGCGGCGTGCTCTTCTCGCGACTCTGGTCTCCGTTCGGGACGATGCATATTGTTATTAAAGGTAAGGTAATGAAGCTGCATTGCGCAAATCTAATAATGTATGTCAATTGTAACTATTTTCTTCACAACTAAATGCCCCAATAATACTTTGTTTCCAAACTAACTTTTTTAAAGTACAACCATTCATTTCCATTTAAAGAATATTTCCTACGCATTTCCTCCAACAATCAAAATTAAATGTGTGAGCCGGCATTCATTGCACGAAGCTGTGTACAGGTATCTACAGTTGAGAGCACATGTAGATGCACTTTGTTTTCTCTTTTGTCTTTTTGTTTTTTTTTTATTGACGTAACGATCTTTTGCTCTTTTTATTCTAATTTGTACGTAGGCTGTTTGTTTAGATTTTTATACTGGTAATGCCACGTAGCGCTCTGCGTGAAAATCAATGCCTGTGCTGTGTGCAGTCTGTGGCTAGTTTGCATTGTTGTCATGAACTGCTATAGCTGGATGTGAACAGCGCGTAGCGTTGCGCAGTTAGGGGTGAGCCGCCAGCACTGGTGCATGTGAGGCGAGAGATGGCGGACTTTTCAAATTACATATATTATGACTGGTGATGATGATATTAAGGGTAAATACATTGTTTGTTGTTCTCTATTAAACATCTTTACTTTGCTAACTATCCCTATCAGTAGTTAGTGCCCTCCGTAGTTTGAATCTCTTATTTAGCTGGCAGCAGTGGTGCTCGCTGTATTGCAGTAGTTCGAGTAATGAAGATTTTTGTGAGGTAAGTGATTTCCGAAAGGTGTACTTTAATGTTACTCAGGGCCATTCTTTTGCAGGGATCTTTGATAGTCAGATTGCGTTGCGCTCAAAATATTGTGTGTCAGTTTAAGCACAGTTTTGTATACATTGTTGTTCAAAGGGGGACGTCTCAGAATACCAGCGCTGCCCTTACAACGTTTATCGGGTTTTCAACTACGTCTGTTGAGATGTTCATCGTTCATTATTTCCATTCATCAATATTATCGCGCGTTTCTCATCAATCTTCGTTCGTTCATTTTCTAGGGACGTTAACAACATTCTGGCACATTTTTATCATCATTCACTCACTCACTCACTCACTTACTTACGACTATTTGTGCGGGGAGGTTACACTTGGGTCCGTTTCCATTTACATTCAATGTTGATAGACCTTTTTTTTTGTTGTTGTTTTGTTGCTGGCAGGTTACAAAAGGCCTCATTTTATGTTGGTTGCAGCAGCGTTTTTCTCCTTCTTTCTTCTAGTGTTTTCCCCGCCCCCGCCCCTCCCGCATCCGTCGGGTCTCACCACGTTCACTGACAGCCGCGTCTGCGGCTACACCACAACGGCCCCCTCCCGGCAACCCATTCGTTTTCTCTTCTTTTGCACAAAAACAACGCCGCACGCGCCAGCCGAGCGCAGCGCAAGCCACCCACACCGCGCCCCTCCCCGTCTTTATAGCCTCCGCGTCTCGTTTTCTTCGTTTGCCCCCTCCCATCTCCCGAATGCCATGCCATGCCAGCAGCGTTACGCGTGCCCCTCCCCTGTCCACACACTACCGCGAAACGAACAGCCTTCCGGGCCACATGCAGGGCACGCCCACCGCCATTCCCGGACGCAATTCTCAAAACAACACACACACACACAAAATGAACGCACTATCCCACTTCGCTTCTCTCTCTTCTCTCTCTCTCTCTCGTCCCTTCCCTTTAACGAAAGACAAACAGACCCCGGTTAACACACTTTCTCGACACCTTCATGTAGGGAGGGAGGGAGGGAGGGAGGGAGGGAGGGAGGGTGCGTGCGTGCGGTGTCTCGACCGTGACGGCAACCATCGACGATCCATTTCCCCCACTGGTAAAACATGTTCACTAACACCTACAGACATCATTCCGTACACACACAATGGCTTTGCACACGAACATAGACGGCACGGGCACTGTCGTACATTCTTCCTCAGAACCATCTCAACGAACGTTACATACACATCCGGGAAAGCAAAGCAACGCAACGCACAATTCAGCCGTCAAAGGTAACGTTCACCACGGCAGACACTTGCCGCCGCGCCGTTACACGCATTTCAGTGCGGCTACAATACACCTCCGACACGGGAACGTTCCGTTGCTCTACACTGCGTTTCTCCGTTTTGTTTGGTTTTTTTTTATCCGTTTTTTTTCTTCTCTCTCTCTCTCTCTCTCTCTCTCTTTTTTTTTTTTCCCCTCTGTCCTTTCCTCCACCATTCTCTCCTCACGTTCTGCCCAGACATTCGACCGATCAGAGGTTCACCTTTCGGTAACCGTTCTCAGCGCGACCGTATGACGGGTGTTCAAGACGTCCGTTGCGTGATGCCGGTGTACCGCGCCGATCGACAGTTTCCCAGAGGCGACGGATCGGACCACATCACCGACACACACAAACACGTGTGCGCACATTCGCCAAAGCGACCGTCGTCTTCTAGCGTCGCGCTTACTCTACTGTACTGCACTGGACTGGACACGCGTGCATGCATCTTCAATGACGACGTCGGTGTGCGTGCGTCGTACGCACAAGCAGACACAGTCAGTCAGACACGACTACCGAAATCAGAGTCGGAGGAAAGGTACATCATCGTGCGTGTCGCCCGTACAATGCAATACACATTGGTGTCTCAATGCGCGTTCATTTAAACGTCACTCACACGCCTCCACGCTGCAGCATTTACAGACACATTTCACCCTCGCCATATATGGCGGCGTGCAAACCGACCCGCAAACGGCCGTCGTTACACACTGACATTCCCAACAATCGCGTTTCGCTTCCATCCGTCACGTAACTAACCGGCACCTCCATCCAAAGGGCACATCACCGATCGCACTTCCCCCCCTCGCAGACAGGTAACACCAACGAGTTGTGCGCACGTGCCTCCATTCCACGTCACACCGTGGCCGTACCCCGCAACACGCGACGCGCCCCCATCAATCAAATTCATCGCATCGGCCACCCCACCCCGTCGCGTCGCAACCAAAGCGGTAGCTATTGCCGCCGTCCACCCACTCACACACAAAACAACAACAACAACAACAACAACAATTCCGCCCTTCCCGCAAAGGCCATTTGGTGGCCCTGAAAAGGGCCGTTTTTGCCGCTCTCGCAACGGAGGAGCCTTCTCTCCTTCCATTCCAGAGCCACCTCCTTACTTGGAGCTCGTGTACTTGGTCACCGCCTTCGTGCCCTCGCTCACGGCGTGCTTGGCCAGCTCGCCAGGCAGCAACAGCCGCACAGTGGTCTGGATCTCGCGGGACGTGATGGTCGAGCGCTTGTTGTAGTGCGCCAGGCGGGACGCCTCGGCCGCGATGCGCTCGAAAATGTCGTTCACGAAGCTGTTCATGATGCTCATCGCCTTCGACGAGATGCCCGTGTCAGGGTGCACCTGCTTCAGCACCTTGTAGATGTAGATGGCATAGCTCTCCTTCCTCTTGCGCTTCTTCTTCTTGTCGCCCTTCGAAATGTTCTTCTGCGCCTTGCCAGCCTTCTTGGCGGCCTTCCCGCTAGTCTTGGGCGGCATCTCAAACAAGAACGTGAACGTACGGCAGCAACACCAGTAGCAAGCGCTCCGCTCTAGTCAGCGTCTCCCCACACAGTGGCACCCAGCGCGCCCCGCCGCCGCACCTTTACCAGCTCGCCCCGTTGCGGCCGCCGACCAATGGGCCGCGAGCGCAACCGGCCGCCGCACCCGAGAGCATAAAGGACCCCCACCCCTGGCGGCGGCGCCACTCCGCTGCTCGACTCGCTGCGGCTCGCACCGTCGTTCGTCTCGTCTCGTTTTCACACCACAGCCCATCGCCATGTCCGGACGCGGAAAGGGAGGCAAAGTCAAGGGCAAGTCAAAGTCCCGCTCCAGCAGGGCCGGGCTCCAGTTCCCGGTCGGCAGAATCCACCGCCTCCTGCGCAAGGGAAACTACGCCGAGCGCGTCGGCGCCGGGGCGCCCGTCTACCTCGCCGCCGTCATGGAGTACCTCGCGGCTGAGGTGCTCGAGCTGGCCGGAAACGCGGCCCGCGACAACAAGAAGACGCGCATCATCCCGCGCCACCTGCAGCTCGCCATCCGCAACGACGAGGAGCTCAACAAGCTCCTGTCGGGCGTCACCATCGCACAGGGTGGTGTCCTGCCCAACATCCAGGCCGTCCTGCTGCCAAAGAAGACCGAGAAGAAGGCCTAAACAGAGAGGCCAGGCAATCGGCACGCGGACCCGCCGCCCAGCAGCGCTGCGTGCTCCCCTGCACGCAACGCGCTTTGCCGGCTCGGCTCGGCTCACAACAATCGGCCCTTTTCAGGGCCACCACACAAACCTACGTCCAAAGCAAAATTTCAGTCGTCCTCGCCGCGCTTTACTTTACTTTAACTTCACTTCCACAGCCGCCGCCGCCGGCAACAAGACCATACCAACTGCTACGGATTGCAGGGGGAGATATTCTGCGAGGTACCTCGGTGTCACGCCTGACATCGAAGTGTCACATAGGGGAACTTGGCACAAACGCTCGCGCCAGGATGCAGATCCTGTACCCCTGTTCCCTCGACCCCGCAACAGGGGTAGCGATACTGGAATATGCGCGCCCTGTATGGGGCTATGCAGCCAGATCGACGATGCATCGCCTACAGAAGGGTCCAGAGCAGAGCGCTCTACGACGGGCCTTACACGTCCCCGCGGCAGACCTGCCTAGAACCACTCACAACACGATTCCGCGCCCTGGCAGAAGCGTTCTACGCGACCGCGCGGAATTCACAAAATGACTATTACGTCTTGACCCTTGGGCAATATGAACACCACAGGGACAGATGTGCAAGACCCGAGTCGCTACTCCAGCAGTAGCACAAACAGAACACATAATCACTCTCAACAAACAGCAACGTCCGAGAAAGCACACTACCAAAGATAAGAACAACACACAGAAAAGAGGAGCTAATGTCCACAGGCGACAATAACCTCCACCAACTCCCCCTCTAACGGTAGAGGACTAAAGGAAAGAGAGAAGAACAAGAAGAGCCGCCGCCGCCATCTTGTCGTCCACAGCCCGTGTGGCCCAACACACACACACACACACACACATTTCTCTCGTTTGCCTCAAGCACCTCCACGCACGCACAGTCGCCTCTTCCAAACGACAACGACAGCAATAATCACCACTGTTAAAGGAGCGTGTCGACACACCGCCCTCCACTCCCGCGCGCCCCATACAAACGAAACAGCTGATCCGGCCGCCTTGCCTCGGCAACTCCAACGCCGCCGCAAACACACAGCCAAAACCACGCAGATATTCACCGCCTCTCGCACAACAACAACACACAGCCCGGCGTCTCCATCGATCGATAAACAAAACAAACACACAGCGCCCTCTCTCGCACACACACACACACACACACACACAGCCACAAGACCCGCTTCCTTTCCTTTCTCCCAGTCACGTCAGTCAAACGCAAACGAAATGAAGAATGAAAGAAAGAAGGCAGGCAGGCAACACAGCGCACACACGCAGCAACAACACAGACTCTTTCGCACTTTTCAATTTCCGAACAGTGTGGTGGCCCTGAAAAGGGCCGTTTTCGTCTCTCCCACGGCCGCGGGAAGGCCAACGCGGCACAGCACACCGGCTGCGACGCGCCTAACCGCCGAAACCGTACAGGGTGCGCCCCTGCCTCTTCAGGGCGTACACCACGTCCATGGCCGTCACAGTCTTGCGCTTGGCGTGCTCAGTGTACGTCACCGCGTCGCGGATCACGTTCTCCAGGAACACCTTCAGCACTCCGCGGGTCTCCTCGTAGATCAGACCAGAGATGCGCTTCACGCCGCCCCTGCGAGCCAGGCGGCGGATCGCGGGCTTCGTGATGCCCTGGATGTTGTCGCGCAACACCTTGCGGTGCCGCTTGGCGCCACCCTTGCCGAGCCCCTTTCCTCCCTTGCCGCGGCCAGTCATCTCTTCTAAATCCTCAAAAAAAGCTCAGGCAAGCAATTCGTCTGCTGCAGCGGCTGGCTCCTCACCCGGCGCTAGCGAGTCGGCTACGGTCTGCGCCCAGCGCACGCGCCAGCCCCCCTATATAGACTCTGGCCCGCCCTCCCCCCACCACGCGCAACCGAGGGCATATAAGCGCACCACGGTGGCTGGCGCGCGCCCATTCCGCTGCCGGACTCGCTGCGACGCAGATCGTCTCAGCGCACGCAACGCCATGGCTGTGAAGCAGATTGCCGCCGCATTAGAAGTCCTGATCAAGGCGTTGGGCTTCACCGGCGGCCGCCAACGGCAGTCAAGGCGTAGAAGAACGCAGCGGGACGAGACGATGCTCCAGTGCTACAACTGCCAGCAGCTGGGGCACACCGCGCGCGGGTGTAAGAACGCCGTCGCGTGCTTAAAGTGCGCGGCGGCTCACGACACCCGCAGCTGCACGAAACCTCGTGGGGTGGCATGCAGCTGCGCGAACTGCGGCGGTCCACACGCCGCCAACTCGCGTAGCTGCGGCTACCTCCGCGAATCACGCCGTCCACTCGCCGCACCACGCCCTGCGGTGACGCCAAGCGCCTCGACGGCCGCCCCGCCCCCCCGCTCCGGCGAGGGGTGCGATCCGCGCCGACGTGAGGCTACCACCGACGAAGTTATGGCCGGCTTCCAAGCCGCCTTCGCGGCCGAAAGGGCCGCACTGAAGGACGAGCTCGCAGCTGTGCATCGCCAGCTCCAGCAGCTGAGCGACGAGCTGCGGGCTGTCAAGAAGAAGTCGCCAGTTCCCGCCGCCATCCCCGCCGTGAGACGTCCGATGGGGGTCGACGCGGCCACGCAAACCACCGCTGCCCCTCCTGCAGCAATGCAGAAGGTCGCGCCCATGGAAACAGAGGAAGTGTCGCCTGGGCGGCCCCCCTCCCAGGGGGCAGCCACAAGCAAGGGTGCAACCGCGCCTCCTGACTGCTCTCAAGCCGAGCAACCAAAGAAGAAGAGGAAGGTGCGGCTTCCATTCCCAAGAATCGACGATGTGCAGGAAATCCTCAAGTACACTGCCTCGTCACTGAAGAGCGGGTCGTACCCCAAATCACACCTCCCATACCCCTACTCCCCACCCGGCCAGCCTAAGCCTCCCCTCCCCCATCAACCGCTTGACCTACAGTCATATAGATGGCGTACCATACTAGCGGAAGCAGCCACGGACGAAGAGTTAGCCATCATCAACTCAAACCCAATATTCACGCCGTCCCAATGGGACAACCTGGTTGACGTCATAGAATCGTGGGTGTGGGAGGAGGCCCGGTCGGGTAGGAGACAGAAGAAGCTTCCTGGTGACATATATGTCAGGAAAAGTATGAAATCACAGCTCCAAGTCCAGAAATGATCACACCCAGGCAACCATAGGCGTAGCGGAGACCCACCATAACCACCGGCCAGTCATTTAGGCCTTTCGTCTTCCATTCCTCTAACTGTCCCTCTCTCTATTCTTTCATCTTTTTTCATTAAAAAAAAAAAAAAAAAAAAAAAAAAATAAGCAAGCACAAAGCCAGAAGTCAAGCAGAACCACACGTCAAGTATTTCCCTACCGAAAACGTCATGCCAGAAGGAGAAGCGCCTCGTGCGCTAGCACTTCACTTCCAGTCGAGGATTCTCCCTCATTCAAATGTGCAGGTCGCTGGCGCGCGCCCGTGCCCGCCCGCCCGCCCCCCCAGACGCCGAGTGAGCGCGGAAGGCTGCGGACGGAGCGCGCAGGCACGTTGCACACGAGGCAGCAGAAGAAGCCGGCGCGCACGCACCTCCACACGCTGACGATCGGAGATGGCCGGACGCAGGAAAGGCGGCAAGATTGCGGCAGCGCTGGAACTCCTGGTCGACGCGATCGGCAACGATCGCGGACGCAAACGGCGCCACAGAACGAAGCAGCGCACGGAGCAGCAATGCTTCAAGTGCCAACGGATGGGGCACATTGCAAAGGTGTGCAGGGGCACATTAGCGTGTCTTAAGTGTGCCGAGGCACACGACACACGAAACTGCACCAAGCCCCGCGGCGCAGCTGCCAAGTGCGTGAATTGTGGCGGTGCCCACGCCGCAAACTCACGCAGCTGCGCCTACGTGCGGGGCTACAGAAACAAGATGGCCACCCCACGCCCTGGCGTCGAGACGGACGTCCCACCCCCCCGTTCCCACGGGAGTGGTGGTCCATGCCGTCGAGAAGCCGCCACGGACGACGCACTGGCTGCCTTCCACACCGCCCTTGCGGCCGAGAGGGCCGCCATGAGGGAGGAACTCGTAGCTGTTCACCGTCAGCTGCAACAGCTGCGTGAGGAGCTGCGGGTCCTCAAGAAGACGCCTACCCCCACCGCCAGCTCCACTGCGAGTCGGCAAGCAGGGGTCGACGCCTCCACCCAGACGGAGCCACCTGCGCCGCCAGTTGACGAGACGGGCGTCGTAGTGGCTCCCATGGACATCGAGGTGGAGCAGCCTGCTCTCCCTCCCGACGGGGAGGTCGAGCCGCGGGCACAAGACGAGGAGGCGCACACCGAGACACCACCACTTGCTGCAGCGGAGGCTGGATGGCTGCCGCTCCCCAAGGCGGGCAGCGTGCAGCCAGTGCTGCAGAAGGTCGCCGCGTCTCTTCGTGACGGGTCATACCCGCACCTAGACAACCCCTATCCGTTCACTCCGCCCGACAGGACGAAACCGGCCCTTCCTCACCAGCCCTACGAACCAGTCAGGACCAACAAGGCTCTCAGAGGACTGGTATCGAGGAAGGACCTAAACATCATCAACAAGCACCCTGTCTTCACGCCCACGGACTGGGAACTCATCTTCGAGGCCTCAGCACCGGGCGTGACGCCTGGGAAACCGAGTCCAGGAATAGAACAACACCCAGCTTACCAGGAACTCATGGAACTCGGAAAGCTCGGAGAGAACCTCACCATGGAGGCAATGGTTCAATACATTCTACGAAATAAAGATTTCGTAGATAACCCACGACCACTACAGCCAATGGATGCTACGCATCCGACAGGCCAGCCCGAATAAGCCAGTACCCTCTCGTACCAGCACGTCAATTTCAGCAGGAATAGCACCTAGATGCTTACACTGCACCATCTCGAGCATAGGATTGCTCGCTAGTAGAAGTGAGTGAGGCGCGCGCCCGTGTCGTCAAGGCAGCACCCGACGCAGCACCTCGCCTCCACGCCGCTCCGCTACCGCTACCGCTATGGCCCGCACAAAGCAAACGGCCCGCAAGTCCACCGGCGGAAAGGCGCCGCGCAAACAGCTCGCCACCAAGGCGGCGAGGAAGAGCGCGCCCGCCACCGGCGGCGTCAAGAAGCCCCACCGCTACAGGCCGGGCACCGTCGCCCTGCGAGAAATCAGGCGCTACCAGAAGAGCACAGAGCTGCTCATCCGCAAGCTGCCATTCCAGCGCCTAGTGCGCGAGATCGCCCAGGACTTCAAGACCGACCTGCGCTTCCAGAGCTCCGCGGTCATGGCCCTGCAGGAGGCCAGCGAGGCCTACCTCGTCGGCCTCTTCGAAGACACCAACCTGTGCGCAATCCACGCCAAGCGCGTCACCATCATGCCCAAGGACATCCAGCTCGCGCGCCGCATCCGCGGCGAGCGCGCCTAAACACCGCGCCAGCCGCTGGGCACCGCCCACGCACGCAACAAACAAAACGGCCCTTTTAAGGGCCACTAACATCACTCCGTCGCGAGCAAACTTTGTCGGTCGCCTCTCGCCCCACAACCACAGAACCAAAGACAAAACACACCACTTCCACTTCCACTTCCCGTCCGTCCGCCACAGCCGCTCTCTCTGCCAGCTTGCTGGCGCGCGCAACAATCAACATCATCCCTCCCCGGCGCGGCGCTCAAAGCGCACAATAACCCATCGGCCGACGCCGTCAACCACACGGCCGGCCGCCGCTTCGTTTCGAAACGAAAAGAAAAGAAAAACAAACAAAAAGCCAGGCAAGTCCAACGCCACCGACCCTTTCCACATCTCAGCGTCCCCCGCCCCCGTTGCAAGAACACACACAAGACAAGACACGTCCGAGAAGAAGAAGAAGAAGAAGGCAGGCAAACCAAAGTATTCAAACAACATGACACAAACCAACAACCGTCGGCCGGCCGCCACCAAAAACGGCGACAATCAACCGCTACCGCCGCCCGCACCCGCCACCGACCCCCCGCAATCCAACCACCACGGCACGCAAACAGTATCCACACACGGGCATACAGAAACGCCAGACGACGCAACCACACCGCAACACAAACACGACAATCAAAACCTTCCCGACGTGCTTTGATGGCCCTGAGAAGGGCCGTTTTGGGCCGCGCGTCTCTTGCGCGCCACTAGACGACGGCGACGGGGGGTGGGGACGACGGAGTCATCCGCCAACCCTTCCTTTCCCATTCCTTTCTTCTTCTCCTCTACTTCTTCTTCTTGGGCGACGCCTTCGCCTTAGACGGCGTCGTCGCCTTCTTCGGGCGCGGCGCCTTCGGCTTCTTCGTCGGAACCTTGGCGGCCTTCTTCGCCTTCGACGGCGACTTGGCCTTGGCCGGCTTGGCAGCAGCCGCCTTCTTCGCACCGGCGGGAGCGGCCGACGCCGCAGACGCCTTCTTGGCGGCGCCCGCCTTCCGACCAGTCGCCGCCTTCACGCCACCAGCCTTCTTTGCGCCGGCCGCACGGGCGCCCTTCTTCTCCTTGCTGGCCGGAGCGGCGCGCTTCTTCTTGGCACCGCCAGCACGAGCCTTGCCGCCCTCAGCCGCCCCGCCGCCGGCGCCGGCAAGCTTGAAAGAGCCGGACGCGCCCTTCCCCTTCGTCTGCACCAGCTCGCCCGCCACCACGGCCGACTTGAGGTACTTCTTGATAAACGGCGCCAGCTTCTCCGCGTCCAGCTTGTAGTGCGCGGCAATGTACTTCTTGATCGCCTGCAGCGACGATCCGCCGCGCTCCTTCAGACTCTTGATGGCGGCCGTCACCATCTCAGAGGTGCGCGGGTGCGCAGGCTTGGCGCGCGGCTTCTTCGCAGACGACGCAGACTTTGCCTTCTTCGTAGTGCCGGTGGCGGCGGGTGCCGCAGCAGTCTCGTTCGTAGCCGCCTGATCTGCCATTTCGACGACGCGCGTTAACACACAGCGAGCAGCGAGAGCGAGAGGAGACACGCAGCGAGCGGAGCGCACAGCAGAGGAATAGCCGCCTCGACGCACAGGCCCAGCCAGTGTCGCGGGCGGGCGCGGACGGCCGAGAGAGCGGCCGCCACTCTGCGCGCCGCCGCGCCGCGCCTCCCGCGCTTGCTACCGCCCAACGTCCGACAGCCTGTGCGGAGCAGCCCCACACCTGCGCCACAACCACCCGCGCCTTTCAAACCACCGAGGATGGGGCTACACACAGCCACACCACAGTCGCCAACCAGTCGCCACGGCAGCGCCGCAAACCACGGCCAAACTGCAGCCACCGCGCGCTACAGCCTGGGTCGGCCCGCCGAGAATCGCCGCCCACGCCCAAATGCCGCCCCCACAGCCCCAGCCGACGACCCGCCACAATGGCCAAACCTTCGGCAAAAGCCCCACACCGTCGCCGCGGCAGCCCGGCCAGCGCGGCCGGCGCCACAGCCACACAAGCGGAGGCGTGCGGCGATGACGGCCGTGCAAACGCACCTCCGCCGCCCCATCGCCCTCCCACCGTTTCCCGATCGGCCCGCAGCCGTCGGGCCACGTCCTCCTCCTCTCGCCCGCCAACATTCACAGCCCTTTCGTTCGTTTCCCAACAATTTCAATTGTGCCCGCCGCAAAAACGGGCGCCGCCTGCGAAGCAACATGCTCCGCCGGAGCGCCCCTCGCCGCTTACGAGCCAACCCCTCGCCCGAGGCAAACCGAAATCCGCAACTACAGACCAACCCAATCTGCCGTCAGCACACACGACAGCCAACATCACGCGTGACGAGTTAGACATTAGGTTCACACGTCTCGGTTAGGTTCGGTGGACGTGGGTTAGGTTAAGGGCACTTGGGTTAGGTTAAGCATTCAAAACACACGTCAGGCGCCAGAGGTTAGGTTACGTTACGTTAAGGTTAGGTTAGGGGCACTTGGGTTAGGTTAAGGGTCGGTGTTAGGTTAAGTGTCAAACTTAGGTTAAGCATTCAAACACACGTCGGGCGTCAGAGGTTAGGTTAGGTTAGGTTAGGTTAGGTTAGGTTAGGTTAGGTTAGGTTAAGGCCACTTGGGTTAGGTTAAGCCTCAAACTTAGGTTAAGCATTCAAACACGTCAGCCGTCAGGTGGCCGCAGCAGCCGCACCTACCTACCTACCTACCCACCCACCTCACGGCCGGACAGCTTAGCTTACTTGGCGCTGAGGCTGACCTCACCGCACCTCACCTCACGCTAACGCTACGCTACAGGTTCGGTTCGGTTCGGTTCGGTTCGCTCAGCTTAGGCTTAGAGCTTAAGCGCCGAGGTCGGATTACGTTGGTTCACACCTTCGGGCGCCACACTTTGGGTGTAAAGGTCGCCGAAGCCACAGACAACGCCGACAAACGGGCAGCACGACCACGACCAGATACCGAGACACACGGACCACCCACCGGCCAAAGGGCACCAAACAACAAACCAGAGCACCACGTGTCGACCAGAGCAACCCGCCGCTCACGCGACGTGGCTGGCACCGAAGGGCCGCCGCAACTGCGCTTTCCGCGCCGGGCCGGATGCACGTGCGGCAACACCACCACCGCACACAGCCGCTGTTCAACATCAACCAACAACACGCCGCGGTCGCAGCCTCAACGCCAGCACACGTTTGCACCACCATTCACACGCACCGCACAAACAGCTGTCGCCGACAACACAAACACACCGCAACGACGCCGCCGCCTCTACTTGTGCCGGCCGGCCACCCACCCCACCGACGGCGCACCTGTCGGCAGTCGGCAGTCGACACGGGAAACGCACACCGCCACTTCGCTCGCGCGCACGCCACCAACCAGTCGTCGTCTCAAACATAGGGCAGGCAACAAATCGCCTCGCACGAACCGTCCACAAAACTATCAAAGCACAGCCTCTGGCTAACGGCCACGACGCAGCGGCACCGCTGCTCCTTTCCCCGCCCCACTCGATTCACAAAGTCACGCGACACCGCCAACGACGGCCTCGCTTCCCGCAACCGACACCTTTCCGCCACTACGCACAGCCGCACCCGACGCCCGTGGCAACGACACAACTACTGCACTATCCACCGCCGCCTCCCCCTTCCCGTACACACAGCCAGCCAGCCAGCCAAAACCACACCAACGACCCAAACACGCACGTGCAACGGCACACCCCAACCAGTCAACGTCGACAACCACACGCACGGCTCGAAACCGGCGTCCTTCCGCGTTGCCATCAAGCTACACACAAGACACAAGGAACCAACAACAGCAAAAGCCTGCCCGCCCGCCCCACTCTCACGCCGCAAAAAGCACACCGAAACCGCCAAACGCACATTCCCATCGCACTGACACCGACCGGCTCGCTACCACCACACCTCTGCGGCAGCCGTTTCGCAAACATGACACGGCGCGACATGACATCACGACCAACTCTCCTTTCCGACGCCTTCGGCCGGAGCACAACGCCGCCAATTCGCCACACAGTCACACAGTCGACAAGCGCCCGCCCTCCCTGCACGACGCCGCGCAGCAAAGGCGCCCGCAAACAAACACATACCTCTCCTCTCTCTCGGCCGCCCGACGCGCCAACCGCCACACCGCCAGCCACTCGCAATTGTGCACTGCCGCCAGCCACACGTCCAACACGCCGCGCCGCCTCCGGCCACCCGCCAGGGGGCGCTCACGTCCGCGACAACAGCGCGGCCCGCCGGGCCAAACCGAACCGAGCCGCCCGCCGCTGCTCTGCACATCTTCCTGCGCGCATCAACAAAACGAGGCACGCGAGCACACCCCGTCACAACGCCACATCACGCAAATGCCGTGCCGACCTCTTGTGTCTACCGCCTAAATTGCACTCACCAGCCGCCCCTTCTTCTTCTTCCTACCTATCCATCTGTGCGTCTGTGTCGGTCCGCGCGTGACGCCTCTCAACATCCGCCGTCGCCGTCGCCGTCGCCGTCCCCGTTTCCGCCCCAATGCCATCGTCGCGCCGCCGCCTCCTCCTCCTCCACCGCCCCTGTCCGGCCCGCACCACACCATACACCGCTGCTTGTCCCGGCCGTTGCCACCAAAGGCGCCTACCGCAAACGCGCCACGCCGCAGCCCCCGTGCGTGCATCTCCGTGCCGACGCTGCCTCTCTGCCCTCCCGCACGCACTCGACCGACCGACATGCACTGCGTCGACGGCCTCGACAACACAGTCTCTGGCTCCGCACTGCGTGTTCCGGTACGCACGCTCAAACACGTATGTACTCATTACCAGCGATGGCGAGGCACGACACAATCTCTGACCAGAGAGTTTCTTATCGTCGCTAGTCTGCGCCACACGACACTAGTAGCACGTAGCGGGTCGGCAGGAACAGTTGTCATCTATATGTGGCGGGTCGGGAGAGGTAGTAGTCAGTCGACAGTATTAGCGAGTGGACGATTCTACTGAGCGGGCGGCGGCGTGCTCTTCTCGCGACTCTGGTCTCCGTTCGGGACGATGCATATTGTTATTAAAGGTAAGGTAATGAAGCTGCATTGCGCAAATCTAATAATGTATGTCAATTGTAACTATTTTCTTCACAACTAAATGCCCCAATAATACTTTGTTTCCAAACTAACTTTTTTAAAGTACAACCATTCATTTCCATTTAAAGAATATTTCCTACGCATTTCCTCCAACAATCAAAATTAAATGTGTGAGCCGGCATTCATTGCACGAAGCTGTGTACAGGTATCTACAGTTGAGAGCACATGTAGATGCACTTTGTTTTCTCTTTTGTCTTTTTGTTTTTTTTTTATTGACGTAACGATCTTTTGCTCTTTTTATTCTAATTTGTACGTAGGCTGTTTGTTTAGATTTTTATACTGGTAATGCCACGTAGCGCTCTGCGTGAAAATCAATGCCTGTGCTGTGTGCAGTCTGTGGCTAGTTTGCATTGTTGTCATGAACTGCTATAGCTGGATGTGAACAGCGCGTAGCGTTGCGCAGTTAGGGGTGAGCCGCCAGCACTGGTGCATGTGAGGCGAGAGATGGCGGACTTTTCAAATTACATATATTATGACTGGTGATGATGATATTAAGGGTAAATACATTGTTTGTTGTTCTCTATTAAACATCTTTACTTTGCTAACTATCCCTATCAGTAGTTAGTGCCCTCCGTAGTTTGAATCTCTTATTTAGCTGGCAGCAGTGGTGCTCGCTGTATTGCAGTAGTTCGAGTAATGAAGATTTTTGTGAGGTAAGTGATTTCCGAAAGGTGTACTTTAATGTTACTCAGGGCCATTCTTTTGCAGGGATCTTTGATAGTCAGATTGCGTTGCGCTCAAAATATTGTGTGTCAGTTTAAGCACAGTTTTGTATACATTGTTGTTCAAAGGGGGACGTCTCAGAATACCAGCGCTGCCCTTACAACGTTTATCGGGTTTTCAACTACGTCTGTTGAGATGTTCATCGTTCATTATTTCCATTCATCAATATTATCGCGCGTTTCTCATCAATCTTCGTTCGTTCATTTTCTAGGGACGTTAACAACATTCTGGCACATTTTTATCATCATTCACTCACTCACTCACTCACTTACTTACGACTATTTGTGCGGGGAGGTTACACTTGGGTCCGTTTCCATTTACATTCAATGTTGATAGACCTTTTTTTTTGTTGTTGTTTTGTTGCTGGCAGGTTACAAAAGGCCTCATTTTATGTTGGTTGCAGCAGCGTTTTTCTCCTTCTTTCTTCTAGTGTTTTCCCCGCCCCCGCCCCTCCCGCATCCGTCGGGTCTCACCACGTTCACTGACAGCCGCGTCTGCGGCTACACCACAACGGCCCCCTCCCGGCAACCCATTCGTTTTCTCTTCTTTTGCACAAAAACAACGCCGCACGCGCCAGCCGAGCGCAGCGCAAGCCACCCACACCGCGCCCCTCCCCGTCTTTATAGCCTCCGCGTCTCGTTTTCTTCGTTTGCCCCCTCCCATCTCCCGAATGCCATGCCATGCCAGCAGCGTTACGCGTGCCCCTCCCCTGTCCACACACTACCGCGAAACGAACAGCCTTCCGGGCCACATGCAGGGCACGCCCACCGCCATTCCCGGACGCAATTCTCAAAACAACACACACACACACAAAATGAACGCACTATCCCACTTCGCTTCTCTCTCTTCTCTCTCTCTCTCTCGTCCCTTCCCTTTAACGAAAGACAAACAGACCCCGGTTAACACACTTTCTCGACACCTTCATGTAGGGAGGGAGGGAGGGAGGGAGGGAGGGAGGGAGGGTGCGTGCGTGCGGTGTCTCGACCGTGACGGCAACCATCGACGATCCATTTCCCCCACTGGTAAAACATGTTCACTAACACCTACAGACATCATTCCGTACACACACAATGGCTTTGCACACGAACATAGACGGCACGGGCACTGTCGTACATTCTTCCTCAGAACCATCTCAACGAACGTTACATACACATCCGGGAAAGCAAAGCAACGCAACGCACAATTCAGCCGTCAAAGGTAACGTTCACCACGGCAGACACTTGCCGCCGCGCCGTTACACGCATTTCAGTGCGGCTACAATACACCTCCGACACGGGAACGTTCCGTTGCTCTACACTGCGTTTCTCCGTTTTGTTTGGTTTTTTTTTATCCGTTTTTTTTCTTCTCTCTCTCTCTCTCTCTCTCTCTCTTTTTTTTTTTTTCCCCTCTGTCCTTTCCTCCACCATTCTCTCCTCACGTTCTGCCCAGACATTCGACCGATCAGAGGTTCACCTTTCGGTAACCGTTCTCAGCGCGACCGTATGACGGGTGTTCAAGACGTCCGTTGCGTGATGCCGGTGTACCGCGCCGATCGACAGTTTCCCAGAGGCGACGGATCGGACCACATCACCGACACACACAAACACGTGTGCGCACATTCGCCAAAGCGACCGTCGTCTTCTAGCGTCGCGCTTACTCTACTGTACTGCACTGGACTGGACACGCGTGCATGCATCTTCAATGACGACGTCGGTGTGCGTGCGTCGTACGCACAAGCAGACACAGTCAGTCAGACACGACTACCGAAATCAGAGTCGGAGGAAAGGTACATCATCGTGCGTGTCGCCCGTACAATGCAATACACATTGGTGTCTCAATGCGCGTTCATTTAAACGTCACTCACACGCCTCCACGCTGCAGCATTTACAGACACATTTCACCCTCGCCATATATGGCGGCGTGCAAACCGACCCGCAAACGGCCGTCGTTACACACTGACATTCCCAACAATCGCGTTTCGCTTCCATCCGTCACGTAACTAACCGGCACCTCCATCCAAAGGGCACATCACCGATCGCACTTCCCCCCCTCGCAGACAGGTAACACCAACGAGTTGTGCGCACGTGCCTCCATTCCACGTCACACCGTGGCCGTACCCCGCAACACGCGACGCGCCCCCATCAATCAAATTCATCGCATCGGCCACCCCACCCCGTCGCGTCGCAACCAAAGCGGTAGCTATTGCCGCCGTCCACCCACTCACACACAAAACAACAACAACAACAACAACAACAATTCCGCCCTTCCCGCAAAGGCCATTTGGTGGCCCTGAAAAGGGCCGTTTTTGCCGCTCTCGCAACGGAGGAGCCTTCTCTCCTTCCATTCCAGAGCCACCTCCTTACTTGGAGCTCGTGTACTTGGTCACCGCCTTCGTGCCCTCGCTCACGGCGTGCTTGGCCAGCTCGCCAGGCAGCAACAGCCGCACAGCGGTCTGGATCTCGCGGGACGTGATGGTCGAGCGCTTGTTGTAGTGCGCCAGGCGGGACGCCTCGGCCGCGATGCGCTCGAAAATGTCGTTCACGAAGCTGTTCATGATGCTCATCGCCTTCGACGAGATGCCCGTGTCAGGGTGCACCTGCTTCAGCACCTTGTAGATGTAGATGGCATAGCTCTCCTTCCTCTTGCGCTTCTTCTTCTTGTCGCCCTTCGAAATGTTCTTCTGCGCCTTGCCAGCCTTCTTGGCGGCCTTCCCGCTAGTCTTGGGCGGCATCTCAAACAAGAACGTGAACGTACGGCAGCAACACCAGTAGCAAGCGCTCCGCTCTAGTCAGCGTCTCCCCACACAGTGGCACCCAGCGCGCCCCGCCGCCGCACCTTTACCAGCTCGCCCCGTTGCGGCCGCCGACCAATGGGCCGCGAGCGCAACCGGCCGCCGCACCCGAGAGCATAAAGGACCCCCACCCCTGGCGGCGGCGCCACTCCGCTGCTCGACTCGCTGCGGCTCGCACCGTCGTTCGTCTCGTCTCGTTTTCACACCACAGCCCATCGCCATGTCCGGACGCGGAAAGGGAGGCAAAGTCAAGGGCAAGTCAAAGTCCCGCTCCAGCAGGGCCGGGCTCCAGTTCCCGGTCGGCAGAATCCACCGCCTCCTGCGCAAGGGAAACTACGCCGAGCGCGTCGGCGCCGGGGCGCCCGTCTACCTCGCCGCCGTCATGGAGTACCTCGCGGCTGAGGTGCTCGAGCTGGCCGGAAACGCGGCCCGCGACAACAAGAAGACGCGCATCATCCCGCGCCACCTGCAGCTCGCCATCCGCAACGACGAGGAGCTCAACAAGCTCCTGTCGGGCGTCACCATCGCACAGGGTGGTGTCCTGCCCAACATCCAGGCCGTCCTGCTGCCAAAGAAGACCGAGAAGAAGGCCTAAACAGAGAGGCCAGGCAATCGGCACGCGGACCCGCCGCCCAGCAGCGCTGCGTGCTCCCCTGCACGCAACGCGCTTTGCCGGCTCGGCTCGGCTCACAACAATCGGCCCTTTTCAGGGCCACCACACAAACCTACGTCCAAAGCAAAATTTCAGTCGTCCTCGCCGCGCTTTACTTTACTTTAACTTCACTTCCACAGCCGCCGCCGCCGGCAACAAGACCATACCAACTGCTACGGATTGCAGGGGGAGATATTCTGCGAGGTACCTCGGTGTCACGCCTGACATCGAAGTGTCACATAGGGGAACTTGGCACAAACGCTCGCGCCAGGATGCAGATCCTGTACCCCTGTTCCCTCGACCCCGCAACAGGGGTAGCGATACTGGAATATGCGCGCCCTGTATGGGGCTATGCAGCCAGATCGACGATGCATCGCCTACAGAAGGGTCCAGAGCAGAGCGCTCTACGACGGGCCTTACACGTCCCCGCGGCAGACCTGCCTAGAACCACTCACAACACGATTCCGCGCCCTGGCAGAAGCGTTCTACGCGACCGCGCGGAATTCACAAAATGACTATTACGTCTTGACCCTTGGGCAATATGAACACCACAGGGACAGATGTGCAAGACCCGAGTCGCTACTCCAGCAGTAGCACAAACAGAACACATAATCACTCTCAACAAACAGCAACGTCCGAGAAAGCACACTACCAAAGATAAGAACAACACACAGAAAAGAGGAGCTAATGTCCACAGGCGACAATAACCTCCACCAACTCCCCCTCTAACGGTAGAGGACTAAAGGAAAGAGAGAAGAACAAGAAGAGCCGCCGCCGCCATCTTGTCGTCCACAGCCCGTGTGGCCCAACACACACACACACACACACACATTTCTCTCGTTTGCCTCAAGCACCTCCACGCACGCACAGTCGCCTCTTCCAAACGACAACGACAGCAATAATCACCACTGTTAAAGGAGCGTGTCGACACACCGCCCTCCACTCCCGCGCGCCCCATACAAACGAAACAGCTGATCCGGCCGCCTTGCCTCGGCAACTCCAACGCCGCCGCAAACACACAGCCAAAACCACGCAGATATTCACCGCCTCTCGCACAACAACAACACACAGCCCGGCGTCTCCATCGATCGATAAACAAAACAAACACACAGCGCCCTCTCTCGCACACACACACACACACACACACACAGCCACAAGACCCGCTTCCTTTCCTTTCTCCCAGTCACGTCAGTCAAACGCAAACGAAATGAAGAATGAAAGAAAGAAGGCAGGCAGGCAACACAGCGCACACACGCAGCAACAACACAGACTCTTTCGCACTTTTCAATTTCCGAACAGTGTGGTGGCCCTGAAAAGGGCCGTTTTCGTCTCTCCCACGGCCGCGGGAAGGCCAACGCGGCACAGCACACCGGCTGCGACGCGCCTAACCGCCGAAACCGTACAGGGTGCGCCCCTGCCTCTTCAGGGCGTACACCACGTCCATGGCCGTCACAGTCTTGCGCTTGGCGTGCTCAGTGTACGTCACCGCGTCGCGGATCACGTTCTCCAGGAACACCTTCAGCACTCCGCGGGTCTCCTCGTAGATCAGACCAGAGATGCGCTTCACGCCGCCCCTGCGAGCCAGGCGGCGGATCGCGGGCTTCGTGATGCCCTGGATGTTGTCGCGCAACACCTTGCGGTGCCGCTTGGCGCCACCCTTGCCGAGCCCCTTTCCTCCCTTGCCGCGGCCAGTCATCTCTTCTAAATCCTCAAAAAAAGCTCAGGCAAGCAAAACGTCTGCTGCAGCGGCTGGCTCCTCACCCGGCGCTAGCGAGTCGGCTACGGTCTGCGCCCAGCGCACTGCACTGCACTGCACTTGTCCATACGGGTCCACCCTGACCCGTGTTGGGAGCAGTCTAAGCATACACTGCTGTTCCTGCATATTCCTGATTCTGGGGAGTGGCTTCCTCACGTTATGGATTGGCCTGAGGTGTTTACTATGGGTGGTTCTCCTCTCTCTGCCACGAGATATTAATCTCGTAGCAGGTCAGGCCAACGCGTGGTTGGCCTGTGGTGAAGAGGGTGGCCCAAGTCCCTTATGAGCCTATTGTCGGACTGCACAGTCCGCTCATAGAACAGGCGCGCCGATTGCTTAAATCGGTCGCGGAGGTAGGGGATTCCGGTTTGGCGGTGTAGCTGAGCAGTGGAATAGCGCCTCGGTAGGCGCAGAGCGAGCTTGAGCGCCCTGCTCTGCACCCTCTGCAGCTTGGTGATGTGTGTGTCGGCTGCGTTGCCCCACACCACGGCCGCGTATTCCAGCACTGGGCGGACCAGCGCCAGGTACAGCGTGATGCCGTGGTGGGGAGGCAAGGCAGACGACGGGTTGAGCAGAGGGTACAGAACGCGCAGGCGCCCTATCGCTCTGCCCCTGACGTCATCGATGTGGTCTTTCCACGTCAGCTTCCGGTCGAGAGTAACTCCCAGGTAGCGGCCAGTCCTGCTCCACGGGACGGGGCTTCCCATGACGGTGACTGGCGGAAGATCTGGTGGCAGTGGTCTTCGCGTGAACACCACCGCCTGGCTCTTCGCTGCATTCATTTTCAGGCGCCACTTCGTCGACCACGCACCAAGGGCCTCACATCCACGCTGGAGCAGGCGGCGCATCTGGTCGGCCTTCATACTCCGCACGAATAGCGCCGTGTCGTCGGCGTAGAGTGCCAACTTCACCGGCGCCACGCGCGGAGCGTCGGCCGTGTATAAGGAGTAGAGCAGGGGGCCGAGAACGGACCCCTGCGGCACTCCAGCACGGATGGGTCGGTGCGTGGACGTCCCATCGTCCAGGCGGACGTGGAAAGTCCTGTCGGCCAGATACGACTGAAGTAAGACCCCGTGCGACGTCGGGACCCCGTGCACAAAAAGTTTGTACACGAGGCCGTCATGCCACACGGAGTCGAATGCCCTGGAGACGTCGAGGAACACCGCCCCAAGGTATTCCCGTGTCTCCAGGGCGCGCATGGCCTCTTCCACCAGCCGCATCAGCTGATGGACCGTGGAGTGACCCCTTCGGAAACCGAACTGCTCATCCGGTATCACTCCTTCTGCGGTCACGTGGCGAAGCAGGCGCCTGGCGTAGAGGCGCTCGAATACTTTGGAGAGGGCCGGTAGCAGACTGATGGGTCTGTAATTGGCAGCGTCACGCGGGTCTTTGTTCGCTTTCGGGATGGCCACCACCTCTGCATGTTTCCACACAGAGGGGTAGACACCCGAGCGAAGCACCTGGTTGAAGATACCCGCCAGCAGCGGATGGGCCCCTGCTGGAAGGTTCCTCAGCAGGTGGTTGGTGACCCCATCAGCGCCTCCGACCTTCCTAGGATTGAGCGCCTTCAGTTGGGCGGCCACCTCCGCCTCGGAGATGTCTTCGATGACGTCCCCATCGTCCCGTGCCTCCAGGAACACCGGGAGTTGCTCGGCTACCCGCTGGATGTGGTCCTCATCCAGATTGTCGTCCACCGGGGTGAACGACGCTTGGAATTGGTCCGCCAGGACCCCTGCTTTGCCGTCTGGGCTGCAGACGACGTCTTGCCCAACCAGTATTGGTGGTATGCGCTGTCGTCGGCGCAGAAACGACTTCACCGTGCGCCAGATGCTGCCGTCCTCTGGGTCGAGGGAGGCGACGAAGGCCGACCACTTGCTATTCCTGTGCGCCTCAGCCGCTGCTTTGATGTCTCTGCGCATGCGGTTGAGGCGTCGCTTCGTCGCGGGTTGGCGGGTGAGCTGCCACTCCCGGAATAGCCTGTTCTTCTCCCTGATGGCTTCCCGTAGCTGAGGCGGTAGGTTGCGGGAGTAGTCCCTGGGCCCCTGTGGCTGGGGAGGGGTGGCTGCGTCGGCGGCGTGCAGTAGCTGGCGGGAGAGGACACGCAGAGCGGCGTCTGCTCCCACTGCATCGGGATCGGGTACGTCCGCGATCGATTCCAGGACCATCTCCTGGAAGCGCTCGCTGTCCATGCGCCGGTACGTCTGTCGGCGTGGTGGCAGGGTGGCTCCGGCGACATCTATGTCGAAGACCACCGGCAGGTGGTCTGACGACAGTGCACACCGTGTGGAGGCGGTTGTGTGGTGCCCGATGCCTTTTATGACTGCGACATCGAGCACGTCCGGCCGTCCCCTGGCTGGGTAGATAGTGGGCTCCTGTGGGCCCAGGGTCAGGGCGCCATTCCTCGCAGCAGCGCGGGAAAGTCGGCGGCCACTGACATTCGTGAGGCGGGAGTTCCATTCCGGGTGCTTCGCATTGAAGTCACCCGCAATGAACACCCTCCCCCCAACTGCCAGCAGCGCGTCGACGTCCGCCTCCTGTAGGTGTCCGCGCGGTGGCCTGTATACTGCCACAAACGTGATCTGCCCGGCTGTCGTGGTGACCATCACCCCAGTGGCTTCCAGGGTTGCCAGGTCAGGAAGTTGCACCGGGTGGTGCCTGAGTGATGCACGTACATAGACGGCGGTGCCACCGCCGGCTGTTGGCCTGTCATTGCGGTAGCAAACATAGTTTGCTACACGCACGTGGACCCCAGGTTTAAGGTGAGTTTCGCTGACCAGGCAGAGGTCAATGGCCTCGTCCCGCATGAACTGGCGAAACTCACCTTGTTGGGGGAATAGGCTGTTTGCGTTGAAGCCGCAAACGGTCAGTCCATGGATGAGTGGATTATCCATGGTGCGGCTTCATGGTGACGGTAGCAGCCTGGAGGGCCTCCGTGACTGCCGTGACTAGCACGGGCAGTTGTTGGAGCAGGGCAGAGAGAGAGCCCAGAAGGGCTCCCAGGTCTGCAGCTCCTGGTCCTGGTGATGGTGCAGGTACAGCCGCAGCGGCGGGCGCGGGGGCGACCGGGCGCGGCGTCGCCGTCGCGTCCGGTCGCTGGACCGCGCGCCTAGCAGCCTGTGGCGCGGGAGTGTTGAGTGGACGGGCAGTGCGTCGTCCACCCTGGTGGTGGTCAGCCTGGGAGGCAGCCTGTGGGGCTGACGAGCCAGGCGCGGTGGATGGTGCGGTCTCGTTCGAGTCCCGTGGCGGAAGTGGCGGGAAGGCCGCTTGTCGTGTCGTGGTGGCGTCAGCGGACTCCCCCTTGGTGGCGGAGGCGTAGCTGGTGCCAGGTTGCACCTTCCGGGCGGGTGCTGATCGTCCGTTCTGCCGTGGGCGGCGACGGAATGCAGCGCAGCCTCTGTAGCTCGCCACATGTGGCTCGCTACAGTTGCAGCACTTCGGCGCCTCCTCTCTCTTCTTCGTACAGTCCCGACTCTGGTGGGAGTCGGCGCACTTCACACAGCGGGCCGGCATGGAGCAGTAGCGAGCCACGTGGTCAAGGCCCTGGCAGGAGAAGCACTGGGCGCGCCTCCCCTTGGCCTTGAGCGGCTCTACCTCCACCCCAATGCGGGCCACCATCTGCAGCTGGAAGATTTTGCGGTTTTCAAAGTTGTCTGGGAGGACAACTAGGAAAAGAGGCATGTCTCGCCTCGTCCTGGGCGACTTCATGATGGTCACGGAGCTGGCCATGTAGCCCAGCCCCGCCAGTTCTTCTTTCAGGTGCGACGGCTCCATCTTCAGCGGGAGGCGGCGGAAAACCACCTTCAGCTGCTTCACGGGCTCCGCATTGTGCGTAAAGCAGTGGAGCTTGTCCGTCTCAATGATCTTCATGGCTGCGCGGTAGTCTTCCATGGTGGCGGTCGATACCCGGTAGAGGTCTCGCCCGACACATTTGACCTTGGCAGCGGACGCAACTGTCTCAAATTTCTCAAGGAAGGACTTGTAAGTGCCCGTCCATGAGACAGTTATCGGCGGTGGGGCGGGTGCCCGCCTCTTGGGTGGCTCAGTGGCCTCCATGGCCTCCGTGTCGTCAACATCGATGAATGAGTTCGTCGTCGGGAGCGGCTGCACTGTTTGGAGCCGTTTGGCCCGAGCAGTGTGCCGCCGCTTTGGGACGGTGAACCCGTCGTCTGGTGTCTGGTCTGCCTCAGTGGGGGCAGGGTCGTCAGCCATCTTCTGCTTCTGGCTTCGCCTGCAGGTAGACTGGGAGAATGTGGAGGAGTCGTCCTCCTCTACTGCTGCCGGCCTCTTCCTGGAGAGCGGCTGTGTTGCCATGGCTTCCGCCTCGAGCAGGTCGCCAAGGTTGGCCTCTACGATAGTGTCGTCACGTGGCAGGACGGTGACGTCTTCTCTCGTCACGCCTGGCGGTACGGTTTCCGGTATATCTGTGGCCTCTTCACTGGAAGAGACCGGAGTGGCAGCCAGCAGTGCACCAGTTTCTTCTACAACTGGGACTGGTGGCGCAACACTCATCGGGGCCGCCGCTGACAGAACAGTGTCGCCTGTATTGAACACGCCTGTCAGGGCTCCCGACGGTACTCGTTCCTCTTCATTGACCACGCAACCGAGTGACTTGAGGTACTGGTGGAACAAGTGGAGAGCTCGTTCGTCGGCTGCTCGTTCCTGGTAATCAGTATCTCGCGACATTCGGTGCAGAATGACGTACAATTGCGCCGCCGTAAGCGGGCCTGTTTCCCTAGAATATGCCGTCTCATGGTCCGTTGTCGTTCGCTGCGTCGTCGTAAGTGGGGGGCCGGATGGGGCCGCAGACGGGGCGGACTCGGTCGCCCGAGCCCGTCCCGCCTGGCGGCGATCCGCCACACCCTTCGCTTGAGTAGCACGGTCCTGCTTGCACTGCATCGCTAACTCGAAGTGCCGAGCCCTCTGCGCCCAGCGCACGCGCCAGCCCCCCTATATAGACTCTGGCCCGCCCTACCCCCACCACGCGCAACCGAGGGCATATAAGCGCACCACGGTGGCTGGCGCGCGCCCGTGTCGTCAAGGCAGCACCCGACGCAGCACCTCGCCTCCACGCCGCTCCGCTACCGCTACCGCTATGGCCCGCACAAAGCAAACGGCCCGCAAGTCCACCGGCGGAAAGGCGCCGCGCAAACAGCTCGCCACCAAGGCGGCGAGGAAGAGCGCGCCCGCCACCGGCGGCGTCAAGAAGCCCCACCGCTACAGGCCGGGCACCGTCGCCCTGCGAGAAATCAGGCGCTACCAGAAGAGCACAGAGCTGCTCATCCGCAAGCTGCCATTCCAGCGCCTAGTGCGCGAGATCGCCCAGGACTTCAAGACCGACCTGCGCTTCCAGAGCTCCGCGGTCATGGCCCTGCAGGAGGCCAGCGAGGCCTACCTCGTCGGCCTCTTCGAAGACACCAACCTGTGCGCAATCCACGCCAAGCGCGTCACCATCATGCCCAAGGACATCCAGCTCGCGCGCCGCATCCGCGGCGAGCGCGCCTAAACACCGCGCCAGCCGCTGGGCACCGCCCACGCACGCAACAAACAAAACGGCCCTTTTAAGGGCCACTAACATCACTCCGTCGCGAGCAAACTTTGTCGGTCGCCTCTCGCCCCACAACCACAGAACCAAAGACAAAACACACCACTTCCACTTCCACTTCCCGTCCGTCCGCCACAGCCGCTCTCTCTGCCAGCTTGCTGGCGCGCGCAACAATCAACATCATCCCTCCCCGGCGCGGCGCTCAAAGCGCACAATAACCCATCGGCCGACGCCGTCAACCACACGGCCGGCCGCCGCTTCGTTTCGAAACGAAAAGAAAAGAAAAACAAACAAAAAGCCAGGCAAGTCCAACGCCACCGACCCTTTCCACATCTCAGCGTCCCCCGCCCCCGTTGCAAGAACACACACAAGACAAGACACGTCCGAGAAGAAGAAGAAGAAGAAGGCAGGCAAACCAAAGTATTCAAACAACATGACACAAACCAACAACCGTCGGCCGGCCGCCACCAAAAACGGCGACAATCAACCGCTACCGCCGCCCGCACCCGCCACCGACCCCCCGCAATCCAACCACCACGGCACGCAAACAGTATCCACACACGGGCATACAGAAACGCCAGACGACGCAACCACACCGCAACACAAACACGACAATCAAAACCTTCCCGACGTGCTTTGATGGCCCTGAGAAGGGCCGTTTTGGGCCGCGCGTCTCTTGCGCGCCACTAGACGACGGGGACGGGGGGTGGGGACGACGGAGTCATCCGCCAACCCTTCCTTTCCCATTCCTTTCTTCTTCTCCTCTACTTCTTCTTCTTGGGCGACGCCTTCGCCTTAGACGGCGTCGTCGCCTTCTTCGGGCGCGGCGCCTTCGGCTTCTTCGTCGGAACCTTGGCGGCCTTCTTCGCCTTCGACGGCGACTTGGCCTTGGCCGGCTTGGCAGCAGCCGCCTTCTTCGCACCGGCGGGAGCGGCCGACGCCGCAGACGCCTTCTTGGCGGCGCCCGCCTTCCGACCAGTCGCCGCCTTCACGCCACCAGCCTTCTTTGCGCCGGCCGCACGGGCGCCCTTCTTCTCCTTGCTGGCCGGAGCGGCGCGCTTCTTCTTGGCACCGCCAGCACGAGCCTTGCCGCCCTCAGCCGCCCCGCCGCCGGCGCCGGCAAGCTTGAAAGAGCCGGACGCGCCCTTCCCCTTCGTCTGCACCAGCTCGCCCGCCACCACGGCCGACTTGAGGTACTTCTTGATAAACGGCGCCAGCTTCTCCGCGTCCAGCTTGTAGTGCGCGGCAATGTACTTCTTGATCGCCTGCAGCGACGATCCGCCGCGCTCCTTCAGACTCTTGATGGCGGCCGTCACCATCTCAGAGGTGCGCGGGTGCGCAGGCTTGGCGCGCGGCTTCTTCGCAGACGACGCAGACTTTGCCTTCTTCGTAGTGCCGGTGGCGGCGGGTGCCGCAGCAGTCTCGTTCGTAGCCGCCTGATCTGCCATTTCGACGACGCGCGTTAACACACAGCGAGCAGCGAGAGCGAGAGGAGACACGCAGCGAGCGGAGCGCACAGCAGAGGAATAGCCGCCTCGACGCACAGGCCCAGCCAGTGTCGCGGGCGGGCGCGGACGGCCGAGAGAGCGGCCGCCACTCTGCGCGCCGCCGCGCCGCGCCTCCCGCGCTTGCTACCATTCGAGTGCGACATGTCGCAGCAGTCGGACGTGCGTGGAGCGAAGGGTGTGGCGGATCGCCGTCCGGCGGGGCTTGCCCCGTCGGCGGCCCCATCCGGCCCCCCACCAATGACGACCAGGGCTATGGAAGAGAGGAACAAGAGTATGACGGACCCGGCTTCGACTATGGACCTCGATTTGGCTGATTTATCGGATACTTCTATCGACGACGACGTCGTCCTGAGGCAGACACCGTCAACGGTTGCTTCTCGGAAGAAGAGGGGCACTGGTAGTGGTTCGCGCGCTGCTGATGCGCCAGATGATGGCTTCCGCAAACCACCGAAGAAGCGTCAGGCGCGGGCGGCGCAAGCTCAGCCGCAGGCGGCGGATATTCCGGTGCACAACCGGTTCGATGATATACCTGACGACGCTGACGACGCGGCTCAGCCCAGTGCCCAGCAGCAGGCGCAGCAGCAGCAGCCGCCGCCGCAACAGCAGAAGCGCATTCCGCCGATCGTGCTGCAGCTTCCCTCGTCCTATAAGGAATTTTACGAGTGGATGAAGCAGCACCTGAAGCAGCCTTTCACCGCGCGCCAGACGGGCGGCGACAAGCTGAAGCTTTCTGTTACCACCCTCGACGACTACACCACCGTCATGGACTTCCTTGGGGCGCAAGGCATTCCCAATTATACTTTTCCGGTCGTTCGGCCGCCGACCTTGAAGGTGGTTCTTCGAGGGATTCTCGAGTCCCTTCCTAACGACTGGGTCAAAGAAGAACTCGAAGACCTCGGCTTCGCCGCCACGATTGTGGACTACCACAAAATCCCGGGCACCAACCGTCGGTCCGGCCTCCGCATCGTGATCCTTCCTGATACGCCAGACCATCGGAAGATTTTCCACGTCACCCGCCTTTGCGGGCTTGTGATGTCAGCAGAAACACTCCGCAAGTCGCGTGGGGTGACGCAATGTTTCCGGTGCCAAGGCTTCAACCATGTTGCCCGTGGTTGTACCATGCCTTTTGTTTGTGTAAAGTGCGGCGGCGCCCATGACAGCCGGCAATGCCAGGTACCTAGGGAAGAACCGGCGAAGTGTGGCCTGTGTGGCGGACGACACCCCGCCAATTTCAGGTCGTGTCCTAAACACAAGGAGGCCAGTCGACGGCAACGCGGGCTTCCCCCGCTCACCGCCAGGGATCGCCGCCGAAGGACCGCTGTCGTCAGCAGCACTCCTGCCAGCTTCCGCCCTGCGGGAGCCCAGCAGCAGGGGCGGGACTCATTCTCGCAGTCTCGCGCTCCTAACGCCTGGCAGCGTCCACTTGCTGCACCATACGTCATCCGCAGGGACGCCCCTGAGTCCTCTGCCGCTCCGCCGGACGTTCCAGAAGGCCCTGCCGCCTTTCCGCCGTTGCGCCGACGACGTCCCGTCGACCAGGCTCCGCAGGATGACCCGCAGCCGGGTATCGCCTCCCACGACCTCTTCAGCTTACTCCAGTCCATGATGACGGCGGTCGCCGAAATGAGCCGCGCCATCCAGGCGCTGCCCGCTACACTTGCTGCCACCGTGGAATCCACGATACGAAGCGTTCTCCAGACCACCAGTGCCGCTGCCCCACATCATGGATAGGGTGCGTCGCTTTGAAGACCTTCGTATTTCGACATACAACGCCGACGGACTCTTCCGCGATCTCCTGGAAGTTAAGCACTTCCTGGAGGCACACAACATCGACATCTTTCTCGTGTCGGAGACGCACCTGAAGCCGGGTCTCAGGGCCAACATCTCCAACTACAGGTGCTACCGCTACGACCGCCCCACCCGTGGTGGCGGCGCTGCGATCTACGTCAAGCGGGACATCCGCCACTATGTCGTCCCTACGCCACCGTTGCGACAGATGGAGGCGACGGCCGTGGCTGTGGTGACCTCAGCTGGGGTGGTCACCTTCGTCTCCGTTTACCGTCCTCCGCGCTACCTGCTGGACTTAGACGACGCCTATGCGCTTCTCCGTCTCCCGGGGAAGCTCTTTTTGGCCGGCGATTTTAACGCCAAGCATGCGGCGTGGAATTCTCTGCACACCACCCACAGCGGCCGACAGTTTCATCGAGTTCTCGACAGGGTTGGTGCTTACGCTTGCGGGCCGGAGGAGCCGACCTGCTACCCCTCCCGCGGCACGCCGGATGTCCTCGATTTCGCCGTCACCAAGGGCCTGCATCAGTTCATGACGGCTGATGTCCTTCATGAGCTGAACTCCAACCATCTGCCGGTCCTCTTCCATCTTGCTGTCGATCCCGCCGTCACCTCGCCGCGCCTTAATCTTCGGCGCACTGATTGGACAGCGTATCGTGCGGACGTCCTCGCCCGTGTGCGGCCCCGTCTTGACGCCGATATCCACGACGTCGATACTGATGTCACTGCCTTCGCTGATGCCGTCCACTCAGCCCTGCTGCGATCCACACCGCCGCCCCGGCGCACGCTTCCCCGGCGCCCGGGACTGCCTGCTGCCATCTTGGATCTGATCCGTGTGCGGAATCGTCTCAGCAAGGAATGGCGCCTTACCCGCGACCCCCTTCTGAAGCGGCGCGTCAACCTCCTCCGCCGTGACATTAAGGCCGCTGTCAGCGCTCACAAGAACGAGCAGTGGGCTCAGAAGCTGGCGTCGTTCACTCCGGAACCCGACGCATGGGACGCGGTGCGTTTCTTTACTAAGCGGAAGCACACTCTGCCCCCTCTGGACTCGCCGACTGGTGTCGCCTATACTCCTGTGGATAAGGCGAATGCCCTTGCCGACGTCTTTCAGGCGAACTTCGTCCCGCTTGACGACCCTGTGGACGCACAGTTCGTTCAAGATGTGGACCGTGGCCTCGACGCCTACCTCTCTGCTGACCGCCGCGATGACGATCCGCTTCCCGTCTTCACCGCTGATGAGGTGACCGCCTCCATCCGGGCGATGGCCGCTCACAAGGCTCCTGGTGCTGATGACGTTTCCGGGAAGGCGCTCAAGGAACTGCCTCCTGCTGCTTATGGTTATCTGGCCCGCCTGTTCACCGCCATCCTGGTGACTCATACCTATCCGGCTGCTTGGAAGCACGCCGTTGTTGTCGCCATCCCCAAGCCGGGTAAGGACAGGAAGAATCCACACAACTATCGGCCCATCAGCTTGCTTCCGCAGCTCAGCAAGATTTTCGAGCGGCTCCTCCTTCACCGGCTGAGGATTATTATGGACCGTCGACGCCTGTTGCCTCCGGAGCAGTTTGGATTCCGGGGTGGCCACTCGTCTACACAGCAGCTCGTCCGCGTTGTTGAGGCCATTACCACGGCCTTCAACAACCAGGAATATTGTGGCGCCATTTTCCTTGATGTCACAAAAGCCTTCGACAGTGTGTGGCATTCCGGGCTGCTGTGGAAGCTCCATCTGCATGGCTTTCCGCGGTCCCTCATCCGCCTGCTGGATAGCTATCTGCGGGGCCGCACCTTTGTGGTCCGAATCGACGATTCGCTTTCGACGCTCCGACATATTGCCGCCGGCGTCCCGCAGGGTTCGGTCCTCGGTCCGACCCTGTATTCCTTGTATACGGCCGATCTTCCGACCTCTCCCCGAGTGGAGCGCGCGATGTACGCCGATGACACGGCGATCTTCACTCGCAGCCGGTGGCCTCAAGCCATGTATCGCCGTCTCCAAGATGCGTGCGCCGCCCTCGAAGCGTGGGCGACTCTTTGGCGTGTCCGGTTTAATGCACAGAAGAGCCAAGCCGTGGTCTTCACACGCAAGAGGACCCCGCCACACGACCACCAACTACAGCTCTTCGGCGAGGTCATCCCCTGGACGCCGACGGCCACCTACCTCGGGGTTGTCCTGGACCGCCAGCTCATCTGGCAGCAGCAGGTGCAGGAAGTACGGCGGAAGGTCGAGCAGAGGCTGGGGGCGCTTTATCCCCTGCTGAACGAGCGCTCGGCGCTCTCCGTCGATAATGGACTACTCATATACCGCATGTTTGTGCGTCCTGTGATGGACTATGCCTGTGCTGCTTGGGGAAATGCGGCGCACCGTCATATACATCGCCTGCAAGCGCAGCAGAACAAGGCTCTCCGCCGGATTTTTCATGTCCATCCCCAGTTCCCGGCCCGATATCTCCATGACGCCGCGCAAGAGAAGGACGTCCTCGCACGATTTCAGGAAATCGCACGGAAGATGTATGCCACAGCTGCGGCTTCTGATAATCCCTTACTCAGGACCCTTGGGGCACCTATTGATGCCCGCGACCTCTATAAGAGGCCCGTTGCGCTGCTCCATCGCTGACCCCGGCAGTTGCAACTTTTAGTATCTTCAGTTCACCACCGATAGTTTGTTTTTACCACCACATCATTAGATGACAATTGATACACACCTGATGTTCTCTCGTTTCTGCTAATCCGATGGTGTAGTAAATGCCCTACGGTAAATGCTACCTTACCTCCACTTGAAGAAGTTTGATGATTGTGGGCTGGAGCGCTTGCTACCGCCCAACGTCCGACAGCCTGTGCGGAGCAGCCCCACACCTGCGCCACAACCACCCGCGCCTTTCAAACCACCGAGGATGGGGCTACACACAGCCACACCACAGTCGCCAACCAGTCGCCACGGCAGCGCCGCAAACCACGGCCAAACTGCAGCCACCGCGCGCTACAGCCTGGGTCGGCCCGCCGAGAATCGCCGCCCACGCCCAAATGCCGCCCCCACAGCCCCAGCCGACGACCCGCCACAATGGCCAAACCTTCGGCAAAAGCCCCACACCGTCGCCGCGGCAGCCCGGCCAGCGCGGCCGGCGCCACAGCCACACAAGCGGAGGCGTGCGGCGATGACGGCCGTGCAAACGCACCTCCGCCGCCCCATCGCCCTCCCACCGTTTCCCGATCGGCCCGCAGCCGTCGGGCCACGTCCTCCTCCTCTCGCCCGCCAACATTCACAGCCCTTTCGTTCGTTTCCCAACAATTTCAATTGTGCCCGCCGCAAAAACGGGCGCCGCCTGCGAAGCAACATGCTCCGCCGGAGCGCCCCTCGCCGCTTACGAGCCAACCCCTCGCCCGAGGCAAACCGAAATCCGCAACTACAGACCAACCCAATCTGCCGTCAGCACACACGACAGCCAACATCACGCGTGACGAGTTAGACATTAGGTTCACACGTCTCGGTTAGGTTCGGTGGACGTGGGTTAGGTTAAGGGCACTTGGGTTAGGTTAAGCATTCAAAACACACGTCAGGCGCCAGAGGTTAGGTTACGTTACGTTAAGGTTAGGTTAGGGGCACTTGGGTTAGGTTAAGGGTCGGTGTTAGGTTAAGTGTCAAACTTAGGTTAAGCATTCAAACACACGTCGGGCGTCAGAGGTTAGGTTAGGTTAGGTTAGGTTAGGTTAGGTTAGGTTAGGTTAGGTTAAGGCCACTTGGGTTAGGTTAAGCCTCAAACTTAGGTTAAGCATTCAAACACGTCAGCCGTCAGGTGGCCGCAGCAGCCGCACCTACCTACCTACCTACCCACCCACCTCACGGCCGGACAGCTTAGCTTACTTGGCGCTGAGGCTGACCTCACCGCACCTCACCTCACGCTAACGCTACGCTACAGGTTCGGTTCGGTTCGGTTCGGTTCGCTCAGCTTAGGCTTAGAGCTTAAGCGCCGAGGTCGGATTACGTTGGTTCACACCTTCGGGCGCCACACTTTGGGTGTAAAGGTCGCCGAAGCCACAGACAACGCCGACAAACGGGCAGCACGACCACGACCAGATACCGAGACACACGGACCACCCACCGGCCAAAGGGCACCAAACAACAAACCAGAGCACCACGTGTCGACCAGAGCAACCCGCCGCTCACGCGACGTGGCTGGCACCGAAGGGCCGCCGCAACTGCGCTTTCCGCGCCGGGCCGGATGCACGTGCGGCAACACCACCACCGCACACAGCCGCTGTTCAACATCAACCAACAACACGCCGCGGTCGCAGCCTCAACGCCAGCACACGTTTGCACCACCATTCACACGCACCGCACAAACAGCTGTCGCCGACAACACAAACACACCGCAACGACGCCGCCGCCTCTACTTGTGCCGGCCGGCCACCCACCCCACCGACGGCGCACCTGTCGGCAGTCGGCAGTCGACACGGGAAACGCACACCGCCACTTCGCTCGCGCGCACGCCACCAACCAGTCGTCGTCTCAAACATAGGGCAGGCAACAAATCGCCTCGCACGAACCGTCCACAAAACTATCAAAGCACAGCCTCTGGCTAACGGCCACGACGCAGCGGCACCGCTGCTCCTTTCCCCGCCCCACTCGATTCACAAAGTCACGCGACACCGCCAACGACGGCCTCGCTTCCCGCAACCGACACCTTTCCGCCACTACGCACAGCCGCACCCGACGCCCGTGGCAACGACACAACTACTGCACTATCCACCGCCGCCTCCCCCTTCCCGTACACACAGCCAGCCAGCCAGCCAAAACCACACCAACGACCCAAACACGCACGTGCAACGGCACACCCCAACCAGTCAACGTCGACAACCACACGCACGGCTCGAAACCGGCGTCCTTCCGCGTTGCCATCAAGCTACACACAAGACACAAGGAACCAACAACAGCAAAAGCCTGCCCGCCCGCCCCACTCTCACGCCGCAAAAAGCACACCGAAACCGCCAAACGCACATTCCCATCGCACTGACACCGACCGGCTCGCTACCACCACACCTCTGCGGCAGCCGTTTCGCAAACATGACACGGCGCGACATGACATCACGACCAACTCTCCTTTCCGACGCCTTCGGCCGGAGCACAACGCCGCCAATTCGCCACACAGTCACACAGTCGACAAGCGCCCGCCCTCCCTGCACGACGCCGCGCAGCAAAGGCGCCCGCAAACAAACACATACCTCTCCTCTCTCTCGGCCGCCCGACGCGCCAACCGCCACACCGCCAGCCACTCGCAATTGTGCACTGCCGCCAGCCACACGTCCAACACGCCGCGCCGCCTCCGGCCACCCGCCAGGGGGCGCTCACGTCCGCGACAACAGCGCGGCCCGCCGGGCCAAACCGAACCGAGCCGCCCGCCGCTGCTCTGCACATCTTCCTGCGCGCATCAACAAAACGAGGCACGCGAGCACACCCCGTCACAACGCCACATCACGCAAATGCCGTGCCGACCTCTTGTGTCTACCGCCTAAATTGCACTCACCAGCCGCCCCTTCTTCTTCTTCCTACCTATCCATCTGTGCGTCTGTGTCGGTCCGCGCGTGACGCCTCTCAACATCCGCCGTCGCCGTCGCCGTCGCCGTCCCCGTTTCCGCCCCAATGCCATCGTCGCGCCGCCGCCTCCTCCTCCTCCACCGCCCCTGTCCGGCCCGCACCACACCATACACCGCTGCTTGTCCCGGCCGTTGCCACCAAAGGCGCCTACCGCAAACGCGCCACGCCGCAGCCCCCGTGCGTGCATCTCCGTGCCGACGCTGCCTCTCTGCCCTCCCGCACGCACTCGACCGACCGACATGCACTGCGTCGACGGCCTCGACAACACAGTCTCTGGCTCCGCACTGCGTGTTCCGGTACGCACGCTCAAACACGTATGTACTCATTACCAGCGATGGCGAGGCACGACACAATCTCTGACCAGAGAGTTTCTTATCGTCGCTAGTCTGCGCCACACGACACTAGTAGCACGTAGCGGGTCGGCAGGAACAGTTGTCATCTATATGTGGCGGGTCGGGAGAGGTAGTAGTCAGTCGACAGTATTAGCGAGTGGACGATTCTACTGAGCGGGCGGCGGCGTGCTCTTCTCGCGACTCTGGTCTCCGTTCGGGACGATGCATATTGTTATTAAAGGTAAGGTAATGAAGCTGCATTGCGCAAATCTAATAATGTATGTCAATTGTAACTATTTTCTTCACAACTAAATGCCCCAATAATACTTTGTTTCCAAACTAACTTTTTTAAAGTACAACCATTCATTTCCATTTAAAGAATATTTCCTACGCATTTCCTCCAACAATCAAAATTAAATGTGTGAGCCGGCATTCATTGCACGAAGCTGTGTACAGGTATCTACAGTTGAGAGCACATGTAGATGCACTTTGTTTTCTCTTTTGTCTTTTTGTTTTTTTTTTATTGACGTAACGATCTTTTGCTCTTTTTATTCTAATTTGTACGTAGGCTGTTTGTTTAGATTTTTATACTGGTAATGCCACGTAGCGCTCTGCGTGAAAATCAATGCCTGTGCTGTGTGCAGTCTGTGGCTAGTTTGCATTGTTGTCATGAACTGCTATAGCTGGATGTGAACAGCGCGTAGCGTTGCGCAGTTAGGGGTGAGCCGCCAGCACTGGTGCATGTGAGGCGAGAGATGGCGGACTTTTCAAATTACATATATTATGACTGGTGATGATGATATTAAGGGTAAATACATTGTTTGTTGTTCTCTATTAAACATCTTTACTTTGCTAACTATCCCTATCAGTAGTTAGTGCCCTCCGTAGTTTGAATCTCTTATTTAGCTGGCAGCAGTGGTGCTCGCTGTATTGCAGTAGTTCGAGTAATGAAGATTTTTGTGAGGTAAGTGATTTCCGAAAGGTGTACTTTAATGTTACTCAGGGCCATTCTTTTGCAGGGATCTTTGATAGTCAGATTGCGTTGCGCTCAAAATATTGTGTGTCAGTTTAAGCACAGTTTTGTATACATTGTTGTTCAAAGGGGGACGTCTCAGAATACCAGCGCTGCCCTTACAACGTTTATCGGGTTTTCAACTACGTCTGTTGAGATGTTCATCGTTCATTATTTCCATTCATCAATATTATCGCGCGTTTCTCATCAATCTTCGTTCGTTCATTTTCTAGGGACGTTAACAACATTCTGGCACATTTTTATCATCATTCACTCACTCACTCACTCACTTACTTACGACTATTTGTGCGGGGAGGTTACACTTGGGTCCGTTTCCATTTACATTCAATGTTGATAGACCTTTTTTTTTGTTGTTGTTTTGTTGCTGGCAGGTTACAAAAGGCCTCATTTTATGTTGGTTGCAGCAGCGTTTTTCTCCTTCTTTCTTCTAGTGTTTTCCCCGCCCCCGCCCCTCCCGCATCCGTCGGGTCTCACCACGTTCACTGACAGCCGCGTCTGCGGCTACACCACAACGGCCCCCTCCCGGCAACCCATTCGTTTTCTCTTCTTTTGCACAAAAACAACGCCGCACGCGCCAGCCGAGCGCAGCGCAAGCCACCCACACCGCGCCCCTCCCCGTCTTTATAGCCTCCGCGTCTCGTTTTCTTCGTTTGCCCCCTCCCATCTCCCGAATGCCATGCCATGCCAGCAGCGTTACGCGTGCCCCTCCCCTGTCCACACACTACCGCGAAACGAACAGCCTTCCGGGCCACATGCAGGGCACGCCCACCGCCATTCCCGGACGCAATTCTCAAAACAACACACACACACACAAAATGAACGCACTATCCCACTTCGCTTCTCTCTCTTCTCTCTCTCTCTCTCGTCCCTTCCCTTTAACGAAAGACAAACAGACCCCGGTTAACACACTTTCTCGACACCTTCATGTAGGGAGGGAGGGAGGGAGGGAGGGAGGGAGGGAGGGTGCGTGCGTGCGGTGTCTCGACCGTGACGGCAACCATCGACGATCCATTTCCCCCACTGGTAAAACATGTTCACTAACACCTACAGACATCATTCCGTACACACACAATGGCTTTGCACACGAACATAGACGGCACGGGCACTGTCGTACATTCTTCCTCAGAACCATCTCAACGAACGTTACATACACATCCGGGAAAGCAAAGCAACGCAACGCACAATTCAGCCGTCAAAGGTAACGTTCACCACGGCAGACACTTGCCGCCGCGCCGTTACACGCATTTCAGTGCGGCTACAATACACCTCCGACACGGGAACGTTCCGTTGCTCTACACTGCGTTTCTCCGTTTTGTTTGGTTTTTTTTTATCCGTTTTTTTTCTTCTCTCTCTCTCTCTCTCTCTCTCTCTTTTTTTTTTTTTTTCCCCTCTGTCCTTTCCTCCACCATTCTCTCCTCACGTTCTGCCCAGACATTCGACCGATCAGAGGTTCACCTTTCGGTAACCGTTCTCAGCGCGACCGTATGACGGGTGTTCAAGACGTCCGTTGCGTGATGCCGGTGTACCGCGCCGATCGACAGTTTCCCAGAGGCGACGGATCGGACCACATCACCGACACACACAAACACGTGTGCGCACATTCGCCAAAGCGACCGTCGTCTTCTAGCGTCGCGCTTACTCTACTGTACTGCACTGGACTGGACACGCGTGCATGCATCTTCAATGACGACGTCGGTGTGCGTGCGTCGTACGCACAAGCAGACACAGTCAGTCAGACACGACTACCGAAATCAGAGTCGGAGGAAAGGTACATCATCGTGCGTGTCGCCCGTACAATGCAATACACATTGGTGTCTCAATGCGCGTTCATTTAAACGTCACTCACACGCCTCCACGCTGCAGCATTTACAGACACATTTCACCCTCGCCATATATGGCGGCGTGCAAACCGACCCGCAAACGGCCGTCGTTACACACTGACATTCCCAACAATCGCGTTTCGCTTCCATCCGTCACGTAACTAACCGGCACCTCCATCCAAAGGGCACATCACCGATCGCACTTCCCCCCCTCGCAGACAGGTAACACCAACGAGTTGTGCGCACGTGCCTCCATTCCACGTCACACCGTGGCCGTACCCCGCAACACGCGACGCGCCCCCATCAATCAAATTCATCGCATCGGCCACCCCACCCCGTCGCGTCGCAACCAAAGCGGTAGCTATTGCCGCCGTCCACCCACTCACACACAAAACAACAACAACAACAACAACAACAATTCCGCCCTTCCCGCAAAGGCCATTTGGTGGCCCTGAAAAGGGCCGTTTTTGCCGCTCTCGCAACGGAGGAGCCTTCTCTCCTTCCATTCCAGAGCCACCTCCTTACTTGGAGCTCGTGTACTTGGTCACCGCCTTCGTGCCCTCGCTCACGGCGTGCTTGGCCAGCTCGCCAGGCAGCAACAGCCGCACAGCGGTCTGGATCTCGCGGGACGTGATGGTCGAGCGCTTGTTGTAGTGCGCCAGGCGGGACGCCTCGGCCGCGATGCGCTCGAAAATGTCGTTCACGAAGCTGTTCATGATGCTCATCGCCTTCGACGAGATGCCCGTGTCAGGGTGCACCTGCTTCAGCACCTTGTAGATGTAGATGGCATAGCTCTCCTTCCTCTTGCGCTTCTTCTTCTTGTCGCCCTTCGAAATGTTCTTCTGCGCCTTGCCAGCCTTCTTGGCGGCCTTCCCGCTAGTCTTGGGCGGCATCTCAAACAAGAACGTGAACGTACGGCAGCAACACCAGTAGCAAGCGCTCCGCTCTAGTCAGCGTCTCCCCACACAGTGGCACCCAGCGCGCCCCGCCGCCGCACCTTTACCAGCTCGCCCCGTTGCGGCCGCCGACCAATGGGCCGCGAGCGCAACCGGCCGCCGCACCCGAGAGCATAAAGGACCCCCACCCCTGGCGGCGGCGCCACTCCGCTGCTCGACTCGCTGCGGCTCGCACCGTCGTTCGTCTCGTCTCGTTTTCACACCACAGCCCATCGCCATGTCCGGACGCGGAAAGGGAGGCAAAGTCAAGGGCAAGTCAAAGTCCCGCTCCAGCAGGGCCGGGCTCCAGTTCCCGGTCGGCAGAATCCACCGCCTCCTGCGCAAGGGAAACTACGCCGAGCGCGTCGGCGCCGGGGCGCCCGTCTACCTCGCCGCCGTCATGGAGTACCTCGCGGCTGAGGTGCTCGAGCTGGCCGGAAACGCGGCCCGCGACAACAAGAAGACGCGCATCATCCCGCGCCACCTGCAGCTCGCCATCCGCAACGACGAGGAGCTCAACAAGCTCCTGTCGGGCGTCACCATCGCACAGGGTGGTGTCCTGCCCAACATCCAGGCCGTCCTGCTGCCAAAGAAGACCGAGAAGAAGGCCTAAACAGAGAGGCCAGGCAATCGGCACGCGGACCCGCCGCCCAGCAGCGCTGCGTGCTCCCCTGCACGCAACGCGCTTTGCCGGCTCGGCTCGGCTCACAACAATCGGCCCTTTTCAGGGCCACCACACAAACCTACGTCCAAAGCAAAATTTCAGTCGTCCTCGCCGCGCTTTACTTTACTTTAACTTCACTTCCACAGCCGCCGCCGCCGGCAACAAGACCATACCAACTGCTACGGATTGCAGGGGGAGATATTCTGCGAGGTACCTCGGTGTCACGCCTGACATCGAAGTGTCACATAGGGGAACTTGGCACAAACGCTCGCGCCAGGATGCAGATCCTGTACCCCTGTTCCCTCGACCCCGCAACAGGGGTAGCGATACTGGAATATGCGCGCCCTGTATGGGGCTATGCAGCCAGATCGACGATGCATCGCCTACAGAAGGGTCCAGAGCAGAGCGCTCTACGACGGGCCTTACACGTCCCCGCGGCAGACCTGCCTAGAACCACTCACAACACGATTCCGCGCCCTGGCAGAAGCGTTCTACGCGACCGCGCGGAATTCACAAAATGACTATTACGTCTTGACCCTTGGGCAATATGAACACCACAGGGACAGATGTGCAAGACCCGAGTCGCTACTCCAGCAGTAGCACAAACAGAACACATAATCACTCTCAACAAACAGCAACGTCCGAGAAAGCACACTACCAAAGATAAGAACAACACACAGAAAAGAGGAGCTAATGTCCACAGGCGACAATAACCTCCACCAACTCCCCCTCTAACGGTAGAGGACTAAAGGAAAGAGAGAAGAACAAGAAGAGCCGCCGCCGCCATCTTGTCGTCCACAGCCCGTGTGGCCCAACACACACACACACACACACACATTTCTCTCGTTTGCCTCAAGCACCTCCACGCACGCACAGTCGCCTCTTCCAAACGACAACGACAGCAATAATCACCACTGTTAAAGGAGCGTGTCGACACACCGCCCTCCACTCCCGCGCGCCCCATACAAACGAAACAGCTGATCCGGCCGCCTTGCCTCGGCAACTCCAACGCCGCCGCAAACACACAGCCAAAACCACGCAGATATTCACCGCCTCTCGCACAACAACAACACACAGCCCGGCGTCTCCATCGATCGATAAACAAAACAAACACACAGCGCCCTCTCTCGCACACACACACACACACACACACACACAGCCACAAGACCCGCTTCCTTTCCTTTCTCCCAGTCACGTCAGTCAAACGCAAACGAAATGAAGAATGAAAGAAAGAAGGCAGGCAGGCAACACAGCGCACACACGCAGCAACAACACAGACTCTTTCGCACTTTTCAATTTCCGAACAGTGTGGTGGCCCTGAAAAGGGCCGTTTTCGTCTCTCCCACGGCCGCGGGAAGGCCAACGCGGCACAGCACACCGGCTGCGACGCGCCTAACCGCCGAAACCGTACAGGGTGCGCCCCTGCCTCTTCAGGGCGTACACCACGTCCATGGCCGTCACAGTCTTGCGCTTGGCGTGCTCAGTGTACGTCACCGCGTCGCGGATCACGTTCTCCAGGAACACCTTCAGCACTCCGCGGGTCTCCTCGTAGATCAGACCAGAGATGCGCTTCACGCCGCCCCTGCGAGCCAGGCGGCGGATCGCGGGCTTCGTGATGCCCTGGATGTTGTCGCGCAACACCTTGCGGTGCCGCTTGGCGCCACCCTTGCCGAGCCCCTTTCCTCCCTTGCCGCGGCCAGTCATCTCTTCTAAATCCTCAAAAAAAGCTCAGGCAAGCAAAACGTCTGCTGCAGCGGCTGGCTCCTCACCCGGCGCTAGCGAGTCGGCTACGGTCTGCGCCCAGCCGACTGTGCAATGTCGTGGGACGCAGTGGACTGCGTCTCCATGCTATTGTAGAAGTCTGTAGCGCCATTGGCGCTGTTCCTTCTAACGTCTATATCTTACATCTAGGGAAAGTCTTTTCTTATTGTCTATATCCTGTTCTGCACTATGAACACTGTTTTGTGAATGTCTTTACTTCGGCTCAATCTTGCTGATGGCGAAGTAAGTCTGGCCAGCGCAGAGTTGCGCGCCAGTGTGGTCTTCGGCCGAGTTCTCGCACCAATGGGTTGCGCGAGTTCGCGGTCTTTTCATAGAAAATTTGCGCGGCTCTCTGGAACCGCTGTCGGAGTGTAGGGACGTCCGCGATGACGTGGAGTTCCTCCGTGTTGAAGTCCGGTGGGAGATGTAGTACCGCCCTCAAAGCTCTATTTTGCACTCTTTGAAGGCGGCGGATGTTGGTCTCAGCTGCGTTGCCCCATACGACCGCTGCGTAGTCAAACAGCGGCCTGATGGTTGCCTTGTAGAGCGTGAGACCTAGATCTTCTGGTAGGGTTGAGGTGGGGTTGATGACTGGGTATAGGAGGCGTAGCCGTCCCAGTGCCTTCCTCCTCACCTCTTCTATGTGTTGGCGCCACGTGAGACGACTGTCGAACGTGACGCCAAGATATTTGGCGCTGTTGCTCCATGGTACTGCCCTTCCACGGACTGTCAGCTGTGGCGCGCCTTGAGGAACTGGGCGCAGCGCGACGATTAGTGCCTGGCTCTTTTCCGGGTTGTAGGCCAGGCGCCATGTTGTGGCCCACTCCTCGAGGGCCGTTGTTGCCGTCTGTAGACGCCGCTGCAGAGTGTGGACTCGGTTGCTGCGGCTGTATACAGCGGTATCGTCGGCGTAGAGAGCCAGTTTGGCAGGCTCGACTCGCGGGAGGTCCGACGTGTACAGCGAATAGAGGATCGGGCCGACGACCGAGCCTTGTGGTACACCCGCGAGTATCCGGCGCTCCGTGGAAATTCCACTGTCTGCCCGAACGTGAAACGTCCTGTCCTGTAGATAGCTCTGCAGGAGACTCACATGTGACACGGGAACCCCCAGCATAAGTAGCTTATACAGGAGGCCATCGTGCCACACTGAGTCAAAGGCGCGTGACACGTCGAGCATAAGAGCGCCGAAGTACTCGCGTCGGTCGACGGCTGCGAATGCCTCTTCCGCAAGTCGTAACACTTGCTGAGTCGTCGAGTGCTCACTCCTGAACCCAAACTGTTCGTCTGGTAGGAGCCCCTCTGCGTTGACGTGGCGTAGCAGTCGTGTCAGGTAGAGTTTTTCGAAGAGTTTTGAGAGCGTCGGTAGCAGGCTGATTGGTCTGTAGTTTTTCGCCATCCGGATGTCCTTGCCGGGCTTGGGCAGCGCGACTACCTCAGCATGCTTCCAGGCGCTCGGGAACTCTTCAGACTTCAGCACCTCGTTGAAGATTTCGGTGATTCTCTCGACAGCCATGTCCGGGAGTTGCTTCAGGAGGGCGTTGGTGATGCGGTCGTGGCCGGCGGCTTTGCGGCCCGGAAGTTGGCGCAGCACTACTTTCACCTCGTTCGGAGCGATGGGAGTGATGTTGTCCTCAGGGTCCCTTGCTCTAAGGAAACGCGGTAGGCGTTCCCTGACGAGTTGTACGTGTGCTGCGTCGATGGGGTCGTTGACTGGCGTAAAGTTAGCGGCGAACGCGTCGGCTAGGGCATTGGCCTTCGCGTTCGGCTCGCTAACGAAGTCGTCACCTACTTGGAGGGGCGGGATTTTCATCGTCCGGCGGAGGAAGCACTTGGTTGTCTTCCAGGCCGAACCATCTTCGGTGTTTAGTGAAGAGATTTTCGCCGCCCACTCCTGGATCCGGTGCTCTTCGGCCGCGGCTTTGATTTCGCGGCGCATCCTGTTGAGCGACCGCTTGATTGCCGGATTGCGCGTTCTTTGCCATTCCCTGGCGAGTCTGTTTTTCGCGCTGATCGCTTCTTCCAGGTGACGGGGCAATCTGCTCGGTTTGAAGCTCTGCTGGTCTGCTTCTCGCCTGGCCGGTGTGGCTTCCTCCGCAGCGTCCACTACGCTGCGTGTCAGGTGTTCTAAGGCGGCGCTTGCTCCGTGTTCGGCCGGGCTTGGGAGTCGTTCCAGTGCGCCCTCGATGTTTTCACGGAAACGCTCCCAGTTTATGCCGCGCAGGTCTAGTCCGCGCCGAGTTTGAGGTGCAAGTTCGGATTCTATCTCGAAGATCACCGGTGCATGGTCCGAGTTCAGTAAGGTCCTTGTACTGGCGGTGATATTTTGTCGGACGCCTTTGTTAATCATGACGTCGATAATGTCCGGCGCGCCTCTCGACGGAAAGATTGTAGGCTCGTGGGGTGCGACAACAACGGCGCCATGGCGCTCGACGAGTCGTTGAAGGCGTCTTCCGTTTGGAGTTGTTACCCTCGAGTGCCATACTTGGTTTTTGGAGTTGTAGTCGCCTCCAAGCAGGAGTCTGCCTGGGAGCGATAGCAACTTATTTAGGTCTTCCCCGATTTGTTTGTTCGGCGGTTTGTAGATAGCACCGAGGGTGATTTTGCCGTGCGCGGTCTCGACAGCTACGACTGTTGCTTCGACGGCCTCCAGCGGCGGGATGTGGATCTGGTGGTGTTTGAAGGAGCGGCGAATGTAAATTGCCGTTCCCCCACCTCTTGTGAGTCGATCGTTGCGGTGGCAGGTGTAGTTAGCAACGCCTACTCTGACGCCTGGCTTGAGGAACGTTTCCGTTAGGAGGCAGACGTCTATGTTCTCGCGTCTCAAAAGTTCGCGAAATTCGGCGGCCTGCTCGCGGAGGCCGCGGGCATTCCATAGGCACACTTTAATTTGTCGGGCCATGTTGCTGGGATGCGTTGAACTGGATTGCATGCTGTAGTGCGGCCGTCATCTTGGCTGGGAGCTCGCCGATCATGTTCGCGACTATTGACATGAACTTCTCCATCATCGCGAACATGCGCTGCTCCATCGACGCCAGCATGCGCTCATAGGCGGCGCTCAAACTGCCGACGGCGTCGTGGCGGTCGGCTTGTGTTGTACAGCAGCGGCCGCTTCCGTCATGGCGGTCGGCACGCTGTCCGCCATTGCTGCTGTCGACAAAATGGCGGGTGTCTTGCTCGGTCCTGCCAGGGCGTCGGCGTTCGCGCAGGGCCGGGAAGTCGGCCAGTTGCGGTGCCTCCTGCCCACCATTTTGTGCGGAGGGCGCTGGAGCTTCCCAGCGGCGCGCGCTCTGGTTGGCCTCCGGGCTGCGGCGTGGCGCGGCTACCTGCGTGCTGCGCTGTCCGTTGATTGGTCGTTGCGGCGTGGTGGCCGCCGCGGGCGGGGCCTGACTGCCATTGTCCGGGGCCGGTGGGCCGCCATTGTTCGCGGCCGGCTGCGCGGGCGGCGGGACTACCTGAGCCTCGCGCTGCGCACCGGCTGCTGCTATTGTGCTCGCGTCCCTGTTAGGCGGGGCTTGGCCGCCATTTTGTACGCGGGCTGCTTTCGGCTGCGCTGCTGGACGCTCTGCCATCTGTCGTGGTGGGAGGTTACCTGGGCGTGGCGCAGAGTACCTTGACCTTCTGCGACGACCTCGGCGGCGACGGCCGCTCTTTGTTCCTGCTTCCGGTCCCGCGCTGGCGTTTCCCGCCACTCGGGCGTTTCCCGCCGAAACAGCCGCTTTGTTCTTCGCCTGTGCTGCGCGGAGACGGGCCTGAAACTCCTTGTGCCGTGGGCAGCCACGATATGTAGCAACATGCGGTCCACCACACAGCTTACACTTCGCCGGAAAGTCTTTGTACGGTTCACCGGCCTTGTCGCACGCATTCGTGGCATGAGGTTCCGCACATCGTATGCAATACTCCTTCATGCCGCAGTGTCTTTCCACGTGTCCTGGCTGAAGGCACCTGAAACACTGCGCATGTCCTCCGCTGCTGCGTAAGTTCTCGACAGTGATTTCACACGCGCCTAGCATTTTTAATGTGTATAACTCACGGTTTTTCTCCGTGTTGTCCGCTGTGATGAGCACTAGAGGGCCACGACGATTTGTTTTCGGGTCCCTCATTTTCACGACCGAGTGAACAACATAACCTAGCTCCTCGAGGTCTTCCTTGATGTGGTCGCAAGAGTACTTCATAGGAACTCTCTTGAATACGACCTTCAAAGGCCGCTTTCTTGTGGCTGCAAAAGTATAGTAACGCAGTCCCTGGCTTCTAGCAACATTGTGTAGTTTGTTGTAGAGTTCTGTGGTCTGCACACGCACTTTGTACACTGAGTCGCCGCTTACGCACACACGATAATTGTTTCTACCGAGCACCGCGTTCAGTGTGATCTGCAGGCTGCGGTAGTCCTTATCGTACTCCAACACTATTGGCGGTGGAGCACGTCCTTGTTTCACACTGCTGGCCTGTTCTTCTTCCTCCTCGCTGTCTGAGAGGGCATCGAACAGATTTGCGGTGCTGATAGGCTGCTGTGTAGCTGCTGCTGGAGCTGGTCTGGCGGTTTTCTTCGGCCTGACAAAGCCGTCCTCGCCGGTTGTGCTACGCGGGCGTGCGATGCGCCGGTCGCGCTTTGTGGCGGGCTGCCGGTGTTCGCTGCCGTTTTTCTTCTTGAGGTACTTTTGTACCTCTGAACCTGCGTCGTCGGTGTTCGCGCGTTTGCGAGAGACGACCTCCTCGCTCTGGCTAGTGGCAGCTTCCTGCTCCATCGGTTCTGCACGATTTGTAGTTGCAGATGGTAGCATGCTCACTAAGGTCTGCAGCGCCTCCTGTGGGGACTGCGTCTCGGAGTCTCCTGCCGGCTGCTCCGGGAACTGCGTCGCGTTTGATGCACTCGATTTCAACGCGCGCGGAACACCCGGGTCGTCCGGGAACACGGTTTCGGTCGCGAGGGTGTCCAGTGGAACACTACTGCGGCGATGCATACCGTTCGCGACATCGCATTGAGGGGGAGCACACTCGGGAAAACGCGGGCGTACGTCCGAGGTGCTCGACTCGCCTCTCGCAGCGTGCAGGGACGCGGCCCTGTCCGCTGTGTCGGTCGTCGTCGTTTCTGCAGCGAGCTGCGGAGCGGAGCGCTCGACACACGCGTCCGTCCCGCGTGGCATCGCTGACTCGACTGTCTGCGCCCAGCGCACGCGCCAGCCCCCCTATATAGACTCTGGCCCGCCCTCCCCCCACCACGCGCAACCGAGGGCATATAAGCGCACCACGGTGGCTGGCGCGCGCCCGTGTCGTCAAGGCAGCACCCGACGCAGCACCTCGCCTCCACGCCGCTCCGCTACCGCTACCGCTATGGCCCGCACAAAGCAAACGGCCCGCAAGTCCACCGGCGGAAAGGCGCCGCGCAAACAGCTCGCCACCAAGGCGGCGAGGAAGAGCGCGCCCGCCACCGGCGGCGTCAAGAAGCCCCACCGCTACAGGCCGGGCACCGTCGCCCTGCGAGAAATCAGGCGCTACCAGAAGAGCACAGAGCTGCTCATCCGCAAGCTGCCATTCCAGCGCCTAGTGCGCGAGATCGCCCAGGACTTCAAGACCGACCTGCGCTTCCAGAGCTCCGCGGTCATGGCCCTGCAGGAGGCCAGCGAGGCCTACCTCGTCGGCCTCTTCGAAGACACCAACCTGTGCGCAATCCACGCCAAGCGCGTCACCATCATGCCCAAGGACATCCAGCTCGCGCGCCGCATCCGCGGCGAGCGCGCCTAAACACCGCGCCAGCCGCTGGGCACCGCCCACGCACGCAACAAACAAAACGGCCCTTTTAAGGGCCACTAACATCACTCCGTCGCGAGCAAACTTTGTCGGTCGCCTCTCGCCCCACAACCACAGAACCAAAGACAAAACACACCACTTCCACTTCCACTTCCCGTCCGTCCGCCACAGCCGCTCTCTCTGCCAGCTTGCTGGCGCGCGCAACAATCAACATCATCCCTCCCCGGCGCGGCGCTCAAAGCGCACAATAACCCATCGGCCGACGCCGTCAACCACACGGCCGGCCGCCGCTTCGTTTCGAAACGAAAAGAAAAGAAAAACAAACAAAAAGCCAGGCAAGTCCAACGCCACCGACCCTTTCCACATCTCAGCGTCCCCCGCCCCCGTTGCAAGAACACACACAAGACAAGACACGTCCGAGAAGAAGAAGAAGAAGAAGGCAGGCAAACCAAAGTATTCAAACAACATGACACAAACCAACAACCGTCGGCCGGCCGCCACCAAAAACGGCGACAATCAACCGCTACCGCCGCCCGCACCCGCCACCGACCCCCCGCAATCCAACCACCACGGCACGCAAACAGTATCCACACACGGGCATACAGAAACGCCAGACGACGCAACCACACCGCAACACAAACACGACAATCAAAACCTTCCCGACGTGCTTTGATGGCCCTGAGAAGGGCCGTTTTGGGCCGCGCGTCTCTTGCGCGCCACTAGACGACGGGGACGGGGGGTGGGGACGACGGAGTCATCCGCCAACCCTTCCTTTCCCATTCCTTTCTTCTTCTCCTCTACTTCTTCTTCTTGGGCGACGCCTTCGCCTTAGACGGCGTCGTCGCCTTCTTCGGGCGCGGCGCCTTCGGCTTCTTCGTCGGAACCTTGGCGGCCTTCTTCGCCTTCGACGGCGACTTGGCCTTGGCCGGCTTGGCAGCAGCCGCCTTCTTCGCACCGGCGGGAGCGGCCGACGCCGCAGACGCCTTCTTGGCGGCGCCCGCCTTCCGACCAGTCGCCGCCTTCACGCCACCAGCCTTCTTTGCGCCGGCCGCACGGGCGCCCTTCTTCTCCTTGCTGGCCGGAGCGGCGCGCTTCTTCTTGGCACCGCCAGCACGAGCCTTGCCGCCCTCAGCCGCCCCGCCGCCGGCGCCGGCAAGCTTGAAAGAGCCGGACGCGCCCTTCCCCTTCGTCTGCACCAGCTCGCCCGCCACCACGGCCGACTTGAGGTACTTCTTGATAAACGGCGCCAGCTTCTCCGCGTCCAGCTTGTAGTGCGCGGCAATGTACTTCTTGATCGCCTGCAGCGACGATCCGCCGCGCTCCTTCAGACTCTTGATGGCGGCCGTCACCATCTCAGAGGTGCGCGGGTGCGCAGGCTTGGCGCGCGGCTTCTTCGCAGACGACGCAGACTTTGCCTTCTTCGTAGTGCCGGTGGCGGCGGGTGCCGCAGCAGTCTCGTTCGTAGCCGCCTGATCTGCCATTTCGACGACGCGCGTTAACACACAGCGAGCAGCGAGAGCGAGAGGAGACACGCAGCGAGCGGAGCGCACAGCAGAGGAATAGCCGCCTCGACGCACAGGCCCAGCCAGTGTCGCGGGCGGGCGCGGACGGCCGAGAGAGCGGCCGCCACTCTGCGCGCCGCCGCGCCGCGCCTCCCGCGCTTGCTACCGCCCAACGTCCGACAGCCTGTGCGGAGCAGCCCCACACCTGCGCCACAACCACCCGCGCCTTTCAAACCACCGAGGATGGGGCTACACACAGCCACACCACAGTCGCCAACCAGTCGCCACGGCAGCGCCGCAAACCACGGCCAAACTGCAGCCACCGCGCGCTACAGCCTGGGTCGGCCCGCCGAGAATCGCCGCCCACGCCCAAATGCCGCCCCCACAGCCCCAGCCGACGACCCGCCACAATGGCCAAACCTTCGGCAAAAGCCCCACACCGTCGCCGCGGCAGCCCGGCCAGCGCGGCCGGCGCCACAGCCACACAAGCGGAGGCGTGCGGCGATGACGGCCGTGCAAACGCACCTCCGCCGCCCCATCGCCCTCCCACCGTTTCCCGATCGGCCCGCAGCCGTCGGGCCACGTCCTCCTCCTCTCGCCCGCCAACATTCACAGCCCTTTCGTTCGTTTCCCAACAATTTCAATTGTGCCCGCCGCAAAAACGGGCGCCGCCTGCGAAGCAACATGCTCCGCCGGAGCGCCCCTCGCCGCTTACGAGCCAACCCCTCGCCCGAGGCAAACCGAAATCCGCAACTACAGACCAACCCAATCTGCCGTCAGCACACACGACAGCCAACATCACGCGTGACGAGTTAGACATTAGGTTCACACGTCTCGGTTAGGTTCGGTGGACGTGGGTTAGGTTAAGGGCACTTGGGTTAGGTTAAGCATTCAAAACACACGTCAGGCGCCAGAGGTTAGGTTACGTTACGTTAAGGTTAGGTTAGGGGCACTTGGGTTAGGTTAAGGGTCGGTGTTAGGTTAAGTGTCAAACTTAGGTTAAGCATTCAAACACACGTCGGGCGTCAGAGGTTAGGTTAGGTTAGGTTAGGTTAGGTTAGGTTAGGTTAGGTTAGGTTAAGGCCACTTGGGTTAGGTTAAGCCTCAAACTTAGGTTAAGCATTCAAACACGTCAGCCGTCAGGTGGCCGCAGCAGCCGCACCTACCTACCTACCTACCCACCCACCTCACGGCCGGACAGCTTAGCTTACTTGGCGCTGAGGCTGACCTCACCGCACCTCACCTCACGCTAACGCTACGCTACAGGTTCGGTTCGGTTCGGTTCGGTTCGCTCAGCTTAGGCTTAGAGCTTAAGCGCCGAGGTCGGATTACGTTGGTTCACACCTTCGGGCGCCACACTTTGGGTGTAAAGGTCGCCGAAGCCACAGACAACGCCGACAAACGGGCAGCACGACCACGACCAGATACCGAGACACACGGACCACCCACCGGCCAAAGGGCACCAAACAACAAACCAGAGCACCACGTGTCGACCAGAGCAACCCGCCGCTCACGCGACGTGGCTGGCACCGAAGGGCCGCCGCAACTGCGCTTTCCGCGCCGGGCCGGATGCACGTGCGGCAACACCACCACCGCACACAGCCGCTGTTCAACATCAACCAACAACACGCCGCGGTCGCAGCCTCAACGCCAGCACACGTTTGCACCACCATTCACACGCACCGCACAAACAGCTGTCGCCGACAACACAAACACACCGCAACGACGCCGCCGCCTCTACTTGTGCCGGCCGGCCACCCACCCCACCGACGGCGCACCTGTCGGCAGTCGGCAGTCGACACGGGAAACGCACACCGCCACTTCGCTCGCGCGCACGCCACCAACCAGTCGTCGTCTCAAACATAGGGCAGGCAACAAATCGCCTCGCACGAACCGTCCACAAAACTATCAAAGCACAGCCTCTGGCTAACGGCCACGACGCAGCGGCACCGCTGCTCCTTTCCCCGCCCCACTCGATTCACAAAGTCACGCGACACCGCCAACGACGGCCTCGCTTCCCGCAACCGACACCTTTCCGCCACTACGCACAGCCGCACCCGACGCCCGTGGCAACGACACAACTACTGCACTATCCACCGCCGCCTCCCCCTTCCCGTACACACAGCCAGCCAGCCAGCCAAAACCACACCAACGACCCAAACACGCACGTGCAACGGCACACCCCAACCAGTCAACGTCGACAACCACACGCACGGCTCGAAACCGGCGTCCTTCCGCGTTGCCATCAAGCTACACACAAGACACAAGGAACCAACAACAGCAAAAGCCTGCCCGCCCGCCCCACTCTCACGCCGCAAAAAGCACACCGAAACCGCCAAACGCACATTCCCATCGCACTGACACCGACCGGCTCGCTACCACCACACCTCTGCGGCAGCCGTTTCGCAAACATGACACGGCGCGACATGACATCACGACCAACTCTCCTTTCCGACGCCTTCGGCCGGAGCACAACGCCGCCAATTCGCCACACAGTCACACAGTCGACAAGCGCCCGCCCTCCCTGCACGACGCCGCGCAGCAAAGGCGCCCGCAAACAAACACATACCTCTCCTCTCTCTCGGCCGCCCGACGCGCCAACCGCCACACCGCCAGCCACTCGCAATTGTGCACTGCCGCCAGCCACACGTCCAACACGCCGCGCCGCCTCCGGCCACCCGCCAGGGGGCGCTCACGTCCGCGACAACAGCGCGGCCCGCCGGGCCAAACCGAACCGAGCCGCCCGCCGCTGCTCTGCACATCTTCCTGCGCGCATCAACAAAACGAGGCACGCGAGCACACCCCGTCACAACGCCACATCACGCAAATGCCGTGCCGACCTCTTGTGTCTACCGCCTAAATTGCACTCACCAGCCGCCCCTTCTTCTTCTTCCTACCTATCCATCTGTGCGTCTGTGTCGGTCCGCGCGTGACGCCTCTCAACATCCGCCGTCGCCGTCGCCGTCGCCGTCCCCGTTTCCGCCCCAATGCCATCGTCGCGCCGCCGCCTCCTCCTCCTCCACCGCCCCTGTCCGGCCCGCACCACACCATACACCGCTGCTTGTCCCGGCCGTTGCCACCAAAGGCGCCTACCGCAAACGCGCCACGCCGCAGCCCCCGTGCGTGCATCTCCGTGCCGACGCTGCCTCTCTGCCCTCCCGCACGCACTCGACCGACCGACATGCACTGCGTCGACGGCCTCGACAACACAGTCTCTGGCTCCGCACTGCGTGTTCCGGTACGCACGCTCAAACACGTATGTACTCATTACCAGCGATGGCGAGGCACGACACAATCTCTGACCAGAGAGTTTCTTATCGTCGCTAGTCTGCGCCACACGACACTAGTAGCACGTAGCGGGTCGGCAGGAACAGTTGTCATCTATATGTGGCGGGTCGGGAGAGGTAGTAGTCAGTCGACAGTATTAGCGAGTGGACGATTCTACTGAGCGGGCGGCGGCGTGCTCTTCTCGCGACTCTGGTCTCCGTTCGGGACGATGCATATTGTTATTAAAGGTAAGGTAATGAAGCTGCATTGCGCAAATCTAATAATGTATGTCAATTGTAACTATTTTCTTCACAACTAAATGCCCCAATAATACTTTGTTTCCAAACTAACTTTTTTAAAGTACAACCATTCATTTCCATTTAAAGAATATTTCCTACGCATTTCCTCCAACAATCAAAATTAAATGTGTGAGCCGGCATTCATTGCACGAAGCTGTGTACAGGTATCTACAGTTGAGAGCACATGTAGATGCACTTTGTTTTCTCTTTTGTCTTTTTGTTTTTTTTTTATTGACGTAACGATCTTTTGCTCTTTTTATTCTAATTTGTACGTAGGCTGTTTGTTTAGATTTTTATACTGGTAATGCCACGTAGCGCTCTGCGTGAAAATCAATGCCTGTGCTGTGTGCAGTCTGTGGCTAGTTTGCATTGTTGTCATGAACTGCTATAGCTGGATGTGAACAGCGCGTAGCGTTGCGCAGTTAGGGGTGAGCCGCCAGCACTGGTGCATGTGAGGCGAGAGATGGCGGACTTTTCAAATTACATATATTATGACTGGTGATGATGATATTAAGGGTAAATACATTGTTTGTTGTTCTCTATTAAACATCTTTACTTTGCTAACTATCCCTATCAGTAGTTAGTGCCCTCCGTAGTTTGAATCTCTTATTTAGCTGGCAGCAGTGGTGCTCGCTGTATTGCAGTAGTTCGAGTAATGAAGATTTTTGTGAGGTAAGTGATTTCCGAAAGGTGTACTTTAATGTTACTCAGGGCCATTCTTTTGCAGGGATCTTTGATAGTCAGATTGCGTTGCGCTCAAAATATTGTGTGTCAGTTTAAGCACAGTTTTGTATACATTGTTGTTCAAAGGGGGACGTCTCAGAATACCAGCGCTGCCCTTACAACGTTTATCGGGTTTTCAACTACGTCTGTTGAGATGTTCATCGTTCATTATTTCCATTCATCAATATTATCGCGCGTTTCTCATCAATCTTCGTTCGTTCATTTTCTAGGGACGTTAACAACATTCTGGCACATTTTTATCATCATTCACTCACTCACTCACTCACTTACTTACGACTATTTGTGCGGGGAGGTTACACTTGGGTCCGTTTCCATTTACATTCAATGTTGATAGACCTTTTTTTTTGTTGTTGTTTTGTTGCTGGCAGGTTACAAAAGGCCTCATTTTATGTTGGTTGCAGCAGCGTTTTTCTCCTTCTTTCTTCTAGTGTTTTCCCCGCCCCCGCCCCTCCCGCATCCGTCGGGTCTCACCACGTTCACTGACAGCCGCGTCTGCGGCTACACCACAACGGCCCCCTCCCGGCAACCCATTCGTTTTCTCTTCTTTTGCACAAAAACAACGCCGCACGCGCCAGCCGAGCGCAGCGCAAGCCACCCACACCGCGCCCCTCCCCGTCTTTATAGCCTCCGCGTCTCGTTTTCTTCGTTTGCCCCCTCCCATCTCCCGAATGCCATGCCATGCCAGCAGCGTTACGCGTGCCCCTCCCCTGTCCACACACTACCGCGAAACGAACAGCCTTCCGGGCCACATGCAGGGCACGCCCACCGCCATTCCCGGACGCAATTCTCAAAACAACACACACACACACAAAATGAACGCACTATCCCACTTCGCTTCTCTCTCTTCTCTCTCTCTCTCTCGTCCCTTCCCTTTAACGAAAGACAAACAGACCCCGGTTAACACACTTTCTCGACACCTTCATGTAGGGAGGGAGGGAGGGAGGGAGGGAGGGAGGGAGGGTGCGTGCGTGCGGTGTCTCGACCGTGACGGCAACCATCGACGATCCATTTCCCCCACTGGTAAAACATGTTCACTAACACCTACAGACATCATTCCGTACACACACAATGGCTTTGCACACGAACATAGACGGCACGGGCACTGTCGTACATTCTTCCTCAGAACCATCTCAACGAACGTTACATACACATCCGGGAAAGCAAAGCAACGCAACGCACAATTCAGCCGTCAAAGGTAACGTTCACCACGGCAGACACTTGCCGCCGCGCCGTTACACGCATTTCAGTGCGGCTACAATACACCTCCGACACGGGAACGTTCCGTTGCTCTACACTGCGTTTCTCCGTTTTGTTTGTTTTTTTTTTATCCGTTTTTTTTCTTCTCTCTCTCTCTCTCTCTCTCTCTCTTTTTTTTTTTTTTTCCCCTCTGTCCTTTCCTCCACCATTCTCTCCTCACGTTCTGCCCAGACATTCGACCGATCAGAGGTTCACCTTTCGGTAACCGTTCTCAGCGCGACCGTATGACGGGTGTTCAAGACGTCCGTTGCGTGATGCCGGTGTACCGCGCCGATCGACAGTTTCCCAGAGGCGACGGATCGGACCACATCACCGACACACACAAACACGTGTGCGCACATTCGCCAAAGCGACCGTCGTCTTCTAGCGTCGCGCTTACTCTACTGTACTGCACTGGACTGGACACGCGTGCATGCATCTTCAATGACGACGTCGGTGTGCGTGCGTCGTACGCACAAGCAGACACAGTCAGTCAGACACGACTACCGAAATCAGAGTCGGAGGAAAGGTACATCATCGTGCGTGTCGCCCGTACAATGCAATACACATTGGTGTCTCAATGCGCGTTCATTTAAACGTCACTCACACGCCTCCACGCTGCAGCATTTACAGACACATTTCACCCTCGCCATATATGGCGGCGTGCAAACCGACCCGCAAACGGCCGTCGTTACACACTGACATTCCCAACAATCGCGTTTCGCTTCCATCCGTCACGTAACTAACCGGCACCTCCATCCAAAGGGCACATCACCGATCGCACTTCCCCCCCTCGCAGACAGGTAACACCAACGAGTTGTGCGCACGTGCCTCCATTCCACGTCACACCGTGGCCGTACCCCGCAACACGCGACGCGCCCCCATCAATCAAATTCATCGCATCGGCCACCCCACCCCGTCGCGTCGCAACCAAAGCGGTAGCTATTGCCGCCGTCCACCCACTCACACACAAAACAACAACAACAACAACAACAACAATTCCGCCCTTCCCGCAAAGGCCATTTGGTGGCCCTGAAAAGGGCCGTTTTTGCCGCTCTCGCAACGGAGGAGCCTTCTCTCCTTCCATTCCAGAGCCACCTCCTTACTTGGAGCTCGTGTACTTGGTCACCGCCTTCGTGCCCTCGCTCACGGCGTGCTTGGCCAGCTCGCCAGGCAGCAACAGCCGCACAGCGGTCTGGATCTCGCGGGACGTGATGGTCGAGCGCTTGTTGTAGTGCGCCAGGCGGGACGCCTCGGTCGCGATGCGCTCGAAAATGTCGTTCACGAAGCTGTTCATGATGCTCATCGCCTTCGACGAGATGCCCGTGTCAGGGTGCACCTGCTTCAGCACCTTGTAGATGTAGATGGCATAGCTCTCCTTCCTCTTGCGCTTCTTCTTCTTGTCGCCCTTCGAAATGTTCTTCTGCGCCTTGCCAGCCTTCTTGGCGGCCTTCCCGCTAGTCTTGGGCGGCATCTCAAACAAGAACGTGAACGTACGGCAGCAACACCAGTAGCAAGCGCTCCGCTCTAGTCAGCGTCTCCCCACACAGTGGCACCCAGCGCGCCCCGCCGCCGCACCTTTACCAGCTCGCCCCGTTGCGGCCGCCGACCAATGGGCCGCGAGCGCAACCGGCCGCCGCACCCGAGAGCATAAAGGACCCCCACCCCTGGCGGCGGCGCCACTCCGCTGCTCGACTCGCTGCGGCTCGCACCGTCGTTCGTCTCGTCTCGTTTTCACACCACAGCCCATCGCCATGTCCGGACGCGGAAAGGGAGGCAAAGTCAAGGGCAAGTCAAAGTCCCGCTCCAGCAGGGCCGGGCTCCAGTTCCCGGTCGGCAGAATCCACCGCCTCCTGCGCAAGGGAAACTACGCCGAGCGCGTCGGCGCCGGGGCGCCCGTCTACCTCGCCGCCGTCATGGAGTACCTCGCGGCTGAGGTGCTCGAGCTGGCCGGAAACGCGGCCCGCGACAACAAGAAGACGCGCATCATCCCGCGCCACCTGCAGCTCGCCATCCGCAACGACGAGGAGCTCAACAAGCTCCTGTCGGGCGTCACCATCGCACAGGGTGGTGTCCTGCCCAACATCCAGGCCGTCCTGCTGCCAAAGAAGACCGAGAAGAAGGCCTAAACAGAGAGGCCAGGCAATCGGCACGCGGACCCGCCGCCCAGCAGCGCTGCGTGCTCCCCTGCACGCAACGCGCTTTGCCGGCTCGGCTCGGCTCACAACAATCGGCCCTTTTCAGGGCCACCACACAAACCTACGTCCAAAGCAAAATTTCAGTCGTCCTCGCCGCGCTTTACTTTACTTTAACTTCACTTCCACAGCCGCCGCCGCCGGCAACAAGACCATACCAACTGCTACGGATTGCAGGGGGAGATATTCTGCGAGGTACCTCGGTGTCACGCCTGACATCGAAGTGTCACATAGGGGAACTTGGCACAAACGCTCGCGCCAGGATGCAGATCCTGTACCCCTGTTCCCTCGACCCCGCAACAGGGGTAGCGATACTGGAATATGCGCGCCCTGTATGGGGCTATGCAGCCAGATCGACGATGCATCGCCTACAGAAGGGTCCAGAGCAGAGCGCTCTACGACGGGCCTTACACGTCCCCGCGGCAGACCTGCCTAGAACCACTCACAACACGATTCCGCGCCCTGGCAGAAGCGTTCTACGCGACCGCGCGGAATTCACAAAATGACTATTACGTCTTGACCCTTGGGCAATATGAACACCACAGGGACAGATGTGCAAGACCCGAGTCGCTACTCCAGCAGTAGCACAAACAGAACACATAATCACTCTCAACAAACAGCAACGTCCGAGAAAGCACACTACCAAAGATAAGAACAACACACAGAAAAGAGGAGCTAATGTCCACAGGCGACAATAACCTCCACCAACTCCCCCTCTAACGGTAGAGGACTAAAGGAAAGAGAGAAGAACAAGAAGAGCCGCCGCCGCCATCTTGTCGTCCACAGCCCGTGTGGCCCAACACACACACACACACACACACATTTCTCTCGTTTGCCTCAAGCACCTCCACGCACGCACAGTCGCCTCTTCCAAACGACAACGACAGCAATAATCACCACTGTTAAAGGAGCGTGTCGACACACCGCCCTCCACTCCCGCGCGCCCCATACAAACGAAACAGCTGATCCGGCCGCCTTGCCTCGGCAACTCCAACGCCGCCGCAAACACACAGCCAAAACCACGCAGATATTCACCGCCTCTCGCACAACAACAACACACAGCCCGGCGTCTCCATCGATCGATAAACAAAACAAACACACAGCGCCCTCTCTCGCACACACACACACACACACACACACAGCCACAAGACCCGCTTCCTTTCCTTTCTCCCAGTCACGTCAGTCAAACGCAAACGAAATGAAGAATGAAAGAAAGAAGGCAGGCAGGCAACACAGCGCACACACGCAGCAACAACACAGACTCTTTCGCACTTTTCAATTTCCGAACAGTGTGGTGGCCCTGAAAAGGGCCGTTTTCGTCTCTCCCACGGCCGCGGGAAGGCCAACGCGGCACAGCACACCGGCTGCGACGCGCCTAACCGCCGAAACCGTACAGGGTGCGCCCCTGCCTCTTCAGGGCGTACACCACGTCCATGGCCGTCACAGTCTTGCGCTTGGCGTGCTCAGTGTACGTCACCGCGTCGCGGATCACGTTCTCCAGGAACACCTTCAGCACTCCGCGGGTCTCCTCGTAGATCAGACCAGAGATGCGCTTCACGCCGCCCCTGCGAGCCAGGCGGCGGATCGCGGGCTTCGTGATGCCCTGGATGTTGTCGCGCAACACCTTGCGGTGCCGCTTGGCGCCACCCTTGCCGAGCCCCTTTCCTCCCTTGCCGCGGCCAGTCATCTCTTCTAAATCCTCAAAAAAAGCTCAGGCAAGCAAAACGTCTGCTGCAGCGGCTGGCTCCTCACCCGGCGCTAGCGAGTCGGCTACGGTCTGCGCCCAGCGCACGCGCCAGCCCCCCTATATAGACTCTGGCCCGCCCTCCCCCCACCACGCGCAACCGAGGGCATATAAGCGCACCACGGTGGCTGGCGCGCGCCCGCCCGTCGCCCCCCCAGACGCCGAGTGAGCGCGGAAGGCTGCGGACGGAGCGCGCAGGCACGTTGCACACGAGGCAGCAGAAGAAGCCGGCGCGCACGCACCTCCACACGCTGACGATCGGAGATGGCCGGACGCAGGAAGGGCGGCAAGATTGCGGCAGCGCTGGAACTCCTGGTCGACGCGATCGGCAACGATCGCGGACGCAAACGGCGCCACAGAACGAAGCAGCGCACGGAGCAGCAATGCTTCAAGTGCCAACGGATGGGGCACATTGCAAAGGTGTGCAGGGGCACATTAGCGTGTCTTAAGTGTGCCGAGGCACACGACACACGAAACTGCACCAAGCCCCGCGGCGCAGCTGCCAAGTGCGTGAATTGTGGCGGTGCCCACGCCGCAAACTCACGCAGCTGCGCCTACGTGCGGGGCTACAGAAACAAGATGGCCACCCCACGCCCTGGCGTCGAGACGGACGTCCCACCCCCCCGTTCCCACGGGAGTGGTGGTCCATGCCGTCGAGAAGCCGCCACGGACGACGCACTGGCTGCCTTCCACACCGCCCTTGCGGCCGAGAGGGCCGCCATGAGGGAGGAACTCGTAGCTGTTCACCGTCAGCTGCAACAGCTGCGTGAGGAGCTGCGGGTCCTCAAGAAGACGCCTACCCCCACCGCCAGCTCCACTGCGAGTCGGCAAGCAGGGGTCGACGCCTCCACCCAGACGGAGCCACCTGCGCCGCCAGTTGACGAGACGGGCGTCGTAGTGGCTCCCATGGACATCGAGGTGGAGCAGCCTGCTCTCCCTCCCGACGGGGAGGTCGAGCCGCGGGCACAAGACGAGGAGGCGCACACCGAGACACCACCACTTGCTGCAGCGGAGGCTGGATGGCTGCCGCTCCCCAAGGCGGGCAGCGTGCAGCCAGTGCTGCAGAAGGTCGCCGCGTCTCTTCGTGACGGGTCATACCCGCACCTAGACAACCCCTATCCGTTCACTCCGCCCGACAGGACGAAACCGGCCCTTCCTCACCAGCCCTACGAACCAGTCAGGACCAACAAGGCTCTCAGAGGACTGGTATCGAGGAAGGACCTAAACATCATCAACAAGCACCCTGTCTTCACGCCCACGGACTGGGAACTCATCTTCGAGGCCTCAGCACCGGGCGTGACGCCTGGGAAACCGAGTCCAGGAATAGAACAACACCCAGCTTACCAGGAACTCATGGAACTCGGAAAGCTCGGAGAGAACCTCACCATGGAGGCAATGGTTCAATACATTCTACGAAATAAAGATTTCGTAGATAACCCACGACCACTACAGCCAATGGATGCTACGCATCCGACAGGCCAGCCCGAATAAGCCAGTACCCTCTCGTACCAGCACGTCAATTTCAGCAGGAATAGCACCTAGATGCTTACACTGCACCATCTCGAGCATAGGATTGCTCGCTAGTAGAAGTGAGTGAGTGAGTGGCGCGCGCCCGTGTCGTCAAGGCAGCACCCGACGCAGCACCTCGCCTCCACGCCGCTCCGCTACCGCTACCGCTATGGCCCGCACAAAGCAAACGGCCCGCAAGTCCACCGGCGGAAAGGCGCCGCGCAAACAGCTCGCCACCAAGGCGGCGAGGAAGAGCGCGCCCGCCACCGGCGGCGTCAAGAAGCCCCACCGCTACAGGCCGGGCACCGTCGCCCTGCGAGAAATCAGGCGCTACCAGAAGAGCACAGAGCTGCTCATCCGCAAGCTGCCATTCCAGCGCCTAGTGCGCGAGATCGCCCAGGACTTCAAGACCGACCTGCGCTTCCAGAGCTCCGCGGTCATGGCCCTGCAGGAGGCCAGCGAGGCCTACCTCGTCGGCCTCTTCGAAGACACCAACCTGTGCGCAATCCACGCCAAGCGCGTCACCATCATGCCCAAGGACATCCAGCTCGCGCGCCGCATCCGCGGCGAGCGCGCCTAAACACCGCGCCAGCCGCTGGGCACCGCCCACGCACGCAACAAACAAAACGGCCCTTTTAAGGGCCACTAACATCACTCCGTCGCGAGCAAACTTTGTCGGTCGCCTCTCGCCCCACAACCACAGAACCAAAGACAAAACACACCACTTCCACTTCCACTTCCCGTCCGTCCGCCACAGCCGCTCTCTCTGCCAGCTTGCTGGCGCGCGCAACAATCAACATCATCCCTCCCCGGCGCGGCGCTCAAAGCGCACAATAACCCATCGGCCGACGCCGTCAACCACACGGCCGGCCGCCGCTTCGTTTCGAAACGAAAAGAAAAGAAAAACAAACAAAAAGCCAGGCAAGTCCAACGCCACCGACCCTTTCCACATCTCAGCGTCCCCCGCCCCCGTTGCAAGAACACACACAAGACAAGACACGTCCGAGAAGAAGAAGAAGAAGAAGGCAGGCAAACCAAAGTATTCAAACAACATGACACAAACCAACAACCGTCGGCCGGCCGCCACCAAAAACGGCGACAATCAACCGCTACCGCCGCCCGCACCCGCCACCGACCCCCCGCAATCCAACCACCACGGCACGCAAACAGTATCCACACACGGGCATACAGAAACGCCAGACGACGCAACCACACCGCAACACAAACACGACAATCAAAACCTTCCCGACGTGCTTTGATGGCCCTGAGAAGGGCCGTTTTGGGCCGCGCGTCTCTTGCGCGCCACTAGACGACGGGGACGGGGGGTGGGGACGACGGAGTCATCCGCCAACCCTTCCTTTCCCATTCCTTTCTTCTTCTCCTCTACTTCTTCTTCTTGGGCGACGCCTTCGCCTTAGACGGCGTCGTCGCCTTCTTCGGGCGCGGCGCCTTCGGCTTCTTCGTCGGAACCTTGGCGGCCTTCTTCGCCTTCGACGGCGACTTGGCCTTGGCCGGCTTGGCAGCAGCCGCCTTCTTCGCACCGGCGGGAGCGGCCGACGCCGCAGACGCCTTCTTGGCGGCGCCCGCCTTCCGACCAGTCGCCGCCTTCACGCCACCAGCCTTCTTTGCGCCGGCCGCACGGGCGCCCTTCTTCTCCTTGCTGGCCGGAGCGGCGCGCTTCTTCTTGGCACCGCCAGCACGAGCCTTGCCGCCCTCAGCCGCCCCGCCGCCGGCGCCGGCAAGCTTGAAAGAGCCGGACGCGCCCTTCCCCTTCGTCTGCACCAGCTCGCCCGCCACCACGGCCGACTTGAGGTACTTCTTGATAAACGGCGCCAGCTTCTCCGCGTCCAGCTTGTAGTGCGCGGCAATGTACTTCTTGATCGCCTGCAGCGACGATCCGCCGCGCTCCTTCAGACTCTTGATGGCGGCCGTCACCATCTCAGAGGTGCGCGGGTGCGCAGGCTTGGCGCGCGGCTTCTTCGCAGACGACGCAGACTTTGCCTTCTTCGTAGTGCCGGTGGCGGCGGGTGCCGCAGCAGTCTCGTTCGTAGCCGCCTGATCTGCCATTTCGACGACGCGCGTTAACACACAGCGAGCAGCGAGAGCGAGAGGAGACACGCAGCGAGCGGAGCGCACAGCAGAGGAATAGCCGCCTCGACGCACAGGCCCAGCCAGTGTCGCGGGCGGGCGCGGACGGCCGAGAGAGCGGCCGCCACTCTGCGCGCCGCCGCGCCGCGCCTCCCGCGCTTGCTACCGCCCAACGTCCGACAGCCTGTGCGGAGCAGCCCCACACCTGCGCCACAACCACCCGCGCCTTTCAAACCACCGAGGATGGGGCTACACACAGCCACACCACAGTCGCCAACCAGTCGCCACGGCAGCGCCGCAAACCACGGCCAAACTGCAGCCACCGCGCGCTACAGCCTGGGTCGGCCCGCCGAGAATCGCCGCCCACGCCCAAATGCCGCCCCCACAGCCCCAGCCGACGACCCGCCACAATGGCCAAACCTTCGGCAAAAGCCCCACACCGTCGCCGCGGCAGCCCGGCCAGCGCGGCCGGCGCCACAGCCACACAAGCGGAGGCGTGCGGCGATGACGGCCGTGCAAACGCACCTCCGCCGCCCCATCGCCCTCCCACCGTTTCCCGATCGGCCCGCAGCCGTCGGGCCACGTCCTCCTCCTCTCGCCCGCCAACATTCACAGCCCTTTCGTTCGTTTCCCAACAATTTCAATTGTGCCCGCCGCAAAAACGGGCGCCGCCTGCGAAGCAACATGCTCCGCCGGAGCGCCCCTCGCCGCTTACGAGCCAACCCCTCGCCCGAGGCAAACCGAAATCCGCAACTACAGACCAACCCAATCTGCCGTCAGCACACACGACAGCCAACATCACGCGTGACGAGTTAGACATTAGGTTCACACGTCTCGGTTAGGTTCGGTGGACGTGGGTTAGGTTAAGGGCACTTGGGTTAGGTTAAGCATTCAAAACACACGTCAGGCGCCAGAGGTTAGGTTACGTTACGTTAAGGTTAGGTTAGGGGCACTTGGGTTAGGTTAAGGGTCGGTGTTAGGTTAAGTGTCAAACTTAGGTTAAGCATTCAAACACACGTCGGGCGTCAGAGGTTAGGTTAGGTTAGGTTAGGTTAGGTTAGGTTAGGTTAGGTTAGGTTAAGGCCACTTGGGTTAGGTTAAGCCTCAAACTTAGGTTAAGCATTCAAACACGTCAGCCGTCAGGTGGCCGCAGCAGCCGCACCTACCTACCTACCTACCCACCCACCTCACGGCCGGACAGCTTAGCTTACTTGGCGCTGAGGCTGACCTCACCGCACCTCACCTCACGCTAACGCTACGCTACAGGTTCGGTTCGGTTCGGTTCGGTTCGCTCAGCTTAGGCTTAGAGCTTAAGCGCCGAGGTCGGATTACGTTGGTTCACACCTTCGGGCGCCACACTTTGGGTGTAAAGGTCGCCGAAGCCACAGACAACGCCGACAAACGGGCAGCACGACCACGACCAGATACCGAGACACACGGACCACCCACCGGCCAAAGGGCACCAAACAACAAACCAGAGCACCACGTGTCGACCAGAGCAACCCGCCGCTCACGCGACGTGGCTGGCACCGAAGGGCCGCCGCAACTGCGCTTTCCGCGCCGGGCCGGATGCACGTGCGGCAACACCACCACCGCACACAGCCGCTGTTCAACATCAACCAACAACACGCCGCGGTCGCAGCCTCAACGCCAGCACACGTTTGCACCACCATTCACACGCACCGCACAAACAGCTGTCGCCGACAACACAAACACACCGCAACGACGCCGCCGCCTCTACTTGTGCCGGCCGGCCACCCACCCCACCGACGGCGCACCTGTCGGCAGTCGGCAGTCGACACGGGAAACGCACACCGCCACTTCGCTCGCGCGCACGCCACCAACCAGTCGTCGTCTCAAACATAGGGCAGGCAACAAATCGCCTCGCACGAACCGTCCACAAAACTATCAAAGCACAGCCTCTGGCTAACGGCCACGACGCAGCGGCACCGCTGCTCCTTTCCCCGCCCCACTCGATTCACAAAGTCACGCGACACCGCCAACGACGGCCTCGCTTCCCGCAACCGACACCTTTCCGCCACTACGCACAGCCGCACCCGACGCCCGTGGCAACGACACAACTACTGCACTATCCACCGCCGCCTCCCCCTTCCCGTACACACAGCCAGCCAGCCAGCCAAAACCACACCAACGACCCAAACACGCACGTGCAACGGCACACCCCAACCAGTCAACGTCGACAACCACACGCACGGCTCGAAACCGGCGTCCTTCCGCGTTGCCATCAAGCTACACACAAGACACAAGGAACCAACAACAGCAAAAGCCTGCCCGCCCGCCCCACTCTCACGCCGCAAAAAGCACACCGAAACCGCCAAACGCACATTCCCATCGCACTGACACCGACCGGCTCGCTACCACCACACCTCTGCGGCAGCCGTTTCGCAAACATGACACGGCGCGACATGACATCACGACCAACTCTCCTTTCCGACGCCTTCGGCCGGAGCACAACGCCGCCAATTCGCCACACAGTCACACAGTCGACAAGCGCCCGCCCTCCCTGCACGACGCCGCGCAGCAAAGGCGCCCGCAAACAAACACATACCTCTCCTCTCTCTCGGCCGCCCGACGCGCCAACCGCCACACCGCCAGCCACTCGCAATTGTGCACTGCCGCCAGCCACACGTCCAACACGCCGCGCCGCCTCCGGCCACCCGCCAGGGGGCGCTCACGTCCGCGACAACAGCGCGGCCCGCCGGGCCAAACCGAACCGAGCCGCCCGCCGCTGCTCTGCACATCTTCCTGCGCGCATCAACAAAACGAGGCACGCGAGCACACCCCGTCACAACGCCACATCACGCAAATGCCGTGCCGACCTCTTGTGTCTACCGCCTAAATTGCACTCACCAGCCGCCCCTTCTTCTTCTTCCTACCTATCCATCTGTGCGTCTGTGTCGGTCCGCGCGTGACGCCTCTCAACATCCGCCGTCGCCGTCGCCGTCGCCGTCCCCGTTTCCGCCCCAATGCCATCGTCGCGCCGCCGCCTCCTCCTCCTCCACCGCCCCTGTCCGGCCCGCACCACACCATACACCGCTGCTTGTCCCGGCCGTTGCCACCAAAGGCGCCTACCGCAAACGCGCCACGCCGCAGCCCCCGTGCGTGCATCTCCGTGCCGACGCTGCCTCTCTGCCCTCCCGCACGCACTCGACCGACCGACATGCACTGCGTCGACGGCCTCGACAACACAGTCTCTGGCTCCGCACTGCGTGTTCCGGTACGCACGCTCAAACACGTATGTACTCATTACCAGCGATGGCGAGGCACGACACAATCTCTGACCAGAGAGTTTCTTATCGTCGCTAGTCTGCGCCACACGACACTAGTAGCACGTAGCGGGTCGGCAGGAACAGTTGTCATCTATATGTGGCGGGTCGGGAGAGGTAGTAGTCAGTCGACAGTATTAGCGAGTGGACGATTCTACTGAGCGGGCGGCGGCGTGCTCTTCTCGCGACTCTGGTCTCCGTTCGGGACGATGCATATTGTTATTAAAGGTAAGGTAATGAAGCTGCATTGCGCAAATCTAATAATGTATGTCAATTGTAACTATTTTCTTCACAACTAAATGCCCCAATAATACTTTGTTTCCAAACTAACTTTTTTAAAGTACAACCATTCATTTCCATTTAAAGAATATTTCCTACGCATTTCCTCCAACAATCAAAATTAAATGTGTGAGCCGGCATTCATTGCACGAAGCTGTGTACAGGTATCTACAGTTGAGAGCACATGTAGATGCACTTTGTTTTCTCTTTTGTCTTTTTGTTTTTTTTTTATTGACGTAACGATCTTTTGCTCTTTTTATTCTAATTTGTACGTAGGCTGTTTGTTTAGATTTTTATACTGGTAATGCCACGTAGCGCTCTGCGTGAAAATCAATGCCTGTGCTGTGTGCAGTCTGTGGCTAGTTTGCATTGTTGTCATGAACTGCTATAGCTGGATGTGAACAGCGCGTAGCGTTGCGCAGTTAGGGGTGAGCCGCCAGCACTGGTGCATGTGAGGCGAGAGATGGCGGACTTTTCAAATTACATATATTATGACTGGTGATGATGATATTAAGGGTAAATACATTGTTTGTTGTTCTCTATTAAACATCTTTACTTTGCTAACTATCCCTATCAGTAGTTAGTGCCCTCCGTAGTTTGAATCTCTTATTTAGCTGGCAGCAGTGGTGCTCGCTGTATTGCAGTAGTTCGAGTAATGAAGATTTTTGTGAGGTAAGTGATTTCCGAAAGGTGTACTTTAATGTTACTCAGGGCCATTCTTTTGCAGGGATCTTTGATAGTCAGATTGCGTTGCGCTCAAAATATTGTGTGTCAGTTTAAGCACAGTTTTGTATACATTGTTGTTCAAAGGGGGACGTCTCAGAATACCAGCGCTGCCCTTACAACGTTTATCGGGTTTTCAACTACGTCTGTTGAGATGTTCATCGTTCATTATTTCCATTCATCAATATTATCGCGCGTTTCTCATCAATCTTCGTTCGTTCATTTTCTAGGGACGTTAACAACATTCTGGCACATTTTTATCATCATTCACTCACTCACTCACTCACTTACTTACGACTATTTGTGCGGGGAGGTTACACTTGGGTCCGTTTCCATTTACATTCAATGTTGATAGACCTTTTTTTTTGTTGTTGTTTTGTTGCTGGCAGGTTACAAAAGGCCTCATTTTATGTTGGTTGCAGCAGCGTTTTTCTCCTTCTTTCTTCTAGTGTTTTCCCCGCCCCCGCCCCTCCCGCATCCGTCGGGTCTCACCACGTTCACTGACAGCCGCGTCTGCGGCTACACCACAACGGCCCCCTCCCGGCAACCCATTCGTTTTCTCTTCTTTTGCACAAAAACAACGCCGCACGCGCCAGCCGAGCGCAGCGCAAGCCACCCACACCGCGCCCCTCCCCGTCTTTATAGCCTCCGCGTCTCGTTTTCTTCGTTTGCCCCCTCCCATCTCCCGAATGCCATGCCATGCCAGCAGCGTTACGCGTGCCCCTCCCCTGTCCACACACTACCGCGAAACGAACAGCCTTCCGGGCCACATGCAGGGCACGCCCACCGCCATTCCCGGACGCAATTCTCAAAACAACACACACACACACAAAATGAACGCACTATCCCACTTCGCTTCTCTCTCTTCTCTCTCTCTCTCTCGTCCCTTCCCTTTAACGAAAGACAAACAGACCCCGGTTAACACACTTTCTCGACACCTTCATGTAGGGAGGGAGGGAGGGAGGGAGGGAGGGAGGGAGGGAGGGTGCGTGCGTGCGGTGTCTCGACCGTGACGGCAACCATCGACGATCCATTTCCCCCACTGGTAAAACATGTTCACTAACACCTACAGACATCATTCCGTACACACACAATGGCTTTGCACACAAACATAGACGGCACGGGCACTGTCGTACATTCTTCCTCAGAACCATCTCAACGAACGTTACATACACATCCGGGAAAGCAAAGCAACGCAACGCACAATTCAGCCGTCAAAGGTAACGTTCACCACGGCAGACACTTGCCGCCGCGCCGTTACACGCATTTCAGTGCGGCTACAATACACCTCCGACACGGGAACGTTCCGTTGCTCTACACTGCGTTTCTCCGTTTTGTTTGGTTTTTTTTTATCCGTTTTTTTTCTTCTCTCTCTCTCTCTCTCTCTCTCTCTTTTTTTTTTTTTTTCCCCTCTGTCCTTTCCTCCACCATTCTCTCCTCACGTTCTGCCCAGACATTCGACCGATCAGAGGTTCACCTTTCGGTAACCGTTCTCAGCGCGACCGTATGACGGGTGTTCAAGACGTCCGTTGCGTGATGCCGGTGTACCGCGCCGATCGACAGTTTCCCAGAGGCGACGGATCGGACCACATCACCGACACACACAAACACGTGTGCGCACATTCGCCAAAGCGACCGTCGTCTTCTAGCGTCGCGCTTACTCTACTGTACTGCACTGGACTGGACACGCGTGCATGCATCTTCAATGACGACGTCGGTGTGCGTGCGTCGTACGCACAAGCAGACACAGTCAGTCAGACACGACTACCGAAATCAGAGTCGGAGGAAAGGTACATCATCGTGCGTGTCGCCCGTACAATGCAATACACATTGGTGTCTCAATGCGCGTTCATTTAAACGTCACTCACACGCCTCCACGCTGCAGCATTTACAGACACATTTCACCCTCGCCATATATGGCGGCGTGCAAACCGACCCGCAAACGGCCGTCGTTACACACTGACATTCCCAACAATCGCGTTTCGCTTCCATCCGTCACGTAACTAACCGGCACCTCCATCCAAAGGGCACATCACCGATCGCACTTCCCCCCCTCGCAGACAGGTAACACCAACGAGTTGTGCGCACGTGCCTCCATTCCACGTCACACCGTGGCCGTACCCCGCAACACGCGACGCGCCCCCATCAATCAAATTCATCGCATCGGCCACCCCACCCCGTCGCGTCGCAACCAAAGCGGTAGCTATTGCCGCCGTCCACCCACTCACACACAAAACAACAACAACAACAACAACAACAATTCCGCCGTTCCCGCAAAGGCCATTTGGTGGCCCTGAAAAGGGCCGTTTTTGCCGCTCTCGCAACGGAGGAGCCTTCTCTCCTTCCATTCCAGAGCCACCTCCTTACTTGGAGCTCGTGTACTTGGTCACCGCCTTCGTGCCCTCGCTCACGGCGTGCTTGGCCAGCTCGCCAGGCAGCAACAGCCGCACAGCGGTCTGGATCTCGCGGGACGTGATGGTCGAGCGCTTGTTGTAGTGCGCCAGGCGGGACGCCTCGGCCGCGATGCGCTCGAAAATGTCGTTCACGAAGCTGTTCATGATGCTCATCGCCTTCGACGAGATGCCCGTGTCAGGGTGCACCTGCTTCAGCACCTTGTAGATGTAGATGGCATAGCTCTCCTTCCTCTTGCGCTTCTTCTTCTTGTCGCCCTTCGAAATGTTCTTCTGCGCCTTGCCAGCCTTCTTGGCGGCCTTCCCGCTAGTCTTGGGCGGCATCTCAAACAAGAACGTGAACGTACGGCAGCAACACCAGTAGCAAGCGCTCCGCTCTAGTCAGCGTCTCCCCACACAGTGGCACCCAGCGCGCCCCGCCGCCGCACCTTTACCAGCTCGCCCCGTTGCGGCCGCCGACCAATGGGCCGCGAGCGCAACCGGCCGCCGCACCCGAGAGCATAAAGGACCCCCACCCCTGGCGGCGGCGCCACTCCGCTGCTCGACTCGCTGCGGCTCGCACCGTCGTTCGTCTCGTCTCGTTTTCACACCACAGCCCATCGCCATGTCCGGACGCGGAAAGGGAGGCAAAGTCAAGGGCAAGTCAAAGTCCCGCTCCAGCAGGGCCGGGCTCCAGTTCCCGGTCGGCAGAATCCACCGCCTCCTGCGCAAGGGAAACTACGCCGAGCGCGTCGGCGCCGGGGCGCCCGTCTACCTCGCCGCCGTCATGGAGTACCTCGCGGCTGAGGTGCTCGAGCTGGCCGGAAACGCGGCCCGCGACAACAAGAAGACGCGCATCATCCCGCGCCACCTGCAGCTCGCCATCCGCAACGACGAGGAGCTCAACAAGCTCCTGTCGGGCGTCACCATCGCACAGGGTGGTGTCCTGCCCAACATCCAGGCCGTCCTGCTGCCAAAGAAGACCGAGAAGAAGGCCTAAACAGAGAGGCCAGGCAATCGGCACGCGGACCCGCCGCCCAGCAGCGCTGCGTGCTCCCCTGCACGCAACGCGCTTTGCCGGCTCGGCTCGGCTCACAACAATCGGCCCTTTTCAGGGCCACCACACAAACCTACGTCCAAAGCAAAATTTCAGTCGTCCTCGCCGCGCTTTACTTTACTTTAACTTCACTTCCACAGCCGCCGCCGCCGGCAACAAGACCATACCAACTGCTACGGATTGCAGGGGGAGATATTCTGCGAGGTACCTCGGTGTCACGCCTGACATCGAAGTGTCACATAGGGGAACTTGGCACAAACGCTCGCGCCAGGATGCAGATCCTGTACCCCTGTTCCCTCGACCCCGCAACAGGGGTAGCGATACTGGAATATGCGCGCCCTGTATGGGGCTATGCAGCCAGATCGACGATGCATCGCCTACAGAAGGGTCCAGAGCAGAGCGCTCTACGACGGGCCTTACACGTCCCCGCGGCAGACCTGCCTAGAACCACTCACAACACGATTCCGCGCCCTGGCAGAAGCGTTCTACGCGACCGCGCGGAATTCACAAAATGACTATTACGTCTTGACCCTTGGGCAATATGAACACCACAGGGACAGATGTGCAAGACCCGAGTCGCTACTCCAGCAGTAGCACAAACAGAACACATAATCACTCTCAACAAACAGCAACGTCCGAGAAAGCACACTACCAAAGATAAGAACAACACACAGAAAAGAGGAGCTAATGTCCACAGGCGACAATAACCTCCACCAACTCCCCCTCTAACGGTAGAGGACTAAAGGAAAGAGAGAAGAACAAGAAGAGCCGCCGCCGCCATCTTGTCGTCCACAGCCCGTGTGGCCCAACACACACACACACACACACACATTTCTCTCGTTTGCCTCAAGCACCTCCACGCACGCACAGTCGCCTCTTCCAAACGACAACGACAGCAATAATCACCACTGTTAAAGGAGCGTGTCGACACACCGCCCTCCACTCCCGCGCGCCCCATACAAACGAAACAGCTGATCCGGCCGCCTTGCCTCGGCAACTCCAACGCCGCCGCAAACACACAGCCAAAACCACGCAGATATTCACCGCCTCTCGCACAACAACAACACACAGCCCGGCGTCTCCATCGATCGATAAACAAAACAAACACACAGCGCCCTCTCTCGCACACACACACACACACACACACACAGCCACAAGACCCGCTTCCTTTCCTTTCTCCCAGTCACGTCAGTCAAACGCAAACGAAATGAAGAATGAAAGAAAGAAGGCAGGCAGGCAACACAGCGCACACACGCAGCAACAACACAGACTCTTTCGCACTTTTCAATTTCCGAACAGTGTGGTGGCCCTGAAAAGGGCCGTTTTCGTCTCTCCCACGGCCGCGGGAAGGCCAACGCGGCACAGCACACCGGCTGCGACGCGCCTAACCGCCGAAACCGTACAGGGTGCGCCCCTGCCTCTTCAGGGCGTACACCACGTCCATGGCCGTCACAGTCTTGCGCTTGGCGTGCTCAGTGTACGTCACCGCGTCGCGGATCACGTTCTCCAGGAACACCTTCAGCACTCCGCGGGTCTCCTCGTAGATCAGACCAGAGATGCGCTTCACGCCGCCCCTGCGAGCCAGGCGGCGGATCGCGGGCTTCGTGATGCCCTGGATGTTGTCGCGCAACACCTTGCGGTGCCGCTTGGCGCCACCCTTGCCGAGCCCCTTTCCTCCCTTGCCGCGGCCAGTCATCTCTTCTAAATCCTCAAAAAAAGCTCAGGCAAGCAAAACGTCTGCTGCAGCGGCTGGCTCCTCACCCGGCGCTAGCGAGTCGGCTACGGTCTGCGCCCAGCGCACGTAAGAGGTGGAGCCCCTCCACGCCCACACCGGCATGATGGCCAACACAAAAGGTCTACTGCCATCTCTGCATAAGGGTTAGTATTCACTAAAGTGAGGTGTCGCAGGATGTGGGTACTGCGATGTTTGCGTACGTCTGGTTAGGATTAACCATTAATACGCGCTCATCTGGAGATAGATTGGTCGAAATCTGACGAAGGGTAGCGGTTTGAAGGGCAGAGGAAAAAAAAGTGCCAAGGCAAGAGCCAAGGGAAAAAAACCTCTGCGAAAGTTAGGTCGGGCGGCAAGAGCAGTAGCGGTTATCTTGCTGCCTGCGATAGGTTGTGCAAGGATAGGCTTTGTTAGTAGTGGGTATCATGCATGTCGATACCTTGACGTTGTGCGCTTGTGCTGCTCGGCGGCTGGCGCTGGGTGCTGGTACAGAGTCCTCGTTCAGCGTCCTGCAACCTGCAACAGTTATGTTTGTTATCGGTCTTGTGTCCGATAGGTCATATACCGGAGGCACAGTGTGAGGGAGTGTTGGGAGATTGTTCGTGCGTCTGTGGGCGAGCTCGTCGGTGTCCCTGCTGTGGCCTGTTGGTCGGCTCTAATAGCAGCTGGTAGTTGCCAGTCAGTATTGCTGAAATGCAGGGGCTTACCGACGTTTGTCGCTGTTTGCGTATGTTAGTTTACCATAGGTGGTTATGCCCTAGCTAGCAGTGTCTTTGGACGCTTGTGTTTCCACCTGTGGTTGTGATCGTAGTTTCCCAGAGTGAGGATGAAAGGATTGTTCGAGTGTCTCGAGTTCCTGTATAGTCGTGTGGCGTGTTTCTTGAATACTTCCTTGATGGTATCAAGGCGGTATTCATGGTGAAGATCCACGGTGCGTGTGTAGCGTGGAGCATTGCTAATGATTCGTAGCACTTTGTTCTGTATGATCTGCAGGCGGCGCAGTCGTGTGGGAGCTGCATATCCCCAGACGGGAGCTGCGTACGTCATCAGAGGTCTAATCAGTGTCGTGTATAAGGACCTCGACACCCTCCTATTCAGTGTGCTTTCCCTGTTGAGCATTGGGTAGAGCTGTTTGAGCCTCGCGTGCGCTCGGTTGGCAACGTATTCGATGTGGTCCCCCCATGTAAGTTTCCGGTCCAGCCAGACACCAAGGTATCTGACTTTCTCTCGGAAACGTATTGGGCGTGTATGTAGTGTTATCGGTCTACAGTGTTGGTGTTTGCGCAGTAGTTTCGGTCTGCGTGTGAACAGAACTGCTTCGCACTTGTCGACGTTTACTTTAATACGCCATCGCTCCAGCCAAGGCTCAGCTGTTCTGAGTGCTGTCTGTATTCGTGAGTTGATGTTCGACGGTTTCCAGTCTTGCGCGAGGATGGCGGTGTCATCCGCGTAGACGGCTAACGTCGTGTTTCGTGTCGCTGGGTAGTCATTAATGTACAGGTTAAACAAGATGGGCCCCAGGATGCTTCCTTGGGGTACTCCAGCTTGGATACCGTGTTGTGTTGATTGTTTATCCTGCACGTTAGTGTTGAAACTTCTGTTCGTGAGATATGAGTGTATGAGACGTACGAGTCCGTCCGGGAAACCAGCTTCGCTTAGTTTGCGTATGAGTCCGTTGTGCCAGAGACGATCGAAAGCCTTTTCGATGTCTAGGAACACGGCCCCTGTGGCTTTGTTCATGTTGTAGCCGTGTGTTATATGTTCGACTACGCGGAGGAGTTGTTGTGTTGTCGAGTGGTGATTCCTAAAACCGAATTGCTCCGGTCTTAGGGTGTTGTTGGCGATGCAATGCCTAGTGATACGTTTTAATATTACCTTCTCAACAATCTTGCTGAGCGAGCACAGCAGACTGATGGGTCGGTAATTTTGTGGGAGGGAGTGGTCTTTCCCTGGCTTCCTGAACATCAGGACCTTGGCCGCCTTCCAAAAGTCAGGGAAGTGTTGGTGTGTCAGGATGGCATTCGTTAGGTGTGTGAGGTATTCTACGGCTTTATCCGTGAACTCCTGGAGGACACGGTTTTGAATGCCATCAGGCCCAGGGGCTTTTCTAGCGTTGGTGTGCTTGAAAGCCCATGTGACTTCATTTGTGCTAGCACGTCTGATTTCGTCGCGCGAGGGCTGGGCTACAAGCCGTGTAACCTCCTGGTCCGTTTCAAGTGTGAATGCTGGGTCTGAAGGAACCAGATTCGGCATGAAGGACGCTGCAAGTGTTGTGGCCATAAGCTCTGCCTTCTCCGTCGCGGAGTAGGCTGGGCCGTCTGGTCCTTGTAACGTGGGGATGTAATGTTTCTCCCTGGTGAAGTGTCTGGCCAGCTGCCACACGCCAGGACGTGTGGTATCCAGCCGAGAGAGTTTCTGTCCCCATTGTTCGTTTCTGAATGTTTGGATTTTATTCCGTATTATGCCCTGGAGTCTGTTGACGTGCAGTTTATAGAACGGGCGCCTGGTACGCTGCCAGTATCTCCTGAGGCGGTTCCTCATTGAGATAAGGCCCAGGATTTCCTGGGGCAGGGCCGTCGAGTGTTGTCTTGGTGTTGTAAATGGAATGGCGTCAGTCATTGCGTCTTGGACGGCAGTTGTGAGAGCCTCCACAGCCTCATCGATTTGCTGTGTGTTGTTAATTTCGTGGGTGTCAGGAATGCGACTATCAAGCGTTTCCTTGAACAGTGTCCAGTTCGCACGCTTGTAGTTAAGCATCCTGCGTGGTTCGATGTCCTGCAGTGTCTCTTCCATGTGTAGTATTACAGGCATGTGGTCTGAGTCCAGATCGTTTTCAACCGTTAGGTTGAGTGTGCATGTGATGCCCTTTATGAGGGCTATGTCTAACACGTCTGGCCTATGTCGGGCCTGTGTAGGCACGAACGTGGGAACGTCCGGCCCAAGTATAATGTAGTTTCGGCCTAGTGCGTGTTCGTACAGTTTCTTGCCGTTGGAGGTTCGTATTCTTGAGTTCCAATCAGGGTGTTTTGCGTTGAGGTCTCCAGCGGCTATTACCCGCGGTGCTATGTTGAGTACTGTGCTGATATCGCGTGTTACTATGTGATTAGGTGGATTGTATAGCGATACCAGTGTGGTGTTGGCTCCGTTGAACTTGACCCTGACGGCCGTAGCCTCTAGTCTTTCAAGTGCTGGGAGCTCGATGTTCGTGTGGTCTATGTCTCTGTGTATAATGATTGCCGTGCCGCCTCCCCTCCTGCCATCCGCTCGGTCGGTACGGTAGACGCAATAACCTGGGAGGTTTAGTTGTTTGCGAGGCGTAAGCAGTGTTTCGTTCACAAGAGCGATTCGGATACCCTTTCGCTCCATGAACGCGGCCATCTCGGCTTTTTTGTTTGCGATCCCGTTGGCATTCCAAAACAGGATCTGTGTGATTGTGTTTAAGTCTGCGTTTTGGGGCTGGTGTGGTGTATTATCCATGTATTAGTGTTAAGAGTGGTGTGACAGTGGCTTGGAAGCTAGTCCAGTTGAGCGTACTCGACATGAACTGCATGAGGAGTTGTGAGACACACCCCATAATCTTCGTGACTATTTCGGTGGTCGTGCGTCCGGGGAATAATGTTTCCATTATTCTCTGGAATGTTGTAGTGATGTTGGTCATGTCGGCCTGGGAGTTGTTGGTCGTGTTAGCGGCCGCTTGTTCCAGAGTTGGCGTTTGGTGGGGGCTGGCTTGCGAGTCGTTTGTTCGTGTGGCAGTTGTGGGCGCCTGTGTGCTTTCTGTGGTGAGTGGGTGTGTTATGTGGGTTGTTGAGTTGGTGTCCGGGATGTGTTCGTGTGTGTTGGTGTTCTGTTGACTGTGTACTTGTTGTGGTGCGGTCGTGTTCTTCGTGCTGCGGTAGTTTCTCCTTCTCCTCCTCCTCTGGCGCTGTGGTTGTCCCTGTGTGGGTGTGTTTTCTGTAGCCTGTGGTGGGCTGCAGTTCGCGATCACAGGGGGTAGGGTGGTGGTGTTGCTAGTTTCGTGTGGTGTGCCCGGTGCGGGTGAGGTGTCATTTGTTGTGTTTGTCTGTTGTGTGTCTGTTGCTGGGGGTGTTTGCTGAGCGTGTTCTGAGCTCTGGGGCTCCTCTGACCGTCCCGCGCTGCTGGGGCTGCCAGCGACCGCTCCAGCGAAGGATATTCCACTTCTTACTGGGCGCGGGGGCGGTTTTGGAACTGTGATGGCGGTTGGTTTCGCATGTTTAGCGAGTTTGCGCCTCAGAGCTGCTTTGTATGCAATGCACCCTCTGTAGTTTGCCGGATGGGCAGCACCACAGTTGGCGCACTTGCGAGGTGCTGTATTGGGGAGTTTGCAGCGTTGGGTTGTGTGACCGCCAGCGCAAATGCGGCAGCGGGGTGCGAGACCGCATCTGATACCCGCGTGCGCATAGCGCTGGCAGTTGTGGCATTGTTGGGGGGTGCGCGGCGTGTTGTACACCTCTACATTAACGACCATGTGAAGAAATAATTTTAACTTCAACAGGTCGCGGGATTTGGCCGTGTCGGCCAGCTCCGCCATGTAGTTGTGCGACGGTCTCGCTGTGCCGAACTCCGACATCCGGTTTACCCGAATGCACTCCCACCCGAGAGCAGAGAGTTCGTTGTGTACCGTGTCGGTCGGGGTACGTGAGTCTATCCCCTTGATCACGTACTGCTGTGTTTTTTCCAAGACTGTCCTGTACGTGAAGTGTTCTACCTTCCTTTCTTTGAGAAAGTCTAGTAGATTCGTGTAGTCTGCCTTGTTCGCCACGTACAGTGCGGCGTGTTCCCCAGTGAGTTTAGAATAGTATGTTGTGGGGCGGTGCTTATTGCTAAATTCTTTGTTTAGGAGACTTAGGTCTCCATAGTTATGGATGATGACCGGTGGGAAGCCAGTCGCGGTGTTGTTCGTGTTCTGCGTAGCTGCGTGTATGTTTGCGGTGGTTGCAGTCGCAGGGTTGTTTGTGTTGGTCCCTGTGTTGTTATTGTTTGTTCGCGGCATGGATGGTGTTGGCAGCAGCGCTCGGCCGTTGCCTCGTGAGTTTGTGGGCTCACTTGTTTGCGTAGTTGGCTGCTGTTTGCGCCTTGGGCCGACCTGCTGCCACGGCCCGTCTTGATCTGTGTTTGTTGTTTCCTCTGTCGGCTCTGGATCCGGTTCCGTCGGTGCCTGGGCCGCCAGAGGTGAAATAGGGGGCATGTCCTTCTGTTGTTCAGCAGGTGCCTGTGTGTGTTGTGTGGGTGTTTCTGTTCGTGTGTTTTCGCTGCCCATCAGCTCTGCGATCAGCTCTAGCTGTTCCGCGATCTGCTGGTCCTTCAGGGCAACTTGCTCCTGGAAGGTGGACAGTGGGACGGAAATGATGGCGGGAGTAGCCGGCATTACCGCCTCTTGTGCTGCAGCTTTGCTGCGGGTGAGTGGTGGGGAAGCACAGGAAAGATCGGACATCTTTGCTGTTTTAGGAGTATTTATTTATTCGGATAGGGAAGGATGGAAGGAACACGACAATTTTGCTCTTTTTAAGGAGCGACAATATTTGCTTTTTAGCGAAAGCGCTGTGTACCTTGTTCCTACAGAAGAGGGGGGTCCCTACGACCTATCTGCGCGGAGTGCAATGCGCGGCGCAAGAGAGCGCGGGTTGAAGAGAGCGGCCTACAGTGCGCGGGGTTATCCGACGTGAACGGGCCCCTGACACTGAGATTACCCTACCAAAGAACGGGAGAGTCCCGCTGGGGAGGTTTGCAACCGAAGTTGCAGGAAGTAGAGCCGAAGCTCTTGCCACTTAGCGCCCGAAAGCGTTAAGCAGCTTGCGCGAGTTCGTGCCGCTCAGAAGAGCGTCACTGGCAGCTACGCCAGTTGCAGCTTATTAAGAGACCACTCCAAGGAGCTATCCCGGGCAGCTACGCCAGGTGCAGAGAGCAGCGTTCCGCTCGGGTCGGCTGCTCGACTGCGAGTGCCGCGCCCAGCGCACGCGCCAGCCCCCCTATATAGACTCTGGCCCGCCCTCCCCCCACCACGCGCAACCGAGGGCATATAAGCGCACCACGGTGGCTGGCGCGCGCCCGTGTCGTCAAGGCAGCACCCGACGCAGCACCTCGCCTCCACGCCGCTCCGCTACCGCTACCGCTATGGCCCGCACAAAGCAAACGGCCCGCAAGTCCACCGGCGGAAAGGCGCCGCGCAAACAGCTCGCCACCAAGGCGGCGAGGAAGAGCGCGCCCGCCACCGGCGGCGTCAAGAAGCCCCACCGCTACAGGCCGGGCACCGTCGCCCTGCGAGAAATCAGGCGCTACCAGAAGAGCACAGAGCTGCTCATCCGCAAGCTGCCATTCCAGCGCCTAGTGCGCGAGATCGCCCAGGACTTCAAGACCGACCTGCGCTTCCAGAGCTCCGCGGTCATGGCCCTGCAGGAGGCCAGCGAGGCCTACCTCGTCGGCCTCTTCGAAGACACCAACCTGTGCGCAATCCACGCCAAGCGCGTCACCATCATGCCCAAGGACATCCAGCTCGCGCGCCGCATCCGCGGCGAGCGCGCCTAAACACCGCGCCAGCCGCTGGGCACCGCCCACGCACGCAACAAACAAAACGGCCCTTTTAAGGGCCACTAACATCACTCCGTCGCGAGCAAACTTTGTCGGTCGCCTCTCGCCCCACAACCACAGAACCAAAGACAAAACACACCACTTCCACTTCCACTTCCCGTCCGTCCGCCACAGCCGCTCTCTCTGCCAGCTTGCTGGCGCGCGCAACAATCAACATCATCCCTCCCCGGCGCGGCGCTCAAAGCGCACAATAACCCATCGGCCGACGCCGTCAACCACACGGCCGGCCGCCGCTTCGTTTCGAAACGAAAAGAAAAGAAAAACAAACAAAAAGCCAGGCAAGTCCAACGCCACCGACCCTTTCCACATCTCAGCGTCCCCCGCCCCCGTTGCAAGAACACACACAAGACAAGACACGTCCGAGAAGAAGAAGAAGAAGAAGGCAGGCAAACCAAAGTATTCAAACAACATGACACAAACCAACAACCGTCGGCCGGCCGCCACCAAAAACGGCGACAATCAACCGCTACCGCCGCCCGCACCCGCCACCGACCCCCCGCAATCCAACCACCACGGCACGCAAACAGTATCCACACACGGGCATACAGAAACGCCAGACGACGCAACCACACCGCAACACAAACACGACAATCAAAACCTTCCCGACGTGCTTTGATGGCCCTGAGAAGGGCCGTTTTGGGCCGCGCGTCTCTTGCGCGCCACTAGACGACGGGGACGGGGGGTGGGGACGACGGAGTCATCCGCCAACCCTTCCTTTCCCATTCCTTTCTTCTTCTCCTCTACTTCTTCTTCTTGGGCGACGCCTTCGCCTTAGACGGCGTCGTCGCCTTCTTCGGGCGCGGCGCCTTCGGCTTCTTCGTCGGAACCTTGGCGGCCTTCTTCGCCTTCGACGGCGACTTGGCCTTGGCCGGCTTGGCAGCAGCCGCCTTCTTCGCACCGGCGGGAGCGGCCGACGCCGCAGACGCCTTCTTGGCGGCGCCCGCCTTCCGACCAGTCGCCGCCTTCACGCCACCAGCCTTCTTTGCGCCGGCCGCACGGGCGCCCTTCTTCTCCTTGCTGGCCGGAGCGGCGCGCTTCTTCTTGGCACCGCCAGCACGAGCCTTGCCGCCCTCAGCCGCCCCGCCGCCGGCGCCGGCAAGCTTGAAAGAGCCGGACGCGCCCTTCCCCTTCGTCTGCACCAGCTCGCCCGCCACCACGGCCGACTTGAGGTACTTCTTGATAAACGGCGCCAGCTTCTCCGCGTCCAGCTTGTAGTGCGCGGCAATGTACTTCTTGATCGCCTGCAGCGACGATCCGCCGCGCTCCTTCAGACTCTTGATGGCGGCCGTCACCATCTCAGAGGTGCGCGGGTGCGCAGGCTTGGCGCGCGGCTTCTTCGCAGACGACGCAGACTTTGCCTTCTTCGTAGTGCCGGTGGCGGCGGGTGCCGCAGCAGTCTCGTTCGTAGCCGCCTGATCTGCCATTTCGACGACGCGCGTTAACACACAGCGAGCAGCGAGAGCGAGAGGAGACACGCAGCGAGCGGAGCGCACAGCAGAGGAATAGCCGCCTCGACGCACAGGCCCAGCCAGTGTCGCGGGCGGGCGCGGACGGCCGAGAGAGCGGCCGCCACTCTGCGCGCCGCCGCGCCGCGCCTCCCGCGCTTGCTACCGCCCAACGTCCGACAGCCTGTGCGGAGCAGCCCCACACCTGCGCCACAACCACCCGCGCCTTTCAAACCACCGAGGATGGGGCTACACACAGCCACACCACAGTCGCCAACCAGTCGCCACGGCAGCGCCGCAAACCACGGCCAAACTGCAGCCACCGCGCGCTACAGCCTGGGTCGGCCCGCCGAGAATCGCCGCCCACGCCCAAATGCCGCCCCCACAGCCCCAGCCGACGACCCGCCACAATGGCCAAACCTTCGGCAAAAGCCCCACACCGTCGCCGCGGCAGCCCGGCCAGCGCGGCCGGCGCCACAGCCACACAAGCGGAGGCGTGCGGCGATGACGGCCGTGCAAACGCACCTCCGCCGCCCCATCGCCCTCCCACCGTTTCCCGATCGGCCCGCAGCCGTCGGGCCACGTCCTCCTCCTCTCGCCCGCCAACATTCACAGCCCTTTCGTTCGTTTCCCAACAATTTCAATTGTGCCCGCCGCAAAAACGGGCGCCGCCTGCGAAGCAACATGCTCCGCCGGAGCGCCCCTCGCCGCTTACGAGCCAACCCCTCGCCCGAGGCAAACCGAAATCCGCAACTACAGACCAACCCAATCTGCCGTCAGCACACACGACAGCCAACATCACGCGTGACGAGTTAGACATTAGGTTCACACGTCTCGGTTAGGTTCGGTGGACGTGGGTTAGGTTAAGGGCACTTGGGTTAGGTTAAGCATTCAAAACACACGTCAGGCGCCAGAGGTTAGGTTACGTTACGTTAAGGTTAGGTTAGGGGCACTTGGGTTAGGTTAAGGGTCGGTGTTAGGTTAAGTGTCAAACTTAGGTTAAGCATTCAAACACACGTCGGGCGTCAGAGGTTAGGTTAGGTTAGGTTAGGTTAGGTTAGGTTAGGTTAGGTTAGGTTAAGGCCACTTGGGTTAGGTTAAGCCTCAAACTTAGGTTAAGCATTCAAACACGTCAGCCGTCAGGTGGCCGCAGCAGCCGCACCTACCTACCTACCTACCCACCCACCTCACGGCCGGACAGCTTAGCTTACTTGGCGCTGAGGCTGACCTCACCGCACCTCACCTCACGCTAACGCTACGCTACAGGTTCGGTTCGGTTCGGTTCGGTTCGCTCAGCTTAGGCTTAGAGCTTAAGCGCCGAGGTCGGATTACGTTGGTTCACACCTTCGGGCGCCACACTTTGGGTGTAAAGGTCGCCGAAGCCACAGACAACGCCGACAAACGGGCAGCACGACCACGACCAGATACCGAGACACACGGACCACCCACCGGCCAAAGGGCACCAAACAACAAACCAGAGCACCACGTGTCGACCAGAGCAACCCGCCGCTCACGCGACGTGGCTGGCACCGAAGGGCCGCCGCAACTGCGCTTTCCGCGCCGGGCCGGATGCACGTGCGGCAACACCACCACCGCACACAGCCGCTGTTCAACATCAACCAACAACACGCCGCGGTCGCAGCCTCAACGCCAGCACACGTTTGCACCACCATTCACACGCACCGCACAAACAGCTGTCGCCGACAACACAAACACACCGCAACGACGCCGCCGCCTCTACTTGTGCCGGCCGGCCACCCACCCCACCGACGGCGCACCTGTCGGCAGTCGGCAGTCGACACGGGAAACGCACACCGCCACTTCGCTCGCGCGCACGCCACCAACCAGTCGTCGTCTCAAACATAGGGCAGGCAACAAATCGCCTCGCACGAACCGTCCACAAAACTATCAAAGCACAGCCTCTGGCTAACGGCCACGACGCAGCGGCACCGCTGCTCCTTTCCCCGCCCCACTCGATTCACAAAGTCACGCGACACCGCCAACGACGGCCTCGCTTCCCGCAACCGACACCTTTCCGCCACTACGCACAGCCGCACCCGACGCCCGTGGCAACGACACAACTACTGCACTATCCACCGCCGCCTCCCCCTTCCCGTACACACAGCCAGCCAGCCAGCCAAAACCACACCAACGACCCAAACACGCACGTGCAACGGCACACCCCAACCAGTCAACGTCGACAACCACACGCACGGCTCGAAACCGGCGTCCTTCCGCGTTGCCATCAAGCTACACACAAGACACAAGGAACCAACAACAGCAAAAGCCTGCCCGCCCGCCCCACTCTCACGCCGCAAAAAGCACACCGAAACCGCCAAACGCACATTCCCATCGCACTGACACCGACCGGCTCGCTACCACCACACCTCTGCGGCAGCCGTTTCGCAAACATGACACGGCGCGACATGACATCACGACCAACTCTCCTTTCCGACGCCTTCGGCCGGAGCACAACGCCGCCAATTCGCCACACAGTCACACAGTCGACAAGCGCCCGCCCTCCCTGCACGACGCCGCGCAGCAAAGGCGCCCGCAAACAAACACATACCTCTCCTCTCTCTCGGCCGCCCGACGCGCCAACCGCCACACCGCCAGCCACTCGCAATTGTGCACTGCCGCCAGCCACACGTCCAACACGCCGCGCCGCCTCCGGCCACCCGCCAGGGGGCGCTCACGTCCGCGACAACAGCGCGGCCCGCCGGGCCAAACCGAACCGAGCCGCCCGCCGCTGCTCTGCACATCTTCCTGCGCGCATCAACAAAACGAGGCACGCGAGCACACCCCGTCACAACGCCACATCACGCAAATGCCGTGCCGACCTCTTGTGTCTACCGCCTAAATTGCACTCACCAGCCGCCCCTTCTTCTTCTTCCTACCTATCCATCTGTGCGTCTGTGTCGGTCCGCGCGTGACGCCTCTCAACATCCGCCGTCGCCGTCGCCGTCGCCGTCCCCGTTTCCGCCCCAATGCCATCGTCGCGCCGCCGCCTCCTCCTCCTCCACCGCCCCTGTCCGGCCCGCACCACACCATACACCGCTGCTTGTCCCGGCCGTTGCCACCAAAGGCGCCTACCGCAAACGCGCCACGCCGCAGCCCCCGTGCGTGCATCTCCGTGCCGACGCTGCCTCTCTGCCCTCCCGCACGCACTCGACCGACCGACATGCACTGCGTCGACGGCCTCGACAACACAGTCTCTGGCTCCGCACTGCGTGTTCCGGTACGCACGCTCAAACACGTATGTACTCATTACCAGCGATGGCGAGGCACGACACAATCTCTGACCAGAGAGTTTCTTATCGTCGCTAGTCTGCGCCACACGACACTAGTAGCACGTAGCGGGTCGGCAGGAACAGTTGTCATCTATATGTGGCGGGTCGGGAGAGGTAGTAGTCAGTCGACAGTATTAGCGAGTGGACGATTCTACTGAGCGGGCGGCGGCGTGCTCTTCTCGCGACTCTGGTCTCCGTTCGGGACGATGCATATTGTTATTAAAGGTAAGGTAATGAAGCTGCATTGCGCAAATCTAATAATGTATGTCAATTGTAACTATTTTCTTCACAACTAAATGCCCCAATAATACTTTGTTTCCAAACTAACTTTTTTAAAGTACAACCATTCATTTCCATTTAAAGAATATTTCCTACGCATTTCCTCCAACAATCAAAATTAAATGTGTGAGCCGGCATTCATTGCACGAAGCTGTGTACAGGTATCTACAGTTGAGAGCACATGTAGATGCACTTTGTTTTCTCTTTTGTCTTTTTGTTTTTTTTTTATTGACGTAACGATCTTTTGCTCTTTTTATTCTAATTTGTACGTAGGCTGTTTGTTTAGATTTTTATACTGGTAATGCCACGTAGCGCTCTGCGTGAAAATCAATGCCTGTGCTGTGTGCAGTCTGTGGCTAGTTTGCATTGTTGTCATGAACTGCTATAGCTGGATGTGAACAGCGCGTAGCGTTGCGCAGTTAGGGGTGAGCCGCCAGCACTGGTGCATGTGAGGCGAGAGATGGCGGACTTTTCAAATTACATATATTATGACTGGTGATGATGATATTAAGGGTAAATACATTGTTTGTTGTTCTCTATTAAACATCTTTACTTTGCTAACTATCCCTATCAGTAGTTAGTGCCCTCCGTAGTTTGAATCTCTTATTTAGCTGGCAGCAGTGGTGCTCGCTGTATTGCAGTAGTTCGAGTAATGAAGATTTTTGTGAGGTAAGTGATTTCCGAAAGGTGTACTTTAATGTTACTCAGGGCCATTCTTTTGCAGGGATCTTTGATAGTCAGATTGCGTTGCGCTCAAAATATTGTGTGTCAGTTTAAGCACAGTTTTGTATACATTGTTGTTCAAAGGGGGACGTCTCAGAATACCAGCGCTGCCCTTACAACGTTTATCGGGTTTTCAACTACGTCTGTTGAGATGTTCATCGTTCATTATTTCCATTCATCAATATTATCGCGCGTTTCTCATCAATCTTCGTTCGTTCATTTTCTAGGGACGTTAACAACATTCTGGCACATTTTTATCATCATTCACTCACTCACTCACTCACTTACTTACGACTATTTGTGCGGGGAGGTTACACTTGGGTCCGTTTCCATTTACATTCAATGTTGATAGACCTTTTTTTTTGTTGTTGTTTTGTTGCTGGCAGGTTACAAAAGGCCTCATTTTATGTTGGTTGCAGCAGCGTTTTTCTCCTTCTTTCTTCTAGTGTTTTCCCCGCCCCCGCCCCTCCCGCATCCGTCGGGTCTCACCACGTTCACTGACAGCCGCGTCTGCGGCTACACCACAACGGCCCCCTCCCGGCAACCCATTCGTTTTCTCTTCTTTTGCACAAAAACAACGCCGCACGCGCCAGCCGAGCGCAGCGCAAGCCACCCACACCGCGCCCCTCCCCGTCTTTATAGCCTCCGCGTCTCGTTTTCTTCGTTTGCCCCCTCCCATCTCCCGAATGCCATGCCATGCCAGCAGCGTTACGCGTGCCCCTCCCCTGTCCACACACTACCGCGAAACGAACAGCCTTCCGGGCCACATGCAGGGCACGCCCACCGCCATTCCCGGACGCAATTCTCAAAACAACACACACACACACAAAATGAACGCACTATCCCACTTCGCTTCTCTCTCTTCTCTCTCTCTCTCTCGTCCCTTCCCTTTAACGAAAGACAAACAGACCCCGGTTAACACACTTTCTCGACACCTTCATGTAGGGAGGGAGGGAGGGAGGGAGGGAGGGAGGGAGGGAGGGTGCGTGCGTGCGGTGTCTCGACCGTGACGGCAACCATCGACGATCCATTTCCCCCACTGGTAAAACATGTTCACTAACACCTACAGACATCATTCCGTACACACACAATGGCTTTGCACACGAACATAGACGGCACGGGCACTGTCGTACATTCTTCCTCAGAACCATCTCAACGAACGTTACATACACATCCGGGAAAGCAAAGCAACGCAACGCACAATTCAGCCGTCAAAGGTAACGTTCACCACGGCAGACACTTGCCGCCGCGCCGTTACACGCATTTCAGTGCGGCTACAATACACCTCCGACACGGGAACGTTCCGTTGCTCTACACTGCGTTTCTCCGTTTTGTTTGGTTTTTTTTTATCCGTTTTTTTTCTTCTCTCTCTCTCTCTCTCTCTCTCTCTTTTTTTTTTTTTTCCCCTCTGTCCTTTCCTCCACCATTCTCTCCTCACGTTCTGCCCAGACATTCGACCGATCAGAGGTTCACCTTTCGGTAACCGTTCTCAGCGCGACCGTATGACGGGTGTTCAAGACGTCCGTTGCGTGATGCCGGTGTACCGCGCCGATCGACAGTTTCCCAGAGGCGACGGATCGGACCACATCACCGACACACACAAACACGTGTGCGCACATTCGCCAAAGCGACCGTCGTCTTCTAGCGTCGCGCTTACTCTACTGTACTGCACTGGACTGGACACGCGTGCATGCATCTTCAATGACGACGTCGGTGTGCGTGCGTCGTACGCACAAGCAGACACAGTCAGTCAGACACGACTACCGAAATCAGAGTCGGAGGAAAGGTACATCATCGTGCGTGTCGCCCGTACAATGCAATACACATTGGTGTCTCAATGCGCGTTCATTTAAACGTCACTCACACGCCTCCACGCTGCAGCATTTACAGACACATTTCACCCTCGCCATATATGGCGGCGTGCAAACCGACCCGCAAACGGCCGTCGTTACACACTGACATTCCCAACAATCGCGTTTCGCTTCCATCCGTCACGTAACTAACCGGCACCTCCATCCAAAGGGCACATCACCGATCGCACTTCCCCCCCTCGCAGACAGGTAACACCAACGAGTTGTGCGCACGTGCCTCCATTCCACGTCACACCGTGGCCGTACCCCGCAACACGCGACGCGCCCCCATCAATCAAATTCATCGCATCGGCCACCCCACCCCGTCGCGTCGCAACCAAAGCGGTAGCTATTGCCGCCGTCCACCCACTCACACACAAAACAACAACAACAACAACAACAACAATTCCGCCCTTCCCGCAAAGGCCATTTGGTGGCCCTGAAAAGGGCCGTTTTTGCCGCTCTCGCAACGGAGGAGCCTTCTCTCCTTCCATTCCAGAGCCACCTCCTTACTTGGAGCTCGTGTACTTGGTCACCGCCTTCGTGCCCTCGCTCACGGCGTGCTTGGCCAGCTCGCCAGGCAGCAACAGCCGCACAGCGGTCTGGATCTCGCGGGACGTGATGGTCGAGCGCTTGTTGTAGTGCGCCAGGCGGGACGCCTCGGCCGCGATGCGCTCGAAAATGTCGTTCACGAAGCTGTTCATGATGCTCATCGCCTTCGACGAGATGCCCGTGTCAGGGTGCACCTGCTTCAGCACCTTGTAGATGTAGATGGCATAGCTCTCCTTCCTCTTGCGCTTCTTCTTCTTGTCGCCCTTCGAAATGTTCTTCTGCGCCTTGCCAGCCTTCTTGGCGGCCTTCCCGCTAGTCTTGGGCGGCATCTCAAACAAGAACGTGAACGTACGGCAGCAACACCAGTAGCAAGCGCTCCGCTCTAGTCAGCGTCTCCCCACACAGTGGCACCCAGCGCGCCCCGCCGCCGCACCTTTACCAGCTCGCCCCGTTGCGGCCGCCGACCAATGGGCCGCGAGCGCAACCGGCCGCCGCACCCGAGAGCATAAAGGACCCCCACCCCTGGCGGCGGCGCCACTCCGCCCGCGCCCCACTGCCCCGCCCGTCCCATTCGAGTTCGTGATGGCGAGCAAGGAGGACGTATGTGACGCGCGCGCGGCCGCGGCAGCTGCCGCCGCCGCGCCGGAGCTGTCTGATCGCCGTCCGGCGGCGCCCGCGCCGTCGGCGGCCCCATTGGACGCTCCCCCTATGACGACCCGGCAACCCCAGGCGGACCACGAGAATATGACGACCCCGCGAGACCCGGACGATGAGATGGACTACTCTACGGACCCTCCCCGTGAAGACTGCGCTACCGGCGCCCCGCAGCGGGTGCTTCAGCGCAAGCGATCGGCTGTCACGTCAGCCAGTGATGACCAACACACTTCTGGTACGAGTGACGCTGGCTTCAAGAAGCCGCCGCCTAAGAAGAGGGCGGCTCCACGACGGCGCACCCCTGTTGCCCCTGTACCTACTGCTAATCCGTACGACGCCCTAGCGGATGGCGCCGACTCTGAAGATGCCGACGAGCCTCCACCGGCGACCGCCGACGATGCTACACGTCGTTCCGGCCCTAAGCTGCCACCGATTGTCATCGACTACCCTGACGATTACATGACGCTTCGGGACTGGCTTCAGGCCAACCTGAAGAATGCTTTTACCGCCAAACACTGCGGCGAAGACCGTCTGAAGCTGACTGTCGCCACCACTGAAGATTACGTTGCTGTTATGGACATGGTTGGTGCACGTGGTATACCGAACTACACCTTCCCCACCGTGCGTCCCAAAGTTCTCAAGGTTGCCATGAGAGGCATACCGCTGAAGATGAAGGCAGACGCCTTTAAGGATGGCCTTATCACTATGGGTTTCGCGCCTACTGCTACCACGCGAATGAAGATGCCTGGTACTCAGCGACCCATCCCTTTGATGGAGATCGTGTTGCCTGACACACCTGATAACAGGCAAATTTACCAAGTCACCCGGTTTTATGACCTTTCGGTGACTGTCGAGAAGCTACGCGCACGGAAGGGCCTCGTTCAATGCTACAATTGCCAGGAGCCAGGCCACACTTCCCGCCTGTGTCGCATGCGGCCCCGTTGTGTCAAGTGTGGCGAGGGTCACCTCAGTCAGCAGTGTACCCGGACCCGGGACGAACCGGCCACCTGTGCCCTGTGCAAGCGGGCTCATCCTGCCAGCTACCGCGGTTGCGCTGTTCACAAGGCAGCCAGCCGCCGCCAGCGTGGACTACCTCCCTTGCGGGAGACGTCCCGCTCCGATAGTCGACAGCTGCGGCGCCGAGCTGCGCCACCGCCTGCTACTCCTTCGCGCCAACCCGCCCAGCGGCGCCTGCTTGCTGCTCGGGCAGACCTTGGCTACGCCGACGTCCTTCAGGGCCGGACGACGCCTCCTCCTGCCCCTGCTGTCCAGCCTCCGCGACGCCCTGACGACGGGCCTGCTCCTCCTGCTGCAGCTGATGATTTCATCGCGGTCCTCAAAGAAGTTCAGGCCACCCTTGTGGCTGTCTCCGCCGCACTGGCCCAGCTGCCGGCCGCCATCACTGCTGCAGTCCATGCAGCCCTCCGAAGTTTCCCCACCGCCACGGCGTCCACATCCACTGGCCATGGCTCGCAACCTTAGGCGCCACCAGAACTTCACGGCTGTCACGTGGAACGCGAATGGCCTCTTCCCAGCGCTTCTTGAATTCCGGCAGTTTCTCCAGGACTACAGCGTTGATGTGTGTCTCCTCACCGAGACGCACCTCAAGCCTGGCCTTCGAGCGAACGCCCCGAATTACGTCTGCTATCGCGACGACAGGCTGACGGCTGGCGGTGGCACGGCCATCTACGTCAAGCGGACACTCCGGCACTACCGAGTCCCTCTGCCACGTCTGGACTCCTGTGAAGCCACGGCCGTTGCAGTGGAGACGTCCCTTGGCACGGTCATCTTTCTCTCCGTGTACCGGCCGCCACGTGGCCACCTCACCATCCACGATGCTGACGCTCTCCTCCGTGCTGGGGACAAGATCTTCCTCGCTGGGGACCTTAATGCCAAGCACCAGCTCTGGAATTCTCGGACGCTGAACGTCAGTGGGAGGCGGCTCTATCATGCTGCTGAGAGGGCACGAGCTTCTGTCTATGGACCTGACGAGCCAACGCACTACCCTCCGAATGGTACTGCTCCCGATGTCTTGGACATTTGTCTCGTCAAGGGTGTCGACTGGTTTGTCACCCCCGACGTTCTCCACGTCTTGAGCTCCGACCACTTGCCGGTGCTCTTTCGGCTGTATGTCACTCCGCTTCCTCCAGCAGCCAAGCTCGACACCCGGAAGACCGACTGGCCACGCTTCCAGCAGCTTGTTCTGGAACGCCTCCCTGCCGAGCCACCTCCCCTGGACACCGATGTCAATGCTGCTCTCCACAACCTGACTGCAGCTCTCACCACGGCTGTCGCTGACTCCACTCCACCTCCACGGGTTTCCTCTGTGGCGGCTCCAGCTCTTCCTGCAGCCATACAGGCCCTTATCCGAGAACGACACCGTCTCAACAGAGAGTGGCGTGAAACACGGCAGCCTCTGCTGAAGCGGCGCATCAATCATCTCCGCCGCACCATCAAGGCTGCCCTTGCTGCTCATCGTATACGCCGGTGGGAGGAGAAGCTGGCCTCCATTGATCCTGGGGCCGACACGTGGGAGATGGTCCGTTCCCTCACACGCCATCGCCCACACATGCCGCCGCTCACAACACCGGATGGACCTGCCTACACGCCTGCCGCTCAAGCCGAGGCCTTGGCGACGGCTTTCGAGGCCAACTTCCGGCCCCTTGCGGTGCCGGTCGACCACGAGAACGTCCGCACGGTCGAGACCCGACTTCCTGTCTTCCTCCACGGCGACCCCGGTGACGCCACCATTGTCCCGACGTCGGAACGGGAGGTCACTGACCATCTTCGACGACTTCCCCAGAAGAAGGCCCCTGGGCACGACAACGTTGACGGGAGAGTCCTCCGCATGATGCCCAGGCTTGGCATCTTGTACGTGGTCGCTCTCTTCAACGCCATCCTTGTCCAGCTGCGGTACCCAGAAGCTTGGAAGACGGCTGTCGTTGTGGCGGTCCCGAAGCCGGGCAAAAACAGGACGGTGCCGGCGCATTATCGCCCCATCAGTCTCCTCCCGACGTTGAGCAAAGTTTTCGAGAGGATCCTCCTCTCTAGGTTCGGCCGGCTGCTTCACCAGGACAATATCATTCCTCGGGAGCAGTTTGGATTCCGCCAGCACCACTCCACCACTCAACAGCTGCTCCGCGTCGTCGAGGAGGCGACACTGGCTTTCAACAATCGGGAGTTTTGCGGCCTTGTCCTGCTGGATGTGTCAAAGGCCTTTGACACCGTCTGGCACCACGGCCTGCTCTTCAAGTTGTTCCACCTCGGCATCCCTTCGTGCTTCGTCCGCCTTCTTGCCAGCTACCTTGCGGGACGTACTTTTGTCGTCCGGGTTGGCAGCACGACTTCCTCTGTTCGCCCCGTCCTTGCTGGCGTGCCGCAAGGGAGTGTTCTGGGCCCGATCTTGTATTCCGTTTACACCTCCGACCTGCCGGTTTCCCCGAGGGTTGGTCGTGCCATCTATGCTGATGACACGGCCCTCTTCTCGCGCCATCGCGACATCGCCGCCGTCCTCCGACGTCTGCAAGCTGCGCTGCAGGACCTCGAGCGTTGGGCCGCCGATTGGAGGATCAGCTTCAACGCCACCAAATCTCAGGGGCTGATCCTCACTCGCCGTCTCCCACCTGACGTGCCACCCCTGGTGCTTTGTAACCAGGCCATCACCTGGACCACGACTGCTACCTACCTCGGGGTCATTCTCGATCGCAAGTTGACATGGAAGGCTCAAGTCTCCGCTGTCCACCGGAAGACGTCTCAGAGGGCTGGGGCGTTGTACCCCATGCTCAATGAAACCTCCTCGCTTCCTGTCGCCAACGGACTGCGTCTTTATCGCACGTGCATCCGTCCGGTCATGGACTATGCGTGTGAAGTCTGGGGCAATGCTGCCCCCTCTCACATTAAGAGGCTCCAGCAACTACAAAACAAGATTTTGCGCCGAATCTACCATGTGCCGCGTGATTTTCCTCATCGCCTCCTCCATCAGGCGGCTGAGGAACCCCTCGTCCGGGAGAGATTTCAAGATGCAGCGCGCCGGTTCTACACCACCACCCGCGCTTCAGACAATCCCCTCGTCCGGAACTTAGGGCGACATAATGACAATTACGACCACTATAGGCGGCCCGTTGCCCTGATCGAATAATCAGGTCAGCCCCGCAGATTCCCCACCACCAATTCCTCTCTGCGACTTCCAGTTATCACACGCGATGTCTTCCACCAACCTCAACCTGCAGCCTTGGTAGGAAATGCCTCTCGGTAAACCCTACATTCACGATAGACCGGGATGTTCCACACCCCGTCCAGAATCTAGTGAGGCCGCGGCGGCGCCACTCCGCTGCTCGACTCGCTGCGGCTCGCACCGTCGTTCGTCTCGTCTCGTTTTCACACCACAGCCCATCGCCATGTCCGGACGCGGAAAGGGAGGCAAAGTCAAGGGCAAGTCAAAGTCCCGCTCCAGCAGGGCCGGGCTCCAGTTCCCGGTCGGCAGAATCCACCGCCTCCTGCGCAAGGGAAACTACGCCGAGCGCGTCGGCGCCGGGGCGCCCGTCTACCTCGCCGCCGTCATGGAGTACCTCGCGGCTGAGGTGCTCGAGCTGGCCGGAAACGCGGCCCGCGACAACAAGAAGACGCGCATCATCCCGCGCCACCTGCAGCTCGCCATCCGCAACGACGAGGAGCTCAACAAGCTCCTGTCGGGCGTCACCATCGCACAGGGTGGTGTCCTGCCCAACATCCAGGCCGTCCTGCTGCCAAAGAAGACCGAGAAGAAGGCCTAAACAGAGAGGCCAGGCAATCGGCACGCGGACCCGCCGCCCAGCAGCGCTGCGTGCTCCCCTGCACGCAACGCGCTTTGCCGGCTCGGCTCGGCTCACAACAATCGGCCCTTTTCAGGGCCACCACACAAACCTACGTCCAAAGCAAAATTTCAGTCGTCCTCGCCGCGCTTTACTTTACTTTAACTTCACTTCCACAGCCGCCGCCGCCGGCAACAAGACCATACCAACTGCTACGGATTGCAGGGGGAGATATTCTGCGAGGTACCTCGGTGTCACGCCTGACATCGAAGTGTCACATAGGGGAACTTGGCACAAACGCTCGCGCCAGGATGCAGATCCTGTACCCCTGTTCCCTCGACCCCGCAACAGGGGTAGCGATACTGGAATATGCGCGCCCTGTATGGGGCTATGCAGCCAGATCGACGATGCATCGCCTACAGAAGGGTCCAGAGCAGAGCGCTCTACGACGGGCCTTACACGTCCCCGCGGCAGACCTGCCTAGAACCACTCACAACACGATTCCGCGCCCTGGCAGAAGCGTTCTACGCGACCGCGCGGAATTCACAAAATGACTATTACGTCTTGACCCTTGGGCAATATGAACACCACAGGGACAGATGTGCAAGACCCGAGTCGCTACTCCAGCAGTAGCACAAACAGAACACATAATCACTCTCAACAAACAGCAACGTCCGAGAAAGCACACTACCAAAGATAAGAACAACACACAGAAAAGAGGAGCTAATGTCCACAGGCGACAATAACCTCCACCAACTCCCCCTCTAACGGTAGAGGACTAAAGGAAAGAGAGAAGAACAAGAAGAGCCGCCGCCGCCATCTTGTCGTCCACAGCCCGTGTGGCCCAACACACACACACACACACACACATTTCTCTCGTTTGCCTCAAGCACCTCCACGCACGCACAGTCGCCTCTTCCAAACGACAACGACAGCAATAATCACCACTGTTAAAGGAGCGTGTCGACACACCGCCCTCCACTCCCGCGCGCCCCATACAAACGAAACAGCTGATCCGGCCGCCTTGCCTCGGCAACTCCAACGCCGCCGCAAACACACAGCCAAAACCACGCAGATATTCACCGCCTCTCGCACAACAACAACACACAGCCCGGCGTCTCCATCGATCGATAAACAAAACAAACACACAGCGCCCTCTCTCGCACACACACACACACACACACACACAGCCACAAGACCCGCTTCCTTTCCTTTCTCCCAGTCACGTCAGTCAAACGCAAACGAAATGAAGAATGAAAGAAAGAAGGCAGGCAGGCAACACAGCGCACACACGCAGCAACAACACAGACTCTTTCGCACTTTTCAATTTCCGAACAGTGTGGTGGCCCTGAAAAGGGCCGTTTTCGTCTCTCCCACGGCCGCGGGAAGGCCAACGCGGCACAGCACACCGGCTGCGACGCGCCTAACCGCCGAAACCGTACAGGGTGCGCCCCTGCCTCTTCAGGGCGTACACCACGTCCATGGCCGTCACAGTCTTGCGCTTGGCGTGCTCAGTGTACGTCACCGCGTCGCGGATCACGTTCTCCAGGAACACCTTCAGCACTCCGCGGGTCTCCTCGTAGATCAGACCAGAGATGCGCTTCACGCCGCCCCTGCGAGCCAGGCGGCGGATCGCGGGCTTCGTGATGCCCTGGATGTTGTCGCGCAACACCTTGCGGTGCCGCTTGGCGCCACCCTTGCCGAGCCCCTTTCCTCCCTTGCCGCGGCCAGTCATCTCTTCTAAATCCTCAAAAAAAGCTCAGGCAAGCAAAACGTCTGCTGCAGCGGCTGGCTCCTCACCCGGCGCTAGCGAGTCGGCTACGGTCTGCGCCCAGCGCACGCGCCAGCCCCCCTATATAGACTCTGGCCCGCCCTCCCCCCACCACGCGCAACCGAGGGCATATAAGCGCACCACGGTGGCTGGCGCGCGCCCGTCAGCTCCTCAAGCAACTGCCGCCCATCGCAATCGGGCACCTCGCGGGGATCTTCAACTCGATCATCCACACTGGCGTATTCCCAGAGTGCTGGAAGCACGCCGAGATCGTGGCCCTACCCAAACCAGGGAAGGATCACAGGCGGGCGAACAACTACCGCCCGATCAGCCTGCTGCCAGCACTCTCGAAGGTCTTCGAGAGGTTGTACCTGCGGCGGCTTGGAAGTCACATCGACGCGGAAGGCATCCTGCCCGACGAGCAGTTTGGATTCCGGAAGGGACACTCCACCACACAGCAACTACTGCGGCTGACAGAGGAAGCATTCTGTGCCCTGGACCGACGCGAGTACTTCGGCGCGCTTCTGCTCGACGTGTCTCGTGCATTTGATTCAGTGTGGCACAATGGTCTCCTTTATAAACTATTTACATTGGGGATTCCTGGGCCACACGTGAAACTCCTGCAGAGTTACCTCGCGGGCCGCACGTTTCACGTACGGGCAGACTGTGGAATCTCCACAGAACGCCGAATACTCGCCGGAGTCCCGCAAGGTTCGGTCCTGGGTCCAGTGCTATACTCGCTGTACACTGCCGACCTTCCGCGTACAGATCGGGTGCAACTCGCCCTGTACGCGGACGACACGGCAGTGTACTGCCGCAGCATGCAGCCGCAACTCCTGCAAAGGCGACTGCAAACCGCAGCCAACAACCTGGAAGACTGGGCGGCAAAGTGGCGGCTGGCGTACAACGCCGCCAAATCACAGGCAATAGTCATTGCCCACCGGAACGTACCGGCTGACCTTCAGGAGATAGCACTAAGAGGAAGACCGGTACCCTGGAGCGCAACGGCAAAATATCTGGGCGTCACACTAGACAAGCGTCTAACGTGGCGCCCACACATTGAAGAAACGAGGAAAAAGGCAATGGGGCGCATGCACATGCTGTACCCCATTCTAAATCCGAGATCTTCATTGCCAGACCACCTAGGGGTGATCCTCTACAAATCCGTCATACGACCAGTGCTGGAATACGCCGCGGTCGTATGGGGAAACACGGCTCCGACCAACATGAAACGGATCCAGGCAGTGCAGAACAGAGCACTGAAATGGGCACTCCATCTGCCAATGGACTTCCCAACAGAGGAACTCCACCAGATAGCGGACATCGAAAGACTCCGAAGAAGAATAGAAAAACAGGCCGTAAAATTTTACAACACCGCCGAAACGTCGCACAACGGGAAAATACGACTACTCGGCAGCCGAGAAGAGTGGAGAGCGCATCTGCGCTGGCCACACCATCTTCGTCAGGCACGCTGACGAAGAAGCAACCAATCTCAAAATTAAAGCACCAAACCACATGGATAACCAAACGCAAGGAAACTAAAGATCTCACAAAAAGAAGAAATGGAAGGAAGAGCACACCACGTGCTGAAACTTCGTAAAATTGCAGAAACCCACAAAGGAGTTTCGACAAAAGGTGCAGCGGCGCGCGCCCGTGTCGTCAAGGCAGCACCCGACGCAGCACCTCGCCTCCACGCCGCTCCGCTACCGCTACCGCTATGGCCCGCACAAAGCAAACGGCCCGCAAGTCCACCGGCGGAAAGGCGCCGCGCAAACAGCTCGCCACCAAGGCGGCGAGGAAGAGCGCGCCCGCCACCGGCGGCGTCAAGAAGCCCCACCGCTACAGGCCGGGCACCGTCGCCCTGCGAGAAATCAGGCGCTACCAGAAGAGCACAGAGCTGCTCATCCGCAAGCTGCCATTCCAGCGCCTAGTGCGCGAGATCGCCCAGGACTTCAAGACCGACCTGCGCTTCCAGAGCTCCGCGGTCATGGCCCTGCAGGAGGCCAGCGAGGCCTACCTCGTCGGCCTCTTCGAAGACACCAACCTGTGCGCAATCCACGCCAAGCGCGTCACCATCATGCCCAAGGACATCCAGCTCGCGCGCCGCATCCGCGGCGAGCGCGCCTAAACACCGCGCCAGCCGCTGGGCACCGCCCACGCACGCAACAAACAAAACGGCCCTTTTAAGGGCCACTAACATCACTCCGTCGCGAGCAAACTTTGTCGGTCGCCTCTCGCCCCACAACCACAGAACCAAAGACAAAACACACCACTTCCACTTCCACTTCCCGTCCGTCCGCCACAGCCGCTCTCTCTGCCAGCTTGCTGGCGCGCGCAACAATCAACATCATCCCTCCCCGGCGCGGCGCTCAAAGCGCACAATAACCCATCGGCCGACGCCGTCAACCACACGGCCGGCCGCCGCTTCGTTTCGAAACGAAAAGAAAAGAAAAACAAACAAAAAGCCAGGCAAGTCCAACGCCACCGACCCTTTCCACATCTCAGCGTCCCCCGCCCCCGTTGCAAGAACACACACAAGACAAGACACGTCCGAGAAGAAGAAGAAGAAGAAGGCAGGCAAACCAAAGTATTCAAACAACATGACACAAACCAACAACCGTCGGCCGGCCGCCACCAAAAACGGCGACAATCAACCGCTACCGCCGCCCGCACCCGCCACCGACCCCCCGCAATCCAACCACCACGGCACGCAAACAGTATCCACACACGGGCATACAGAAACGCCAGACGACGCAACCACACCGCAACACAAACACGACAATCAAAACCTTCCCGACGTGCTTTGATGGCCCTGAGAAGGGCCGTTTTGGGCCGCGCGTCTCTTGCGCGCCACTAGACGACGGGGACGGGGGGTGGGGACGACGGAGTCATCCGCCAACCCTTCCTTTCCCATTCCTTTCTTCTTCTCCTCTACTTCTTCTTCTTGGGCGACGCCTTCGCCTTAGACGGCGTCGTCGCCTTCTTCGGGCGCGGCGCCTTCGGCTTCTTCGTCGGAACCTTGGCGGCCTTCTTCGCCTTCGACGGCGACTTGGCCTTGGCCGGCTTGGCAGCAGCCGCCTTCTTCGCACCGGCGGGAGCGGCCGACGCCGCAGACGCCTTCTTGGCGGCGCCCGCCTTCCGACCAGTCGCCGCCTTCACGCCACCAGCCTTCTTTGCGCCGGCCGCACGGGCGCCCTTCTTCTCCTTGCTGGCCGGAGCGGCGCGCTTCTTCTTGGCACCGCCAGCACGAGCCTTGCCGCCCTCAGCCGCCCCGCCGCCGGCGCCGGCAAGCTTGAAAGAGCCGGACGCGCCCTTCCCCTTCGTCTGCACCAGCTCGCCCGCCACCACGGCCGACTTGAGGTACTTCTTGATAAACGGCGCCAGCTTCTCCGCGTCCAGCTTGTAGTGCGCGGCAATGTACTTCTTGATCGCCTGCAGCGACGATCCGCCGCGCTCCTTCAGACTCTTGATGGCGGCCGTCACCATCTCAGAGGTGCGCGGGTGCGCAGGCTTGGCGCGCGGCTTCTTCGCAGACGACGCAGACTTTGCCTTCTTCGTAGTGCCGGTGGCGGCGGGTGCCGCAGCAGTCTCGTTCGTAGCCGCCTGATCTGCCATTTCGACGACGCGCGTTAACACACAGCGAGCAGCGAGAGCGAGAGGAGACACGCAGCGAGCGGAGCGCACAGCAGAGGAATAGCCGCCTCGACGCACAGGCCCAGCCAGTGTCGCGGCGACGGCTGCGCCCGCACCGGCCGGCCGCGGTCCGACGGGGCTTGCCCCGTCGGCCGCCCCGCCATCAGCCGGTGCGCCTATGACGGACCGACCTGCACCGAGGGGAAGTATTAGTACCCAAGGTGCAGAGCCGCTCACGGACGCCGACATGGATTTCCCTTCTGACTCTGAAGCAAGTAGCCTCGTGGATGCGCGTGAGCGCCACCACCAGCGGGAGGAGGGGGCGAGAGGTGCCATCCGCGATCGCTCCCCAGCTAGCCGTTCCTCCAGGGGGGACGCACAGGATGACGGATTTCGGCAGCCGCCGAAGAAGCGCCAGGCGCGGCGGCAACGGCTTATCGTCGCTCGGGAGCTACCTGTATCGAATGCTTTCGAGCCACTACAAGGCACTGGGGCAACTCTGGCCGACGCTGCTGCATCCCTCGCCGACCAACAACAGCAGCGTGATGACCGCCGACGCGCGTCTGCAGAGGCGCCACAGCAGCGTGCCGACCCTGACGCTGACATGGACGATGCCGCCCAGCAGCCGCCACCGGCTCCGACGAAGGTGCCGCCCATTGTGATCCGTTTCACGGACGACTACAAGAGATTTCGTGACTGGCTGCGGCAGCATTGCGCGCAGCCCTTCCATATCAAACAAATCGGCGAGGACTTGCTGAAACTCCACCTCTCGGCGACCGCTGACTACGTCGTCGTCATGGAGAAGCTGGGACGTGACGGCGTCCCCAATTACACGTTCCCGGCTGTCCGGCCACCAACACTCAAGGCCCTGATGAAGAAAATTCCGAAGTCTCTCCACAACGATGACATCAAAGAAGAGCTCGAGTCCATGGGATTCGTCGCCACGCGCGTGGACTTTCACCGGATGCCGGGTACCAACCAACTTACCGGCCATCGGGTGGTCATCCTGCCTGACACGCCCACCCACCGCGAGATCTTCCAGGTCACTCGGTTCTACAACCTGTGTGTGACGGTCGAGAAGCTGCGGAAATCACGTGGCCCTGTCCAGTGTTTCCGCTGCCAGGGATTTGGACACGTCTCCAGGCTGTGCACCATGCCTCCCATGTGCGTGCGGTGTGGCGGCGGCCACGCCAGCAAGGAGTGCCCCCGCAAGCCTGAAGACCCGCCGATCTGTGGCCTGTGCGGCGGGGCCCACCCGGCGAATTACCGCTCCTGCGCAAAACATAAACAGGAAAGCCGCCGCCAGCGTGGTCTTCCGCCCACCCTGAAGTCTCCTCCGGCTGCGGAGCGACGCCGCCGCCGTCCGCCCCCGCCACGGATGGACAAGAGGACTTGGCCATCCCTGATGGAAAGACGCACAGCTCAACTTCGGGAGGGTATCAGCATGGCGGATGCCGTGCACCGCCCTCCTGCTTCAGCTGCATCCCTGCCTGCGGACGCCCATGGACCTGCGCCATCTTCCTCCTCCCCGCCGCCGGCTGTGGCTGCACAACCTACAGGGCCATCGGACCTCCAGACGCTGCTTGGGCTTCTCACCCAAGTTACGTCTATGCTGACGGAGGTCACCAAGCAGCTCGCGCAGCTGCCAGCACTCATCGCCTCCACCATCGACTCGGCGATCTGCAAGGCCGTCCAGGCTCCTCAGGATTCTTCTGTTGCGCCGCGCCATGGCTAGGGTTCCACGCCTGGATGATCTCCGCATCGTTGCTTATAATGCGGACAACCTGACGCATGATCTGCGGGAGCTCCAGCACTTCCTTACTGACCACAACGTCGATATTTGCATGGTCAGTGAAACGTTCTTCAAACCCGACATCCGCAGCAATATCCCGAACTATTGCTGTTATCGCACGGACAGACCGACTTGGGGCGGCGGCACTGCTCTCTTTGTCAAGCGCTCCATCCGGCACTATGCTGTCCGACCGCCTGTCACGGCGTTCATCGAAGCGACGGCGGTCCTTGTAGAAACCCACGCCGGTCCGATCACGTTTATCGCCGTGTACAGGAGTCCGCGCCGAGTCTTGGATCTGGCAGATGCTAGAGCACTCCTCCGCCACCCTGGGAAGCTGTTCATTGCCGGCAATCTCAATTCCAAGCATGCCGCCTGGAATTCGCTGCACTCTAACAACAGCGGCCGCCGACTCCTCCAGGCTCTCGAGGAAGCTAACGCCTATGCCTGCGGCCCTGAGGAGCCTACCTGCTACCCGTCGTCTGGCAGGCCGGATGTGCTTGACATCGCCATTACTAAGGGCCTCCCGCACTTCCTTGACGCAGAGGTGATCCATGAGCTCAACTCCAATCACCTGCCTGTCCTCTTTCGTCTGAGCGTCGCCCCGGAACACACCCCGGGCCGCCTAAACTTGCGCCGGACTAACTGGCATCGCTTCCGTGACCACGTGGACCACGCCGTCACCGCCATGGTCGCCGACGGGACAGTCGCCGAAGACTCCATTGACCGCCTCACGGACGCCATCCATGATGCGCTGCACGCCTCCACCCCGCCGCCGAGGCCTCCCACTCTTCGGACGCCTGATCTGCCGCCACACCTCCTCGCTATGATCCGCACTCGCAACAGGTTGAACCGGGAATGGCGGATCACTCGGGATGTTGCCTTGAAGAGGAGGATCAATCAGCTCCGCCGGGACATCAAGGCGGGGATCGCTGATCACCGCAACCTGCTCTGGGCGAGCAAGCTTCGGTCGTTTACGCCGGATCCTTTGGGCTGGCAGTCCCTCCGGCAGCTGACGAACCGACGCTCCCGCATGCCGCCCCTCACGGTCGATGGCCGGACGGCGTACAGCCCCGCCGACAAAGCAAACCTGATAGCGGACGGGTTCGAACGGAATTTTCGTCCCCTGGAAGATCGGGTGGACCCCCAGCGTATCGACACCATCCATGGCGACGTCGATGCCCTCCTTCGCTCCGCCGATGTCGACGGTGACGACCAACTCCCCCGCATCACACCGGAGGAAGTCTTGGAAGGCGTCCGGCAACTCCCAGCGTCCAAAGCTCCTGGCCAGGATGACGTCACGGGCCGGGTCCTGAAACACCTCCCCTGGTCGGCGGTCGTCTACCTGGCGGCCTTCTTCAACTGGGTGCTTACATCTGCCGTCTACCCCCGGGCCTGGAAGCACTCCATTGTGGTCGCGGTGCCTAAACCGGGGAAAAACAGGACGTCGCCCTCCAGTTATCGCCCTATCAGTCTGCTGCCGCATGTCAGCAAATTGTTCGAGCGCCTCCTTCTCCGACGGCTCCGGCACATCCTTCAACGTCACGCCATCTTACCGCCAGAGCAATTTGGCTTTCGGCCTGGGCACTCTACCGCTCAGCAGGTCCTTCGTGTCGTCGACTACATTACAACGGCCTTCAACCGGCGGGAGTTCTGTGGGGCTGTCTTTCTTGATGTACAGAAGGCCTTCGACAGCGTTTGGCACGAGGGTCTGCTCTGGAAACTTCACCACTACGGCTTCCCGGTCCACCTGGTGAAGCTTCTCGCCTCCTATCTCCGGGATCGCACCTTTTGTGTCAAGGTGGGTGACGCGCTCTCCACGGTACGCCCCATTGCTGCGGGGGTTCCCCAGGGCTCTGTCCTTGGGCCCGTGCTGTACACCGTCTTCACGTCAGACCTTCCCACGGTGCCTCGTGTGGAGAAGGCCGTTTATGCGGACGACACGGTCATCTACTCCCGCAGCCGATGGACCGAGGTCTTAGTGCCCCGACTGCAGAGTGCCTGCACCGCGTTGGAAGACTGGGCTGCCAAATGGCGTATCGGATTCAACCCCGCCAAGACGCACGCCATCGTTTTCACCTGGAAGAGGTCGATGCCCCGCCGCCAGCTGCGACTCTACGATACTGACCTCCCTTGGCGAACGACGGTGAAGTACCTTGGCGTTCTCATGGACAAGAAGCTGACTTGGAGGCTTCATATCGAAGACGTCCGAGCGAAGATTAACTGCCGCCTGGGTGCTCTTTACCCAGTGTTGAACGAGCATTCCGCTTTATCTGTCGCGAATGGGCTACTTCTTTTCCGGCTTTACCTTCGACCGATCTTCGATTACGCCTGTGAAGTCTGGGGCGGTGCGGCCCCCTCCTATCTTCACCGGCTGCAGACGCTACAGAACAAGATCCTGCGTAGAGTCTATCATGTTCCGGCGCGTTTCCCACATCGTTACCTCCATGACGCCGCCGACGAGCTGGAGGTCGTGCAGCGCCATCGCGTCGTCGCCCGTCGATTCTCTGCTAAACTGGAGTCTTCCATCAACCCCCTCATCAGGCGACTGGGGGAACCACACCAACAGCGCGGGCCGCATAGGCGTCCCCTCGCACTGCTTGACGTTTAGGTCACCGGGGCCTCGCCCCCATCTGTTCATCTTTGGCACATAGAAGTTACCATCTACTGTCCCACAAACACATCTGATTAATACCAAAATACAGAAGTCCAGAACCTACCGTCCTAGTTGACCCAATGAAGAAGGAAATGCTCAGTAGTAAACCCTTCATTACATAGCTGCCTCGAGAAGCCAGCAGAATGTGGGCTGGAGCGCTTGCTACCCAGTCGAGTGAGCGATGTCAGACGGGATGGACGTGTCACTCTGCGCTCGCGCGGCCGGAGCACGTGCTCCGACTGCGCCCGCGTCGGCCGGCCGCGGTCCGGTGGGGCTTGCCCCGCCGGCCGCCTCGCCATCAGCCGACGCACATACGACGACCGGACCTGTCGCGGGGGGAAGTAATAGTACCCTCGCGGCAGAGCAGCCTTTGGATGCCGATATGGATTGCTATTCGGATATAGATGAAGATACCACCGTGCAGGAGATCATCAACCGACGAAGATCGGAGTTGCGGCGCAGAAGCAGCGCGGACGGCCGCTCTACGTCGGGACGGCTTACACGGAATGAACCGCGGGACGAGGGTTTCCGACAGCCGCCGTTGAAGAAGCAGGCTAGGCCACGGCGACTCGTCGTCGCGAGAGAATTGGAGGTCTCAAACTCCTTCCAGCCGCTGCAGGGCGAAGGGGCCACGCTAGAAGATGCCGCCTCTTCCCTGGCAGAACAGCAGCAACGTCGTGCGATGCAGCAGCGTGCTGATGGCGCGGCACAGCAGCCGCAGCATGAGGGCGAGACGCCCATGGATGACCAGTCGGCCCCCACGCCGACCGCACCACGTCGGAAAATACCGCCGATCTTTATACAATACAAGGATTCGTACAAGGAGTTACATGACTGGCTTAAAACACACTGCCGTCATGGATTTACAGTCAAACAGTCGGGGGATGGCAACCTGAAGCTTATGCTAGCGTCTACCGAAGACTACATCTTGGTCCACGACATGCTTGGCCAGAAGGGCATCCCGATGTTCACTTTTCCGGCAGTTCGGCCGCCGACGATCAAGGCGCTCATCAAGGGCATCCCTATCACACTGGCGCATGCTGACGTCAAAGAGGAATTGGAGGAACTTGGTTTCGTGGCCTCTCTGATCGAGCACCATCGGATGCCGGGAACCAACCAGCAGACTGGTCATCGGGTGGTTATCCTACCAGATACAGCAGAACATCGCGATATTTTCAACCTGGAACGCTTCTACGGCTTGGAAGTCAAAGTGGAAAAGCTCCGGAAGTCCCGTGGCCCGACGCAGTGTTATCGATGCCAAGGGTTCGGCCATGTTGCCAGGTGTTGCACCATGCCCTGGATTTGCGTCAAGTGCGGCGCCAACCATGACAGCAGGACGTGCACAAGAAGCAGAGATCAGCCAGCGACCTGTGGACTTTGCGGGGGCGCTCATCCGGCGAACTTCCGTTCGTGCAGTAAACACAAAGAGGCCAGTCGACGAATGCGCGGTCTTCCGCCTACCTTCAAGCAGACGACGCCCGCCAGTCGCCGCCGACCCAGGCAGCCGCCTCCGCCGCAGACTTCTGATGCCCGCGCCTGGCCCACATTGATGGACCGACGTGCTGCGAAGATCCGCGAAGACCTCACTGTGGCGGACGCCCTTCGGCGCTCGATACAGCCACCAGGATCAACAGCTGCTCAGGCACCGCCTGTGGCACCGCCAGGACAACGCCAGCAGCCACCTCCGGCAATCCGCCCTCAGCAACAGCCAGGTACAGACGATCTCCTGGCCTTGCTGACTCAGATTGCCACCTCGCTCGCCAGCATCACCTCCACGCTGGCTCAACTGCCAACTACCATTGCCGCCACAGTTGAGGCGACACTCACCAGGGCCTTCCCGGCAGCAACAGCAGCACCTCCCTCCGTCAGTCATGGCCAGGATTAGACGGCTTGACGACTTGAGGATTGTGGCATATAATGCCGATGGTCTCACCCATGATGTGCCTGAATTGCAACAATTCTTGACAGACTATAACGTCGATATATGCATGGTCTGTGAAACATTCTTAAAGCCTGGGATTCGTAGCAACATTCCTAACTACTGTTGCTACCGGACGGACCGGCTGACGAGAGGAGGAGGGACGGCCATCTTCATACGCAGATCTATCCGGCATCATGAGATCCAACCGCCGGCAACGGGACTCATCGAGGCTACAGCAGTCGTTGTGGAAACGAGCACAGGACCCGTCACCTTTGTTGCGGTCTATCGCAGCCCGAGAAGAGTGCTGGACCTCGAAGATGCTCGAGCGCTGCTCCGCATGCCTGGACGCCTTTTCATCGCTGGGGACCTGAATTCCAAGCATGCTGCTTGGAATTCTCAGGCCACCAACTGGAGTGGACGCCTTCTTCTCCGTGCCACCGAGGAAGCACAATCGTATGTTTGTGGCCCGGAAGAGCCCACCTGTTACCCGTCCAACGGCCGCCCGGACGTGCTTGATGTGGCCATCACCAAGGGTCTTCCGCAGCATCTGACAGCTGAGGTGGTCCATGCACTGAATTCGAACCACCTCCCAGTGCTCTTCACCCTCCAAGTTGCCCCGGACCATTCCTCCGGCTGCCTCAACTACCGAAGAACGAACTGGACCAGCTTCCAAGATCGGCTCACCCACTCCATTGACACCGTGCGTGCTGCAGAAGACATCAATGGTGATTCCATCGACCACTTCGTTGCTGACGTCACGGATGCGCTCGTCCATGCTACGCCTCCGCCGAAACCCACTACCGTCCCCGCTCCAGGACTGCCTCCAGACATCTTGGACTCGATCCGGCTGCGCAATCGGCTGTGTCGTGAGTGGCGGATTACCCGGAATCGTGACCTCAAGCGGCAAATCAACCTCCTCCGGCGGGACATCAAGGCCAGGCTCATCGCACATAGGAATCAGCGATGGGCTGAGAAACTTCAATCATTCACGCCTGACCCGATGAATTTCCAGTCAATCCGCTTCTTCACACAACGACGCACCCGGATTCCGCCTCTTGCAACGGCTGCTGGTGATGTCTTCCGGCCCGACGATAAGGCGAATGCATTGGCTGACGCCTTCGAAGCCAACTTTCGCCCGCTCGACGAGGGAGTTGACCCCCAACGGGTTGCACGTATTGAACGCGACGTGGAGGCGCTGCTTCAAGATGTGGAGGAAGAAGCCGACCCTATTCTGCCTGTCACGCCTCAGGAAGTTCACGAGGGCTTGCGGACGCTGCCTGCCAACAAAGCCCCTGGTGTCGATGCCATCCCAGGTTTAGTCCTGAAGCAGCTGCCCTGGACGGCGATTGTGTATCTGGCAGCCATCTTTTCGTGGATTCTGCGAACTGCGAATTATCCACGCGCCTGGAAGCATTCCATCGTGGTGGCAGTACCTAAGCCTGGAAAAGACCGCCGCCACCCATCCAGCTATAGGCCGATCAGCTTGCTACCCCATCTCAGCAAACTGTTCGAGAGGCTCCTGCTTCGCCGGCTACAAGTCCACATCGATGCTGAGGAACTCATGCCGCCGGAACAGTTCGGCTTTCGCAGTGGCCACTCCACCACGATGCAGATCCTTCGGGCTGTTGAATATATCGCCCAGACGTTCAACCAGCGCGACTATTGTGGGGCAGTCCTCTTCGACGTCAAGAAGGCGTTCGATAGCGTGTGGCACCAGGGACTCTTATGGAAACTACACCGACTGCACTTCCCGAAGGCCTACGTCCGTCTGATTGCATCCTACTTGGAACACCGCACCTTTGCTGTAAGAGTAGAAGATCGCCTCTCCAACGCCCGCCCTATCCGAGCTGGCGTCCCTCAAGGCTCCGTACTCGGACCGGTCCTCTACTGCTTGTTTACGTCGGACCTGCCAACACCTCCACGGGTCGAAAAAGCTGTGTACGCGGACGACACGATGTTGTTCTCCAGAAGTCGGTGGCGCGAGGTGCTGATCCCTCGCCTTCAGGCAGCTTGTCACGCCTTGCAAGATTGGGCTGCGAAATGGCGCATTGCATTTAATCCAGCAAAGACGCAGGCCATTGTCTTCACGAGGAAGAGGACCGCACCGGAACGACGACTCCGCCTCTACGACGTCGAAATTCCGTGGAGTGACACCGTCCGCTACCTGGGGGTCCTCCTGGACAAGAGGTTGACCTGGAAGCCTCACATTGATGACGTGAGGCTCAAGGTTATTCAACGGATGGGCGCTCTCTACCCATTCCTCAATGAACACTCCGAGCTGTCGCCGGCGAATGGCCTTCTCATCTTTCGCCTCTACCTCCGCCCGCTGTTTGATTATGCGTGCGAGGTCTGGGGCTGCGCAGCGAGGACACATCTTCAACGCCTCCAGAGTCTGCAAAACAAGATCCTGCGGCGGGTCTTCCATGTGCACTCGCAGTTCCCCCACGAATACCTCCACGAGGCAGCCGACGAGGACACCGTGCTGGAAAGGCACAAGAAGAGTGCCAGACGGTTCTATACCCGGACAAGGGTTTCTACGAACCCCCTCATCAGAGCGCTGGGAGCTCCTGCTAATCCCCGAGACCGCTATCGACGACCAGTGGCCATGCTCGACAGATGAAGACTTGAAGACTTGAAGCAGAAAAGCACTGCCATCCCCCTTCATACCCTGACGCCCAAAGGAAGCCCAACCAACACCTGATGAAAACATGACGTCCCGCACACACTGATGTTACACATTAAATAAAGATGACAACATACCCACATGACACCTCAGCAGAAGCAGAAAATGCCGCAAGGTAAACTCTGCACCAAGCAGCTAATTTAAGTTAGCCTTAAGTAAGCGGATGGAGCGCTTGCTACCGCCCAACGTCCGACAGCCTGTGCGGAGCAGCCCCACACCTGCGCCACAACCACCCGCGCCTTTCAAACCACCGAGGATGGGGCTACACACAGCCACACCACAGTCGCCAACCAGTCGCCACGGCAGCGCCGCAAACCACGGCCAAACTGCAGCCACCGCGCGCTACAGCCTGGGTCGGCCCGCCGAGAATCGCCGCCCACGCCCAAATGCCGCCCCCACAGCCCCAGCCGACGACCCGCCACAATGGCCAAACCTTCGGCAAAAGCCCCACACCGTCGCCGCGGCAGCCCGGCCAGCGCGGCCGGCGCCACAGCCACACAAGCGGAGGCGTGCGGCGATGACGGCCGTGCAAACGCACCTCCGCCGCCCCATCGCCCTCCCACCGTTTCCCGATCGGCCCGCAGCCGTCGGGCCACGTCCTCCTCCTCTCGCCCGCCAACATTCACAGCCCTTTCGTTCGTTTCCCAACAATTTCAATTGTGCCCGCCGCAAAAACGGGCGCCGCCTGCGAAGCAACATGCTCCGCCGGAGCGCCCCTCGCCGCTTACGAGCCAACCCCTCGCCCGAGGCAAACCGAAATCCGCAACTACAGACCAACCCAATCTGCCGTCAGCACACACGACAGCCAACATCACGCGTGACGAGTTAGACATTAGGTTCACACGTCTCGGTTAGGTTCGGTGGACGTGGGTTAGGTTAAGGGCACTTGGGTTAGGTTAAGCATTCAAAACACACGTCAGGCGCCAGAGGTTAGGTTACGTTACGTTAAGGTTAGGTTAGGGGCACTTGGGTTAGGTTAAGGGTCGGTGTTAGGTTAAGTGTCAAACTTAGGTTAAGCATTCAAACACACGTCGGGCGTCAGAGGTTAGGTTAGGTTAGGTTAGGTTAGGTTAGGTTAGGTTAGGTTAAGGCCACTTGGGTTAGGTTAAGCCTCAAACTTAGGTTAAGCATTCAAACACGTCAGCCGTCAGGTGGCCGCAGCAGCCGCACCTACCTACCTACCTACCCACCCACCTCACGGCCGGACAGCTTAGCTTACTTGGCGCTGAGGCTGACCTCACCGCACCTCACCTCACGCTAACGCTACGCTACAGGTTCGGTTCGGTTCGGTTCGGTTCGCTCAGCTTAGGCTTAGAGCTTAAGCGCCGAGGTCGGATTACGTTGGTTCACACCTTCGGGCGCCACACTTTGGGTGTAAAGGTCGCCGAAGCCACAGACAACGCCGACAAACGGGCAGCACGACCACGACCAGATACCGAGACACACGGACCACCCACCGGCCAAAGGGCACCAAACAACAAACCAGAGCACCACGTGTCGACCAGAGCAACCCGCCGCTCACGCGACGTGGCTGGCACCGAAGGGCCGCCGCAACTGCGCTTTCCGCGCCGGGCCGGATGCACGTGCGGCAACACCACCACCGCACACAGCCGCTGTTCAACATCAACCAACAACACGCCGCGGTCGCAGCCTCAACGCCAGCACACGTTTGCACCACCATTCACACGCACCGCACAAACAGCTGTCGCCGACAACACAAACACACCGCAACGACGCCGCCGCCTCTACTTGTGCCGGCCGGCCACCCACCCCACCGACGGCGCACCTGTCGGCAGTCGGCAGTCGACACGGGAAACGCACACCGCCACTTCGCTCGCGCGCACGCCACCAACCAGTCGTCGTCTCAAACATAGGGCAGGCAACAAATCGCCTCGCACGAACCGTCCACAAAACTATCAAAGCACAGCCTCTGGCTAACGGCCACGACGCAGCGGCACCGCTGCTCCTTTCCCCGCCCCACTCGATTCACAAAGTCACGCGACACCGCCAACGACGGCCTCGCTTCCCGCAACCGACACCTTTCCGCCACTACGCACAGCCGCACCCGACGCCCGTGGCAACGACACAACTACTGCACTATCCACCGCCGCCTCCCCCTTCCCGTACACACAGCCAGCCAGCCAGCCAAAACCACACCAACGACCCAAACACGCACGTGCAACGGCACACCCCAACCAGTCAACGTCGACAACCACACGCACGGCTCGAAACCGGCGTCCTTCCGCGTTGCCATCAAGCTACACACAAGACACAAGGAACCAACAACAGCAAAAGCCTGCCCGCCCGCCCCACTCTCACGCCGCAAAAAGCACACCGAAACCGCCAAACGCACATTCCCATCGCACTGACACCGACCGGCTCGCTACCACCACACCTCTGCGGCAGCCGTTTCGCAAACATGACACGGCGCGACATGACATCACGACCAACTCTCCTTTCCGACGCCTTCGGCCGGAGCACAACGCCGCCAATTCGCCACACAGTCACACAGTCGACAAGCGCCCGCCCTCCCTGCACGACGCCGCGCAGCAAAGGCGCCCGCAAACAAACACATACCTCTCCTCTCTCTCGGCCGCCCGACGCGCCAACCGCCACACCGCCAGCCACTCGCAATTGTGCACTGCCGCCAGCCACACGTCCAACACGCCGCGCCGCCTCCGGCCACCCGCCAGGGGGCGCTCACGTCCGCGACAACAGCGCGGCCCGCCGGGCCAAACCGAACCGAGCCGCCCGCCGCTGCTCTGCACATCTTCCTGCGCGCATCAACAAAACGAGGCACGCGAGCACACCCCGTCACAACGCCACATCACGCAAATGCCGTGCCGACCTCTTGTGTCTACCGCCTAAATTGCACTCACCAGCCGCCCCTTCTTCTTCTTCCTACCTATCCATCTGTGCGTCTGTGTCGGTCCGCGCGTGACGCCTCTCAACATCCGCCGTCGCCGTCGCCGTCGCCGTCCCCGTTTCCGCCCCAATGCCATCGTCGCGCCGCCGCCTCCTCCTCCTCCACCGCCCCTGTCCGGCCCGCACCACACCATACACCGCTGCTTGTCCCGGCCGTTGCCACCAAAGGCGCCTACCGCAAACGCGCCACGCCGCAGCCCCCGTGCGTGCATCTCCGTGCCGACGCTGCCTCTCTGCCCTCCCGCACGCACTCGACCGACCGACATGCACTGCGTCGACGGCCTCGACAACACAGTCTCTGGCTCCGCACTGCGTGTTCCGGTACGCACGCTCAAACACGTATGTACTCATTACCAGCGATGGCGAGGCACGACACAATCTCTGACCAGAGAGTTTCTTATCGTCGCTAGTCTGCGCCACACGACACTAGTAGCACGTAGCGGGTCGGCAGGAACAGTTGTCATCTATATGTGGCGGGTCGGGAGAGGTAGTAGTCAGTCGACAGTATTAGCGAGTGGACGATTCTACTGAGCGGGCGGCGGCGTGCTCTTCTCGCGACTCTGGTCTCCGTTCGGGACGATGCATATTGTTATTAAAGGTAAGGTAATGAAGCTGCATTGCGCAAATCTAATAATGTATGTCAATTGTAACTATTTTCTTCACAACTAAATGCCCCAATAATACTTTGTTTCCAAACTAACTTTTTTAAAGTACAACCATTCATTTCCATTTAAAGAATATTTCCTACGCATTTCCTCCAACAATCAAAATTAAATGTGTGAGCCGGCATTCATTGCACGAAGCTGTGTACAGGTATCTACAGTTGAGAGCACATGTAGATGCACTTTGTTTTCTCTTTTGTCTTTTTGTTTTTTTTTTATTGACGTAACGATCTTTTGCTCTTTTTATTCTAATTTGTACGTAGGCTGTTTGTTTAGATTTTTATACTGGTAATGCCACGTAGCGCTCTGCGTGAAAATCAATGCCTGTGCTGTGTGCAGTCTGTGGCTAGTTTGCATTGTTGTCATGAACTGCTATAGCTGGATGTGAACAGCGCGTAGCGTTGCGCAGTTAGGGGTGAGCCGCCAGCACTGGTGCATGTGAGGCGAGAGATGGCGGACTTTTCAAATTACATATATTATGACTGGTGATGATGATATTAAGGGTAAATACATTGTTTGTTGTTCTCTATTAAACATCTTTACTTTGCTAACTATCCCTATCAGTAGTTAGTGCCCTCCGTAGTTTGAATCTCTTATTTAGCTGGCAGCAGTGGTGCTCGCTGTATTGCAGTAGTTCGAGTAATGAAGATTTTTGTGAGGTAAGTGATTTCCGAAAGGTGTACTTTAATGTTACTCAGGGCCATTCTTTTGCAGGGATCTTTGATAGTCAGATTGCGTTGCGCTCAAAATATTGTGTGTCAGTTTAAGCACAGTTTTGTATACATTGTTGTTCAAAGGGGGACGTCTCAGAATACCAGCGCTGCCCTTACAACGTTTATCGGGTTTTCAACTACGTCTGTTGAGATGTTCATCGTTCATTATTTCCATTCATCAATATTATCGCGCGTTTCTCATCAATCTTCGTTCGTTCATTTTCTAGGGACGTTAACAACATTCTGGCACATTTTTATCATCATTCACTCACTCACTCACTCACTTACTTACGACTATTTGTGCGGGGAGGTTACACTTGGGTCCGTTTCCATTTACATTCAATGTTGATAGACCTTTTTTTTTGTTGTTGTTTTGTTGCTGGCAGGTTACAAAAGGCCTCATTTTATGTTGGTTGCAGCAGCGTTTTTCTCCTTCTTTCTTCTAGTGTTTTCCCCGCCCCCGCCCCTCCCGCATCCGTCGGGTCTCACCACGTTCACTGACAGCCGCGTCTGCGGCTACACCACAACGGCCCCCTCCCGGCAACCCATTCGTTTTCTCTTCTTTTGCACAAAAACAACGCCGCACGCGCCAGCCGAGCGCAGCGCAAGCCACCCACACCGCGCCCCTCCCCGTCTTTATAGCCTCCGCGTCTCGTTTTCTTCGTTTGCCCCCTCCCATCTCCCGAATGCCATGCCATGCCAGCAGCGTTACGCGTGCCCCTCCCCTGTCCACACACTACCGCGAAACGAACAGCCTTCCGGGCCACATGCAGGGCACGCCCACCGCCATTCCCGGACGCAATTCTCAAAACAACACACACACACACAAAATGAACGCACTATCCCACTTCGCTTCTCTCTCTTCTCTCTCTCTCTCTCGTCCCTTCCCTTTAACGAAAGACAAACAGACCCCGGTTAACACACTTTCTCGACACCTTCATGTAGGGAGGGAGGGAGGGAGGGAGGGAGGGAGGGAGGGTGCGTGCGTGCGGTGTCTCGACCGTGACGGCAACCATCGACGATCCATTTCCCCCACTGGTAAAACATGTTCACTAACACCTACAGACATCATTCCGTACACACACAATGGCTTTGCACACGAACATAGACGGCACGGGCACTGTCGTACATTCTTCCTCAGAACCATCTCAACGAACGTTACATACACATCCGGGAAAGCAAAGCAACGCAACGCACAATTCAGCCGTCAAAGGTAACGTTCACCACGGCAGACACTTGCCGCCGCGCCGTTACACGCATTTCAGTGCGGCTACAATACACCTCCGACACGGGAACGTTCCGTTGCTCTACACTGCGTTTCTCCGTTTTGTTTGGTTTTTTTTTATCCGTTTTTTTTCTTCTCTCTCTCTCTCTCTCTCTCTCTCTTTTTTTTTTTTTTTCCCCTCTGTCCTTTCCTCCACCATTCTCTCCTCACGTTCTGCCCAGACATTCGACCGATCAGAGGTTCACCTTTCGGTAACCGTTCTCAGCGCGACCGTATGACGGGTGTTCAAGACGTCCGTTGCGTGATGCCGGTGTACCGCGCCGATCGACAGTTTCCCAGAGGCGACGGATCGGACCACATCACCGACACACACAAACACGTGTGCGCACATTCGCCAAAGCGACCGTCGTCTTCTAGCGTCGCGCTTACTCTACTGTACTGCACTGGACTGGACACGCGTGCATGCATCTTCAATGACGACGTCGGTGTGCGTGCGTCGTACGCACAAGCAGACACAGTCAGTCAGACACGACTACCGAAATCAGAGTCGGAGGAAAGGTACATCATCGTGCGTGTCGCCCGTACAATGCAATACACATTGGTGTCTCAATGCGCGTTCATTTAAACGTCACTCACACGCCTCCACGCTGCAGCATTTACAGACACATTTCACCCTCGCCATATATGGCGGCGTGCAAACCGACCCGCAAACGGCCGTCGTTACACACTGACATTCCCAACAATCGCGTTTCGCTTCCATCCGTCACGTAACTAACCGGCACCTCCATCCAAAGGGCACATCACCGATCGCACTTCCCCCCCTCGCAGACAGGTAACACCAACGAGTTGTGCGCACGTGCCTCCATTCCACGTCACACCGTGGCCGTACCCCGCAACACGCGACGCGCCCCCATCAATCAAATTCATCGCATCGGCCACCCCACCCCGTCGCGTCGCAACCAAAGCGGTAGCTATTGCCGCCGTCCACCCACTCACACACAAAACAACAACAACAACAACAACAACAATTCCGCCCTTCCCGCAAAGGCCATTTGGTGGCCCTGAAAAGGGCCGTTTTTGCCGCTCTCGCAACGGAGGAGCCTTCTCTCCTTCCATTCCAGAGCCACCTCCTTACTTGGAGCTCGTGTACTTGGTCACCGCCTTCGTGCCCTCGCTCACGGCGTGCTTGGCCAGCTCGCCAGGCAGCAACAGCCGCACAGCGGTCTGGATCTCGCGGGACGTGATGGTCGAGCGCTTGTTGTAGTGCGCCAGGCGGGACGCCTCGGCCGCGATGCGCTCGAAAATGTCGTTCACGAAGCTGTTCATGATGCTCATCGCCTTCGACGAGATGCCCGTGTCAGGGTGCACCTGCTTCAGCACCTTGTAGATGTAGATGGCATAGCTCTCCTTCCTCTTGCGCTTCTTCTTCTTGTCGCCCTTCGAAATGTTCTTCTGCGCCTTGCCAGCCTTCTTGGCGGCCTTCCCGCTAGTCTTGGGCGGCATCTCAAACAAGAACGTGAACGTACGGCAGCAACACCAGTAGCAAGCGCTCCGCTCTAGTCAGCGTCTCCCCACACAGTGGCACCCAGCGCGCCCCGCCGCCGCACCTTTACCAGCTCGCCCCGTTGCGGCCGCCGACCAATGGGCCGCGAGCGCAACCGGCCGCCGCACCCGAGAGCATAAAGGACCCCCACCCCTGGCGGCGTTTTCGGATGCGCCTTTATTAAGGCGTAGACGAGCACTCGAAGCTAATTGTTCATGTCTATGACGAGCGAATCTTCGGCTGCGATGGCAAGTTGCAGTGACGCCTTGGGGCCCCAGCAGCCCGCTGCTGGCGGCAACGACGCCGTCTCTTTGTTTCCGCCGGCCGCTTTTCCGGTCGGCTCGAGCGCCTCAGCTGCCGCAGAGAATAGCTCTGCTCCCCCGAGCGATAGGGCAATCACAGGTCAGGGCCTGGTCTCTGGCCAGTGTCCCGCGCCTGTTAACGTGATAGGACCAGATTCTGCCGCCGGAAACCTAACGGTGTCGGCAACTAAGGCGGCGACTGGTAGTCCCGTGGCAGCCATTGACTTTGCCTCCCTTACCTGCGTGCGACATGCAAACGGGGAGTACTCGATCAAGAGGAGCTCATCTCTCCCACCCACCAGCGGTAGGATGTCGATGGCCACCCTGATGATGACCACAGGGCAGGCACAAGCGCTGGCGCAGCATCTGACCCCCGCACAAAGAAGACACCTCCCGGTCAGCATCTTGCCCAAGCCCATACCTACAGCCCAACCCAAAAACACCGCTCCCGCTCCCAAACCCTCTCCTCCCGAACAAACTAAGACGCCACACCCATCTGCCCCATCCAAGCGCATTAGAGACGTAGTTAAAAATGCGCGAAAACACAAAACTACTGTCAGGCGCAAGCCAACCAAGAAAGCAGCATTAATCCCACCACCCACCACCAAGTCACGTACTCCCTCCCCCTCAGGGAGCGGAGACGAAGCGGACCGCCCCCTCGTCATCGACGAGTCCAGAGACTCAACCGAGCCTCAAACACCCGGCACCGACGGGGACGGGTTTCAAAAAGCGCGGAAAACTGCCCGCCCACCCGCCCCCCAGCAAGCGAGAGGCATTGCCTCAACTAGCAACAAGTGCTTGCCACTGTCTGACGAGGACGAGGCGGTACCCGGGAGCAGTGATGCGCCACAACAGACACACACACCTAGACACAGACTCCCTCCAATTATCGCAGAATTTGACAAAAACTACGAGGAGCTTCACTCCCTCGTCAGCAACTGCCTCGGAGAGAAGCAGTTTACAGCAAAGTCTGCCGGGGGGGACAAAATAAAACTTATGTTCAGAGAGCTGGACGATTACACCGCTGTGAAGGCCCTACTCTCTGAACACAAAGTCCCCCATTACACCTTCCCCACAGCCAAACAACGGCTCATGAAGCTAGTACTAAGGGACTTACCCCGCAAAGTGGGCACTGACGCCATCAAGAAGGACCTGCAGAGACAGGGCTTCGAAGTCAACAGCGTCACCCACATGAAGGAAGTCTACAGTGGCAACAAATGGCCACTGTATCAAGTCAACCTTCCTGACACCCCACAGAACAGACAGAAACACGTCACACACGTCCTGTCGGTGCCTGTCACAGTTGAACCTCCGCGCAGGAAAAGTGGCAATGTGCAGTGCTACAACTGCCAAGGATTAGGGCACGTTGCCAAGCACTGCGACATGCCCACCCGATGCATGAAATGCGCAGAAGGGCACCCCACCTCCGAGTGCTCCTTACCGAGAGGAGACCCCAAGAGCAAGTGTGCCCTATGCGGTGAATCCGGACACGGCGCCTTCTACCAAGGCTGCCGTGTACAGAAAGAGTACCGCCTACGCGCGCAAGGGACCAAGACCAACGCCACACCAAAAACCAACCGTGGCGCCGGTCCCACAAACTCGAGAGCGCCGGCGAATCCACAACCGCGCCAACCACGCCCAACTACCCGATCGAGACCGCGAGGTGGCGCAAGCTACGCGAGCGTGGCAGGCACCGACAGGAGTCAACAAACGACTCCTACTATACAGTTAGCCCAGCGGCCGTTCCCCGCTAACGAAGAAACGTCCAGGGAAGCCTCCCCTCCTCATAGTCCCAAGTCCAGTCTGCGGCCAGTAGCGGCAGCTGAGTGCACGTCAAAAGGCCCTCAGCCCAGCACTTCTGATGAGAGTGCAAATGCCCTACGACCCCCAGGAGTCGTGGAGCAAACGTTAGGCCTCCTAACGCAACTGCTCCACGAAATCAGGCAACAGAACGCCCAAATCCTAACCGCCATTAATTTGGTGCTCCAAGGGTCGCATAACAATGCGACTACAGCAGAGACATCCTCCCTTCAGTGATGGATAGACGACCCCACATCCAAGGACTTAAAATGTGCGTCTTCAACGCAAACGGCATCGTCGGACAGAACAACGAGTTCCGCGAGTTCCTACGCGATGAAAACATAGACGTATGTATGGTGGCCGAGACACACCTTAAACCGGGTGTAAGGGTGTCGGTACCCAACTACAACTGCTACAGGACCGACCGGCCCACCGCTGGAGGCGGGGTAGCAACATACGTCAAACGCGGAATCCCCCATCATCAGGTCCACCCACCAGCAACTAGGCAAATAGAAACAGCGGCAATAGAGATTGCCACTGTCACAGGGCCCCTCACTGTCGTTGCAGCATATCGCCCTCCCTCCTACACTCTGGAAGAGGACGACATAGCAGCCCTAGGCCAAATCAGAGGAAAACTCTTCATTGGCGGTGACCTGAACGCCAAACACGCAGACTGGCACTCGCGAAACTCAAACAGAGCTGGTCGTCAATTGCAACGACTTGCGCGCACCCACCACTTTCACATATGGGGTCCGGAGGAGCCCACCCACTTCCCCAGAAACGGGGGGAGGGCGGACGTCCTCGACATAGCACTCACCAAAAGAATAACGGGATTTGTGACCGCGCAATCGGTTAACCGAATGTCTTCCGATCACAACCCCGTGATTCTCGAGGTCGACATAGGAGACTGGGTACCTCTCCAGCAACAACACATCTCATATAAGCGCACTAACTGGGAGCAATTCAAAGTTGACGTAACTTCAGCAATTGCCCAGGCCCCGCCTCCAACTGCAGATTCTGCAGAACAAGCGCTCAAAGATTTCACCAGCACGGTCCTGCAAGCAGCAAAGGAGGCCACACCACGGCCACCGGACGGCCCTCCCACTGTTAAGCAACTCCCGCCGCACCTGCTTGCCCAAATTAGAAACAAAAACAGGATCGCCAAAGAATGGAAGCTCACAAGGAACCCCGTAACTAGGAGGCTACTGAACCGCCTACAAAGAGAGCTGAAGGTCGCACTCACTGAGCACCGCAACCAGCAATGGTCGGCGCGGCTCTCGGCTCTCCGTGTGGACGACAATAGCCTCTGGCAGGCGACCAAGCAGATCACCAAAAGACGCGCCAGACTGCCACCTCTGCACGGCGAGCGCGGACTTGTCTTTAGCACCACAGATAAGGCAAATGCCCTAGCAGATGCCTTTGAAAAACAGTTCCGCCCCGCAGAGGCGCAGGACAGGGACCACGAAGCCGTCGTTCGACGTCAGCTCGCCACATTCCTTGCGGCGGACGATGCCGACGACGACGAAGAAAACACACCGCTCTTCACACCCGACGACGTGAACCGAGTAATCAGGTCGCTACCTAACAAAAGAGCCCCAGGCCACGACCAGCTCAACAACGTAGTAGTGAAACACCTCCCACCCCCTGCCGTAGCTCACATCGCAAACATCTTCAATGAGATCACGCGTTCCCGCAAGTTTCCAAGGTGCTGGAAACACGCAGAAGTCGTCGCGATCGCGAAACCCGGTAAAGACCCGGTTATCCCGCAGAACCACCGACCCATCAGCCTTTTGCCAACCCTTAGCAAAATCTACGAACGCCTGCTACTTATCCCCATTCTCGACCACGTCAGCATACAACAAATCCTGCCGGACTTTCAGTTCGGTTTCCGGCAGGAACACTCCGCGCCCCAGCAACTAATGAGGGTCGTCGAAGCAGCTACCGAAAGCTTCAATCGCAAAAGTTACTGCGGGGTAGTGCTACTTGACGTAGCCGCTGCCTTTGACTCTGTCTGGCACACCGGGCTTCTCTACAAGCTATACTCCCAAGGCTTCCCAGGTCCGATAGTGAAGCTACTCGCGAGCTATCTCTCCAAAAGGACTTTCTCCGTTAGGATCGAGTCGTCACTCTCCACTAAGCGGCGCATAAGGGCAGGCGTGCCCCAGGGGTCGGTACTGGGCCCGGTACTGTACAACCTGTACACTGCCGACCTCCCAACCGTACCACTGGTGCACACTGCCCAGTACGCCGACGACACAGCGTTCTTCACGCGTAACCCGAACAGAGACAGGGTTACGCGAAGATTGCAAACAGCGCTGGACGAGACCGGCCGCTGGGCTAAAAAGTGGCGCATCACTCTCAATGAAACAAAAACCCAAGCAATCATGATCACCAGGAAACTGGGCAAGCGCGCTCCCGCCCGTCAGCCGCTACTGCTGAAGCTGAACGGCCAAGAGCTTCCATGGCGACGTACCGCCAGGTATCTTGGTGTCACTCTTGACACCAGGCTCACCTGGAGGGCTCACATCGGGGACTTGCGCCGGAAAGCTAGTGGTAGGATGCAAATGTTGTATCCTATCCTAAACACCCACAGCACCCTAGCGGCTGACATAGGAGTTAGAACATACTGCTCACTTATACGACCGATAATGGAATACGCTTGCCCAGTCTGGGGGTATGCGGCGCACTGGCACCTCAGAAAACTCCAGTCAGTGCAAAACCGCGCACTCAAAAGGGCATTACACCTTCCCTTCCGCTTTCCCACTGCTGACCTACACGAAGCAGCGGGAATCCCGACGCTCCACGAGCGATTCAAAGAACTGGCCGAAAGCTTCTACGAGAATTCGGCCAGATCAGACAACAGACTTATTAAAAACCTTGGACTGTACGACACATCACTGGACAGACACAGACGACCTAAATCCATGACAACAAATTAAAACAGCCGTAAAGGCAGCACAGAAACACGAAACACACTGCACCAAAAAAAAAGAAAAGACATACCAAACAACACTGACCATCTACCTACACAGCATAGAGGAGGAAATGTCCAGAAGGACAACACCCTCCATTACATACGCTCTCCTCGAAAGTGAGGAAGCTCAAATGCAGTAAGGCTAAGGCTGGCGGCGGCGCCACTCCGCTGCTCGACTCGCTGCGGCTCGCACCGTCGTTCGTCTCGTCTCGTTTTCACACCACAGCCCATCGCCATGTCCGGACGCGGAAAGGGAGGCAAAGTCAAGGGCAAGTCAAAGTCCCGCTCCAGCAGGGCCGGGCTCCAGTTCCCGGTCGGCAGAATCCACCGCCTCCTGCGCAAGGGAAACTACGCCGAGCGCGTCGGCGCCGGGGCGCCCGTCTACCTCGCCGCCGTCATGGAGTACCTCGCGGCTGAGGTGCTCGAGCTGGCCGGAAACGCGGCCCGCGACAACAAGAAGACGCGCATCATCCCGCGCCACCTGCAGCTCGCCATCCGCAACGACGAGGAGCTCAACAAGCTCCTGTCGGGCGTCACCATCGCACAGGGTGGTGTCCTGCCCAACATCCAGGCCGTCCTGCTGCCAAAGAAGACCGAGAAGAAGGCCTAAACAGAGAGGCCAGGCAATCGGCACGCGGACCCGCCGCCCAGCAGCGCTGCGTGCTCCCCTGCACGCAACGCGCTTTGCCGGCTCGGCTCGGCTCACAACAATCGGCCCTTTTCAGGGCCACCACACAAACCTACGTCCAAAGCAAAATTTCAGTCGTCCTCGCCGCGCTTTACTTTACTTTAACTTCACTTCCACAGCCGCCGCCGCCGGCAACAAGACCATACCAACTGCTACGGATTGCAGGGGGAGATATTCTGCGAGGTACCTCGGTGTCACGCCTGACATCGAAGTGTCACATAGGGGAACTTGGCACAAACGCTCGCGCCAGGATGCAGATCCTGTACCCCTGTTCCCTCGACCCCGCAACAGGGGTAGCGATACTGGAATATGCGCGCCCTGTATGGGGCTATGCAGCCAGATCGACGATGCATCGCCTACAGAAGGGTCCAGAGCAGAGCGCTCTACGACGGGCCTTACACGTCCCCGCGGCAGACCTGCCTAGAACCACTCACAACACGATTCCGCGCCCTGGCAGAAGCGTTCTACGCGACCGCGCGGAATTCACAAAATGACTATTACGTCTTGACCCTTGGGCAATATGAACACCACAGGGACAGATGTGCAAGACCCGAGTCGCTACTCCAGCAGTAGCACAAACAGAACACATAATCACTCTCAACAAACAGCAACGTCCGAGAAAGCACACTACCAAAGATAAGAACAACACACAGAAAAGAGGAGCTAATGTCCACAGGCGACAATAACCTCCACCAACTCCCCCTCTAACGGTAGAGGACTAAAGGAAAGAGAGAAGAACAAGAAGAGCCGCCGCCGCCATCTTGTCGTCCACAGCCCGTGTGGCCCAACACACACACACACACACACACATTTCTCTCGTTTGCCTCAAGCACCTCCACGCACGCACAGTCGCCTCTTCCAAACGACAACGACAGCAATAATCACCACTGTTAAAGGAGCGTGTCGACACACCGCCCTCCACTCCCGCGCGCCCCATACAAACGAAACAGCTGATCCGGCCGCCTTGCCTCGGCAACTCCAACGCCGCCGCAAACACACAGCCAAAACCACGCAGATATTCACCGCCTCTCGCACAACAACAACACACAGCCCGGCGTCTCCATCGATCGATAAACAAAACAAACACACAGCGCCCTCTCTCGCACACACACACACACACACACACACAGCCACAAGACCCGCTTCCTTTCCTTTCTCCCAGTCACGTCAGTCAAACGCAAACGAAATGAAGAATGAAAGAAAGAAGGCAGGCAGGCAACACAGCGCACACACGCAGCAACAACACAGACTCTTTCGCACTTTTCAATTTCCGAACAGTGTGGTGGCCCTGAAAAGGGCCGTTTTCGTCTCTCCCACGGCCGCGGGAAGGCCAACGCGGCACAGCACACCGGCTGCGACGCGCCTAACCGCCGAAACCGTACAGGGTGCGCCCCTGCCTCTTCAGGGCGTACACCACGTCCATGGCCGTCACAGTCTTGCGCTTGGCGTGCTCAGTGTACGTCACCGCGTCGCGGATCACGTTCTCCAGGAACACCTTCAGCACTCCGCGGGTCTCCTCGTAGATCAGACCAGAGATGCGCTTCACGCCGCCCCTGCGAGCCAGGCGGCGGATCGCGGGCTTCGTGATGCCCTGGATGTTGTCGCGCAACACCTTGCGGTGCCGCTTGGCGCCACCCTTGCCGAGCCCCTTTCCTCCCTTGCCGCGGCCAGTCATCTCTTCTAAATCCTCAAAAAAAGCTCAGGCAAGCAAAACGTCTGCTGCAGCGGCTGGCTCCTCACCCGGCGCTAGCGAGTCGGCTACGGTCTGCGCCCAGCGCACGCGCCAGCCCCCCTATATAGACTCTGGCCCGCCCTCCCCCCACCACGCGCAACCGAGGGCATATAAGCGCACCACGGTGGCTGGCGCGCGCCACATACCGAGTTAGTATTCGCTGCTCGACTCGCTGCGACACATTGCTTCTGTCACCGCGCACGTCACGCTATGGCTGTACAGCAGTTTGCCGCCGCACTCGAAGTTCTCCTCCACGCGTTGGGGTTCACCGGCCGCCGCCCACGTCCGCCACGGCGCAGGCGAACGCAGCAGCATCGGATGGGCCTCCAGTGCTACAATTGCCAGCAACTGGGGCACGCCGCGCGGGAGTGCACGAACGCCGTCGCGTGCTTGAAGTGCGCGGCGGCTCACGACACTCGCCGCTGTACGAAGCCTCGTGGTTCGGCCAGCAGGTGCGTGAACTGTGGCGGGTCGCACGCCGCCAATTCGCGTAGCTGCGGCTACCTTCGGGAGTTTCGCCGTCTGTCCGCCGCACCACGTCCTGCGGCGGCGTCCACGACCACGTCGGCCGCCCCGCCCCCCCGCTCCGGCGTGGGATGCGAGCCGCGCCGTCTTGAAGCCGCTACCGACCACGCTATGGCCGGCTTCCAAGCCGCCTTTGCGGCCGAACGGGCCGCGCTGAAAGAAGAGCTCACGGCCGTCCATCGCCAGCTCCAGCAGCTGCGCGATGAGCTGCGAGCCGTCAAGAAGACGTCGGCGGTTTCCGCCGCCGCCCCCCCCGTGCCCCGGCCGGCGGGGGTCGATGCGGCCACGCAGGCACCTGCCGCCCCGTCCCCTGCCGCGACGCAAGTGGTTGCGCCTATGGACACCGAAGATGTGCCGCCGCAGCCGTCCCACTTAGTTCCGACGCCTGCCGGCCGCCGTGCTGTGACAATGACCGACTCCTCCCCTGTGGAGCAGCCGCTCATCAAGAGGTTGCAGCGCCCCAGGAAGACGTCGGCGGTTCCCGCCGCCGCCCCGCCCGTGCGTCGGCCGGTGGGGGTTGATGCGGCCGCACAGCCGACCGCCGCTCCGTCCCCTGCCGCGCCGCAAGTGGTTGCGCCTATGGACACCGACGTTGTGCCGCCTCCGTCGTCCACCTCAGTTTCGACGTCTGCAGGTCAGCGTGCTGTGGCAACAACCGACTCCTCCACGGTAGAGCAGTCCATTCTCCAGAGGTTGCGGCAACCCCGCTTTCCATCTGACCACGAGTTGCAGCCTTTCCTTCAGGGCCTAGTGACATCGCTCCAGGACGGGTCTTACCCCTTCTTTGACCACCCGTACCCCTACTCTCTGACACGTGTTCGGCCTCCCCTCCCCCATCACCCTAATCGCTTTACCCGGTATCAGCTCAGGTGGCTCAATTTCTTGACCAAGGAGGAGTTACTCCTCATTGACAAACATCCCATCTTCTCGAACGATGAATGGCAACTATTGGCCGAACTCTTGGAAATCAATGTGACGGGCCGTCTCCCCGCCAGGATTCGCCAGTTCTGCGGATAGCCCTGCAGTGCGAGGTCATCATCATCATCCGTCAGCGTGAGTCATTCTCCCCTACGGCCAGCCATTTCGGCCTTTCGTTTTCCGCCTCTCTAACTATTTCTCTGCCTATTCTTTCGTCTTTCGCAAAAAAAAAAAAAAAAAAAAAAAAAAAAAAAAAAAAAAAAAAAAAAAAAAAAAAAAAAAAAAAAATAACCAGCACAACTGTCAAGTACCAGCCCCCACTGCCAAGTCATCACTCATCCTCACCACACCATGCAAGAAGGCGAAGCGCAGCATGCGCTAGAACTTCGACCCCGGCAGAGGGTTCAACCCTCAGTCACGTGCGACTGCGACTGCGACTGCGACGGCTGGCGCGCGCCCGTGTCGTCAAGGCAGCACCCGACGCAGCACCTCGCCTCCACGCCGCTCCGCTACCGCTACCGCTATGGCCCGCACAAAGCAAACGGCCCGCAAGTCCACCGGCGGAAAGGCGCCGCGCAAACAGCTCGCCACCAAGGCGGCGAGGAAGAGCGCGCCCGCCACCGGCGGCGTCAAGAAGCCCCACCGCTACAGGCCGGGCACCGTCGCCCTGCGAGAAATCAGGCGCTACCAGAAGAGCACAGAGCTGCTCATCCGCAAGCTGCCATTCCAGCGCCTAGTGCGCGAGATCGCCCAGGACTTCAAGACCGACCTGCGCTTCCAGAGCTCCGCGGTCATGGCCCTGCAGGAGGCCAGCGAGGCCTACCTCGTCGGCCTCTTCGAAGACACCAACCTGTGCGCAATCCACGCCAAGCGCGTCACCATCATGCCCAAGGACATCCAGCTCGCGCGCCGCATCCGCGGCGAGCGCGCCTAAACACCGCGCCAGCCGCTGGGCACCGCCCACGCACGCAACAAACAAAACGGCCCTTTTAAGGGCCACTAACATCACTCCGTCGCGAGCAAACTTTGTCGGTCGCCTCTCGCCCCACAACCACAGAACCAAAGACAAAACACACCACTTCCACTTCCACTTCCCGTCCGTCCGCCACAGCCGCTCTCTCTGCCAGCTTGCTGGCGCGCGCAACAATCAACATCATCCCTCCCCGGCGCGGCGCTCAAAGCGCACAATAACCCATCGGCCGACGCCGTCAACCACACGGCCGGCCGCCGCTTCGTTTCGAAACGAAAAGAAAAGAAAAACAAACAAAAAGCCAGGCAAGTCCAACGCCACCGACCCTTTCCACATCTCAGCGTCCCCCGCCCCCGTTGCAAGAACACACACAAGACAAGACACGTCCGAGAAGAAGAAGAAGAAGAAGGCAGGCAAACCAAAGTATTCAAACAACATGACACAAACCAACAACCGTCGGCCGGCCGCCACCAAAAACGGCGACAATCAACCGCTACCGCCGCCCGCACCCGCCACCGACCCCCCGCAATCCAACCACCACGGCACGCAAACAGTATCCACACACGGGCATACAGAAACGCCAGACGACGCAACCACACCGCAACACAAACACGACAATCAAAACCTTCCCGACGTGCTTTGATGGCCCTGAGAAGGGCCGTTTTGGGCCGCGCGTCTCTTGCGCGCCACTAGACGACGGGGACGGGGGGTGGGGACGACGGAGTCATCCGCCAACCCTTCCTTTCCCATTCCTTTCTTCTTCTCCTCTACTTCTTCTTCTTGGGCGACGCCTTCGCCTTAGACGGCGTCGTCGCCTTCTTCGGGCGCGGCGCCTTCGGCTTCTTCGTCGGAACCTTGGCGGCCTTCTTCGCCTTCGACGGCGACTTGGCCTTGGCCGGCTTGGCAGCAGCCGCCTTCTTCGCACCGGCGGGAGCGGCCGACGCCGCAGACGCCTTCTTGGCGGCGCCCGCCTTCCGACCAGTCGCCGCCTTCACGCCACCAGCCTTCTTTGCGCCGGCCGCACGGGCGCCCTTCTTCTCCTTGCTGGCCGGAGCGGCGCGCTTCTTCTTGGCACCGCCAGCACGAGCCTTGCCGCCCTCAGCCGCCCCGCCGCCGGCGCCGGCAAGCTTGAAAGAGCCGGACGCGCCCTTCCCCTTCGTCTGCACCAGCTCGCCCGCCACCACGGCCGACTTGAGGTACTTCTTGATAAACGGCGCCAGCTTCTCCGCGTCCAGCTTGTAGTGCGCGGCAATGTACTTCTTGATCGCCTGCAGCGACGATCCGCCGCGCTCCTTCAGACTCTTGATGGCGGCCGTCACCATCTCAGAGGTGCGCGGGTGCGCAGGCTTGGCGCGCGGCTTCTTCGCAGACGACGCAGACTTTGCCTTCTTCGTAGTGCCGGTGGCGGCGGGTGCCGCAGCAGTCTCGTTCGTAGCCGCCTGATCTGCCATTTCGACGACGCGCGTTAACACACAGCGAGCAGCGAGAGCGAGAGGAGACACGCAGCGAGCGGAGCGCACAGCAGAGGAATAGCCGCCTCGACGCATTTTTTTTTTTTTTTTTTTTTTTTTTTTTTTTTTTTTTTTTTTTTTGGTGTGTTGTGCGATGGCAAGGGTACTACCTCCGGAGGAGGTTGGCCCCTCAAGTGTGTGAGGTAGGTTTGCTCAGTGGGGACACCATTTATTTAACACAAATGGGACACCTTGTTTTCGTTGGTGAGCCTTTGGGCGCAGTATATCGGTCCTTTAGACCCACATTCTTGGTATTTTTGTATTTTGTTGAATCTTCGTTGTTCTGATTGACCTGTTCTGTTGATTTTTACCTCTCTTAGTTGTCTTGCAGGATGGAGAGTGGCACTCTTATCTTTTGCCAGTGGGCTGGTTGTACCGTTGCTAGATCCTGTAATTGTTGCGTGGTAGGTCTGAGCCTTTGAATTTTCTCGATTAGTCTTCTTGTTGTGGTGATGATTTGAGTGTCGACGGTTGGCATATTAAGTTCTTCATGTATGCGATTTGTTCTTGTCCACCATGGCGCATTTAGGATTAGCTTGAGGCATCTGTTTTGCAATGTTTGTAGTGGTTTCCTATTTGTTCTGCTTGTTATGCCCCACGACGAGCAGCCGTAGAGCATCATGGGTATTACTATTGCTTTGTATATGTTTAGTTTAGTGCGTTGGAACATTTCCTTGCTGGCCAAGAGAGGGTAAATTGCATGAATGGTTCTTGATATTCGTAGACGTTTCTGTTCTATATGCTGCTTGAATAGCATTTTGTTGTCTATTGTCACTCCAAGGTATTTAACAGATGTTGTCCAAGGTATTCGTGTTCCGTGTAGCTCAATTTGGTCGTGGATCTGTGGTCGACGGCGTGTGAATAGTATGGCAACTGTCTTCTCCGGGTTTAGTTTGATTCTGTTTCGTTTGGCCCATTTTTCTGTGAGGTCCACTTGTTGTTGAAGTCTGCTTATTGTCGTTGTTAGTCGTCGGTGTGTTTCTAGGAGTGCCGTGTCGTCTGCAAATTGTGCTATTAATGAAGTTTCAGTTTTTGGTATGTCGTTGACGTATACTGTGAATAGGGTCGGGGAAAGCACCGAACCCTGCGGTATTCCTTCCTGTAATGTTTTTTGATCTGATCGTTTGTTGTCAATCTGCACAAAACATCTTCGATCATGTAAGAAACTGTCGATGATTTTGATGTAACATTCGGGTATGTCCGTGTGGTCTTTTAATTTTGTAATGAGGTTATCTTTCCACACTTTGTCATATGCCTTTTCAACATCTAGGAATATTGCGGCTGTATATCGGGATAGGTTCATGTTTTTGGTGATGTGTTCAGTAATGCGTAGGATCTGGAGTTCTGCTGATAGTTTTTCTTGAAAAGCGAATTGTTCTTGACGGATAATGTTGCCGTCGAGTAAAGGTTGTCTGATTCTTGGTAGTAGGATTCGTTCTAAGAGCTTGGACATTGTAGGGAGTAAACTTATCGGTCTATAGTTTTGCGGTTTCTTCAGGTCTTTTCCAGGTTTAGGTATCGGTACTATTTTTGAAATCTTCCATGCTTGAGGAAAGTAGTGGTTGATTAGGCAGGCGTTGATAATTCTGGTTAGCAGGACAAGAGGTTTCCTTGGCAGGTTCTGGAGATGAATGTTGGATATGAGGTCCGGTCCAGGAGCGGAGTTTGTTCCAAGAGGCACAGGCCCAGCCAGTGTCGCGGGCGGGCGCGGACGGCCGAGAGAGCGGCCGCCACTCTGCGCGCCGCCGCGCCGCGCCTCCCGCGCTTGCTACCGCCCAACGTCCGACAGCCTGTGCGGAGCAGCCCCACACCTGCGCCACAACCACCCGCGCCTTTCAAACCACCGAGGATGGGGCTACACACAGCCACACCACAGTCGCCAACCAGTCGCCACGGCAGCGCCGCAAACCACGGCCAAACTGCAGCCACCGCGCGCTACAGCCTGGGTCGGCCCGCCGAGAATCGCCGCCCACGCCCAAATGCCGCCCCCACAGCCCCAGCCGACGACCCGCCACAATGGCCAAACCTTCGGCAAAAGCCCCACACCGTCGCCGCGGCAGCCCGGCCAGCGCGGCCGGCGCCACAGCCACACAAGCGGAGGCGTGCGGCGATGACGGCCGTGCAAACGCACCTCCGCCGCCCCATCGCCCTCCCACCGTTTCCCGATCGGCCCGCAGCCGTCGGGCCACGTCCTCCTCCTCTCGCCCGCCAACATTCACAGCCCTTTCGTTCGTTTCCCAACAATTTCAATTGTGCCCGCCGCAAAAACGGGCGCCGCCTGCGAAGCAACATGCTCCGCCGGAGCGCCCCTCGCCGCTTACGAGCCAACCCCTCGCCCGAGGCAAACCGAAATCCGCAACTACAGACCAACCCAATCTGCCGTCAGCACACACGACAGCCAACATCACGCGTGACGAGTTAGACATTAGGTTCACACGTCTCGGTTAGGTTCGGTGGACGTGGGTTAGGTTAAGGGCACTTGGGTTAGGTTAAGCATTCAAAACACACGTCAGGCGCCAGAGGTTAGGTTACGTTACGTTAAGGTTAGGTTAGGGGCACTTGGGTTAGGTTAAGGGTCGGTGTTAGGTTAAGTGTCAAACTTAGGTTAAGCATTCAAACACACGTCGGGCGTCAGAGGTTAGGTTAGGTTAGGTTAGGTTAGGTTAGGTTAGGTTAGGTTAGGTTAAGGCCACTTGGGTTAGGTTAAGCCTCAAACTTAGGTTAAGCATTCAAACACGTCAGCCGTCAGGTGGCCGCAGCAGCCGCACCTACCTACCTACCTACCCACCCACCTCACGGCCGGACAGCTTAGCTTACTTGGCGCTGAGGCTGACCTCACCGCACCTCACCTCACGCTAACGCTACGCTACAGGTTCGGTTCGGTTCGGTTCGGTTCGCTCAGCTTAGGCTTAGAGCTTAAGCGCCGAGGTCGGATTACGTTGGTTCACACCTTCGGGCGCCACACTTTGGGTGTAAAGGTCGCCGAAGCCACAGACAACGCCGACAAACGGGCAGCACGACCACGACCAGATACCGAGACACACGGACCACCCACCGGCCAAAGGGCACCAAACAACAAACCAGAGCACCACGTGTCGACCAGAGCAACCCGCCGCTCACGCGACGTGGCTGGCACCGAAGGGCCGCCGCAACTGCGCTTTCCGCGCCGGGCCGGATGCACGTGCGGCAACACCACCACCGCACACAGCCGCTGTTCAACATCAACCAACAACACGCCGCGGTCGCAGCCTCAACGCCAGCACACGTTTGCACCACCATTCACACGCACCGCACAAACAGCTGTCGCCGACAACACAAACACACCGCAACGACGCCGCCGCCTCTACTTGTGCCGGCCGGCCACCCACCCCACCGACGGCGCACCTGTCGGCAGTCGGCAGTCGACACGGGAAACGCACACCGCCACTTCGCTCGCGCGCACGCCACCAACCAGTCGTCGTCTCAAACATAGGGCAGGCAACAAATCGCCTCGCACGAACCGTCCACAAAACTATCAAAGCACAGCCTCTGGCTAACGGCCACGACGCAGCGGCACCGCTGCTCCTTTCCCCGCCCCACTCGATTCACAAAGTCACGCGACACCGCCAACGACGGCCTCGCTTCCCGCAACCGACACCTTTCCGCCACTACGCACAGCCGCACCCGACGCCCGTGGCAACGACACAACTACTGCACTATCCACCGCCGCCTCCCCCTTCCCGTACACACAGCCAGCCAGCCAGCCAAAACCACACCAACGACCCAAACACGCACGTGCAACGGCACACCCCAACCAGTCAACGTCGACAACCACACGCACGGCTCGAAACCGGCGTCCTTCCGCGTTGCCATCAAGCTACACACAAGACACAAGGAACCAACAACAGCAAAAGCCTGCCCGCCCGCCCCACTCTCACGCCGCAAAAAGCACACCGAAACCGCCAAACGCACATTCCCATCGCACTGACACCGACCGGCTCGCTACCACCACACCTCTGCGGCAGCCGTTTCGCAAACATGACACGGCGCGACATGACATCACGACCAACTCTCCTTTCCGACGCCTTCGGCCGGAGCACAACGCCGCCAATTCGCCACACAGTCACACAGTCGACAAGCGCCCGCCCTCCCTGCACGACGCCGCGCAGCAAAGGCGCCCGCAAACAAACACATACCTCTCCTCTCTCTCGGCCGCCCGACGCGCCAACCGCCACACCGCCAGCCACTCGCAATTGTGCACTGCCGCCAGCCACACGTCCAACACGCCGCGCCGCCTCCGGCCACCCGCCAGGGGGCGCTCACGTCCGCGACAACAGCGCGGCCCGCCGGGCCAAACCGAACCGAGCCGCCCGCCGCTGCTCTGCACATCTTCCTGCGCGCATCAACAAAACGAGGCACGCGAGCACACCCCGTCACAACGCCACATCACGCAAATGCCGTGCCGACCTCTTGTGTCTACCGCCTAAATTGCACTCACCAGCCGCCCCTTCTTCTTCTTCCTACCTATCCATCTGTGCGTCTGTGTCGGTCCGCGCGTGACGCCTCTCAACATCCGCCGTCGCCGTCGCCGTCGCCGTCCCCGTTTCCGCCCCAATGCCATCGTCGCGCCGCCGCCTCCTCCTCCTCCACCGCCCCTGTCCGGCCCGCACCACACCATACACCGCTGCTTGTCCCGGCCGTTGCCACCAAAGGCGCCTACCGCAAACGCGCCACGCCGCAGCCCCCGTGCGTGCATCTCCGTGCCGACGCTGCCTCTCTGCCCTCCCGCACGCACTCGACCGACCGACATGCACTGCGTCGACGGCCTCGACAACACAGTCTCTGGCTCCGCACTGCGTGTTCCGGTACGCACGCTCAAACACGTATGTACTCATTACCAGCGATGGCGAGGCACGACACAATCTCTGACCAGAGAGTTTCTTATCGTCGCTAGTCTGCGCCACACGACACTAGTAGCACGTAGCGGGTCGGCAGGAACAGTTGTCATCTATATGTGGCGGGTCGGGAGAGGTAGTAGTCAGTCGACAGTATTAGCGAGTGGACGATTCTACTGAGCGGGCGGCGGCGTGCTCTTCTCGCGACTCTGGTCTCCGTTCGGGACGATGCATATTGTTATTAAAGGTAAGGTAATGAAGCTGCATTGCGCAAATCTAATAATGTATGTCAATTGTAACTATTTTCTTCACAACTAAATGCCCCAATAATACTTTGTTTCCAAACTAACTTTTTTAAAGTACAACCATTCATTTCCATTTAAAGAATATTTCCTACGCATTTCCTCCAACAATCAAAATTAAATGTGTGAGCCGGCATTCATTGCACGAAGCTGTGTACAGGTATCTACAGTTGAGAGCACATGTAGATGCACTTTGTTTTCTCTTTTGTCTTTTTGTTTTTTTTTTATTGACGTAACGATCTTTTGCTCTTTTTATTCTAATTTGTACGTAGGCTGTTTGTTTAGATTTTTATACTGGTAATGCCACGTAGCGCTCTGCGTGAAAATCAATGCCTGTGCTGTGTGCAGTCTGTGGCTAGTTTGCATTGTTGTCATGAACTGCTATAGCTGGATGTGAACAGCGCGTAGCGTTGCGCAGTTAGGGGTGAGCCGCCAGCACTGGTGCATGTGAGGCGAGAGATGGCGGACTTTTCAAATTACATATATTATGACTGGTGATGATGATATTAAGGGTAAATACATTGTTTGTTGTTCTCTATTAAACATCTTTACTTTGCTAACTATCCCTATCAGTAGTTAGTGCCCTCCGTAGTTTGAATCTCTTATTTAGCTGGCAGCAGTGGTGCTCGCTGTATTGCAGTAGTTCGAGTAATGAAGATTTTTGTGAGGTAAGTGATTTCCGAAAGGTGTACTTTAATGTTACTCAGGGCCATTCTTTTGCAGGGATCTTTGATAGTCAGATTGCGTTGCGCTCAAAATATTGTGTGTCAGTTTAAGCACAGTTTTGTATACATTGTTGTTCAAAGGGGGACGTCTCAGAATACCAGCGCTGCCCTTACAACGTTTATCGGGTTTTCAACTACGTCTGTTGAGATGTTCATCGTTCATTATTTCCATTCATCAATATTATCGCGCGTTTCTCATCAATCTTCGTTCGTTCATTTTCTAGGGACGTTAACAACATTCTGGCACATTTTTATCATCATTCACTCACTCACTCACTCACTTACTTACGACTATTTGTGCGGGGAGGTTACACTTGGGTCCGTTTCCATTTACATTCAATGTTGATAGACCTTTTTTTTGTTGTTGTTTTGTTGCTGGCAGGTTACAAAAGGCCTCATTTTATGTTGGTTGCAGCAGCGTTTTTCTCCTTCTTTCTTCTAGTGTTTTCCCCGCCCCCGCCCCTCCCGCATCCGTCGGGTCTCACCACGTTCACTGACAGCCGCGTCTGCGGCTACACCACAACGGCCCCCTCCCGGCAACCCATTCGTTTTCTCTTCTTTTGCACAAAAACAACGCCGCACGCGCCAGCCGAGCGCAGCGCAAGCCACCCACACCGCGCCCCTCCCCGTCTTTATAGCCTCCGCGTCTCGTTTTCTTCGTTTGCCCCCTCCCATCTCCCGAATGCCATGCCATGCCAGCAGCGTTACGCGTGCCCCTCCCCTGTCCACACACTACCGCGAAACGAACAGCCTTCCGGGCCACATGCAGGGCACGCCCACCGCCATTCCCGGACGCAATTCTCAAAACAACACACACACACACAAAATGAACGCACTATCCCACTTCGCTTCTCTCTCTTCTCTCTCTCTCTCTCGTCCCTTCCCTTTAACGAAAGACAAACAGACCCCGGTTAACACACTTTCTCGACACCTTCATGTAGGGAGGGAGGGAGGGAGGGAGGGAGGGAGGGAGGGTGCGTGCGTGCGGTGTCTCGACCGTGACGGCAACCATCGACGATCCATTTCCCCCACTGGTAAAACATGTTCACTAACACCTACAGACATCATTCCGTACACACACAATGGCTTTGCACACGAACATAGACGGCACGGGCACTGTCGTACATTCTTCCTCAGAACCATCTCAACGAACGTTACATACACATCCGGGAAAGCAAAGCAACGCAACGCACAATTCAGCCGTCAAAGGTAACGTTCACCACGGCAGACACTTGCCGCCGCGCCGTTACACGCATTTCAGTGCGGCTACAATACACCTCCGACACGGGAACGTTCCGTTGCTCTACACTGCGTTTCTCCGTTTTGTTTGGTTTTTTTTTATCCGTTTTTTTTCTTCTCTCTCTCTCTCTCTCTCTCTCTCTTTTTTTTTTTTTTCCCCTCTGTCCTTTCCTCCACCATTCTCTCCTCACGTTCTGCCCAGACATTCGACCGATCAGAGGTTCACCTTTCGGTAACCGTTCTCAGCGCGACCGTATGACGGGTGTTCAAGACGTCCGTTGCGTGATGCCGGTGTACCGCGCCGATCGACAGTTTCCCAGAGGCGACGGATCGGACCACATCACCGACACACACAAACACGTGTGCGCACATTCGCCAAAGCGACCGTCGTCTTCTAGCGTCGCGCTTACTCTACTGTACTGCACTGGACTGGACACGCGTGCATGCATCTTCAATGACGACGTCGGTGTGCGTGCGTCGTACGCACAAGCAGACACAGTCAGTCAGACACGACTACCGAAATCAGAGTCGGAGGAAAGGTACATCATCGTGCGTGTCGCCCGTACAATGCAATACACATTGGTGTCTCAATGCGCGTTCATTTAAACGTCACTCACACGCCTCCACGCTGCAGCATTTACAGACACATTTCACCCTCGCCATATATGGCGGCGTGCAAACCGACCCGCAAACGGCCGTCGTTACACACTGACATTCCCAACAATCGCGTTTCGCTTCCATCCGTCACGTAACTAACCGGCACCTCCATCCAAAGGGCACATCACCGATCGCACTTCCCCCCCTCGCAGACAGGTAACACCAACGAGTTGTGCGCACGTGCCTCCATTCCACGTCACACCGTGGCCGTACCCCGCAACACGCGACGCGCCCCCATCAATCAAATTCATCGCATCGGCCACCCCACCCCGTCGCGTCGCAACCAAAGCGGTAGCTATTGCCGCCGTCCACCCACTCACACACAAAACAACAACAACAACAACAACAACAATTCCGCCCTTCCCGCAAAGGCCATTTGGTGGCCCTGAAAAGGGCCGTTTTTGCCGCTCTCGCAACGGAGGAGCCTTCTCTCCTTCCATTCCAGAGCCACCTCCTTACTTGGAGCTCGTGTACTTGGTCACCGCCTTCGTGCCCTCGCTCACGGCGTGCTTGGCCAGCTCGCCAGGCAGCAACAGCCGCACAGCGGTCTGGATCTCGCGGGACGTGATGGTCGAGCGCTTGTTGTAGTGCGCCAGGCGGGACGCCTCGGCCGCGATGCGCTCGAAAATGTCGTTCACGAAGCTGTTCATGATGCTCATCGCCTTCGACGAGATGCCCGTGTCAGGGTGCACCTGCTTCAGCACCTTGTAGATGTAGATGGCATAGCTCTCCTTCCTCTTGCGCTTCTTCTTCTTGTCGCCCTTCGAAATGTTCTTCTGCGCCTTGCCAGCCTTCTTGGCGGCCTTCCCGCTAGTCTTGGGCGGCATCTCAAACAAGAACGTGAACGTACGGCAGCAACACCAGTAGCAAGCGCTCCGCTCTAGTCAGCGTCTCCCCACACAGTGGCACCCAGCGCGCCCCGCCGCCGCACCTTTACCAGCTCGCCCCGTTGCGGCCGCCGACCAATGGGCCGCGAGCGCAACCGGCCGCCGCACCCGAGAGCATAAAGGACCCCCACCCCTGGCGGCGGCGCCACTCCGCTGCTCGACTCGCTGCGGCTTGCACCGTCGTTCGTCTCGTCTCGTTTTCACACCACAGCCCATCGCCATGTCCGGACGCGGAAAGGGAGGCAAAGTCAAGGGCAAGTCAAAGTCCCGCTCCAGCAGGGCCGGGCTCCAGTTCCCGGTCGGCAGAATCCACCGCCTCCTGCGCAAGGGAAACTACGCCGAGCGCGTCGGCGCCGGGGCGCCCGTCTACCTCGCCGCCGTCATGGAGTACCTCGCGGCTGAGGTGCTCGAGCTGGCCGGAAACGCGGCCCGCGACAACAAGAAGACGCGCATCATCCCGCGCCACCTGCAGCTCGCCATCCGCAACGACGAGGAGCTCAACAAGCTCCTGTCGGGCGTCACCATCGCACAGGGTGGTGTCCTGCCCAACATCCAGGCCGTCCTGCTGCCAAAGAAGACCGAGAAGAAGGCCTAAACAGAGAGGCCAGGCAATCGGCACGCGGACCCGCCGCCCAGCAGCGCTGCGTGCTCCCCTGCACGCAACGCGCTTTGCCGGCTCGGCTCGGCTCACAACAATCGGCCCTTTTCAGGGCCACCACACAAACCTACGTCCAAAGCAAAATTTCAGTCGTCCTCGCCGCGCTTTACTTTACTTTAACTTCACTTCCACAGCCGCCGCCGCCGGCAACAAGACCATACCAACTGCTACGGATTGCAGGGGGAGATATTCTGCGAGGTACCTCGGTGTCACGCCTGACATCGAAGTGTCACATAGGGGAACTTGGCACAAACGCTCGCGCCAGGATGCAGATCCTGTACCCCTGTTCCCTCGACCCCGCAACAGGGGTAGCGATACTGGAATATGCGCGCCCTGTATGGGGCTATGCAGCCAGATCGACGATGCATCGCCTACAGAAGGGTCCAGAGCAGAGCGCTCTACGACGGGCCTTACACGTCCCCGCGGCAGACCTGCCTAGAACCACTCACAACACGATTCCGCGCCCTGGCAGAAGCGTTCTACGCGACCGCGCGGAATTCACAAAATGACTATTACGTCTTGACCCTTGGGCAATATGAACACCACAGGGACAGATGTGCAAGACCCGAGTCGCTACTCCAGCAGTAGCACAAACAGAACACATAATCACTCTCAACAAACAGCAACGTCCGAGAAAGCACACTACCAAAGATAAGAACAACACACAGAAAAGAGGAGCTAATGTCCACAGGCGACAATAACCTCCACCAACTCCCCCTCTAACGGTAGAGGACTAAAGGAAAGAGAGAAGAACAAGAAGAGCCGCCGCCGCCATCTTGTCGTCCACAGCCCGTGTGGCCCAACACACACACACACACACACACATTTCTCTCGTTTGCCTCAAGCACCTCCACGCACGCACAGTCGCCTCTTCCAAACGACAACGACAGCAATAATCACCACTGTTAAAGGAGCGTGTCGACACACCGCCCTCCACTCCCGCGCGCCCCATACAAACGAAACAGCTGATCCGGCCGCCTTGCCTCGGCAACTCCAACGCCGCCGCAAACACACAGCCAAAACCACGCAGATATTCACCGCCTCTCGCACAACAACAACACACAGCCCGGCGTCTCCATCGATCGATAAACAAAACAAACACACAGCGCCCTCTCTCGCACACACACACACACACACACACACAGCCACAAGACCCGCTTCCTTTCCTTTCTCCCAGTCACGTCAGTCAAACGCAAACGAAATGAAGAATGAAAGAAAGAAGGCAGGCAGGCAACACAGCGCACACACGCAGCAACAACACAGACTCTTTCGCACTTTTCAATTTCCGAACAGTGTGGTGGCCCTGAAAAGGGCCGTTTTCGTCTCTCCCACGGCCGCGGGAAGGCCAACGCGGCACAGCCCACCGGCTGCGACGCGCCTAACCGCCGAAACCGTACAGGGTGCGCCCCTGCCTCTTCAGGGCGTACACCACGTCCATGGCCGTCACAGTCTTGCGCTTGGCGTGCTCAGTGTACGTCACCGCGTCGCGGATCACGTTCTCCAGGAACACCTTCAGCACTCCGCGGGTCTCCTCGTAGATCAGACCAGAGATGCGCTTCACGCCGCCCCTGCGAGCCAGGCGGCGGATCGCGGGCTTCGTGATGCCCTGGATGTTGTCGCGCAACACCTTGCGGTGCCGCTTGGCGCCACCCTTGCCGAGCCCCTTTCCTCCCTTGCCGCGGCCAGTCATCTCTTCTAAATCCTCAAAAAAAGCTCAGGCAAGCAAAACGTCTGCTGCAGCGGCTGGCTCCTCACCCGGCGCTAGCGAGTCGGCTACGGTCTGCGCCCAGCGCTCGCTCTCGCTCGCTAGTAGATCACGGACCTCCTCAGTCCGGAGATGGTGGAGGCTAAGCAGCGGTGCTGCTGTTCCTCCTTAACTCCTCTATCTTCGAATTTGGTCCCCTAGTTTCTTGAATCTTCCCCTGGGAGCACCTCTGACTAGAGAGGCGCTCTATGTGGCCTGTCGGCGTCCTAGTAAGTCTACGAATTCAGGATTTCGTAGACAGAATTGGATGATATCCTCCTTGGTCATGTTGTCTCCGAGCTTTCCGATCTCCTGGAATTCCCGGTAAGCTGGGTGCTGTGCTATTTCCGGACGCACTTCCCCGGGCGTCGCGCCCAGTTCTGCGGCTGCAAAGATGTATTCCCAGTCCGCGGGCGTGAAGACAGGGTGGTGGTTGATGATGTTGAGGTCCTTCCTCGATACCAGTCCTCTGAGGGCCTTGTTGCTCCTGACTGGTCCATAGGGCTGGTGAGGAAGGGCCGGTTTCGTCCTGTCTGGTGGCGTGAAAGGATAGGGGTTGTCTAGGTGCGGGTATGACCCGTCACGAAGAGACGCGGCGACCTTCTGCAGCACTGGCTGCACGCTGCTCACCTTGGGGAGCGGCAGCCATTCCGCCTCCGCTGCAGCAAGTGGTGGTGTCTCGGTGTGCGCCTCTTCATCGTGTGCCCGCGGCTCGACCTCCCCGACGGGAGGGAGAGCAGGCTGCTCCACCTCAATGTCCATGGGAGCCACTTCGACGCCCGTCTCGTCAACTGGCGGCGCAGGTGGCTCCGTCTGGGTGGAGGCATCGACCCCCACTGGCCGACTCGCAGTGGAGCTGGCGTTGGGGGTGGACGTCTTCTTGAGGACCCGCAGCTCCTCACGCAGCTGTTGCAGCTGGCGGTGAACAGCCACGAGTTCCTCCCTCATGGCGGCCCTTTCGGCCGCAAGGGCAGTGTGGAAGACGGCCAGTGCGTCGTCCGTGGTGGCTTCGCGACGGCATGGTCCACCATCCCCGCGGGAGCGGGGGGGTGGGACGTCCGTCTCGACGCCAGGTACCTCTGCAGGGCGTGGGGCGGCCATCTTGCTTCTGTAGCCCCGCACGTAGGCGCAGCTGCGCGAGTTTGCGGCGTGGGCACCGCCGCAATTCACGCACTTGGCAGCCGCGTCGCGGGGCTTGGTACAGTTGCGTGTGTCGTGTGCCTCGGCACACTTTAGACACGCAAGTGTGCCCCTGCACACTTTGGCGATGTGCCCCATCCTTTGGCACTTGAAGCATTGCTGCTCAGTGCGCTGCTTCCGCTTGTGGCGCCGACTGCGTCCGCGGTCCTTCCCGATCGCATCGACCAGGAGTTCCAGCGCGGCCGCAATCTTGCTGCCCTTCCTGCGTCCAGCCATGTTCGTTCGTCTGCGTGTAGAGATGCGTGCGCGCCGGCTTCTTCTGCTGCCTCGTGTGCAACGTGCCTGCGCGCTCCGTCCGCAGTCTCCAACGGCCGCCGAACGACTTGCACGCGCCAGCCCCCCTATATAGACTCTGGCCCGCCCTCCCCCCACCACGCGCAACCGAGGGCATATAAGCGCACCACGGTGGCTGGCGCGCGCGCAATACCGAGTTAGTATTCGCTGCTCGACTCGCTGCGACACATTGCTACTGTCACCGCGCACGTCACGCTATGGCTGTACAGCAGTTTGCCGCCGCACTCGAAGTTCTCCTCCACGCGTTGGGGTTCACCGGCCGCCGCCCACGTCCGCCACGGCGCAGGCGAACGCAGCAGCATCGGATGGGCCTCCAGTGCTACAATTGCCAGCAACTGGGGCATGCCGCGCGGGAGTGCACGAACGCCGTCGCGTGCTTGAAGTGCGCGGCGGCTCACGACACTCGCCGCTGTACGAAGCCTCGTGGTTCGGCCAGCAGGTGCGTGAACTGTGGCGGGTCGCACGCCGCAAATTCGCGTAGCTGCGGCTACCTTCGGGAGTTTCGCCGTCTGTCCGCCGCACCACGTCCTGCGGCGGCGTCCACGACCGCGTCGGCCGCCCCGCCCCCCCGCTCCGGCGCGGGGTGCGAGCCGCGCCGTCTTGAAGCCGCCACCGACCACGCTATGGCCGGCTTCCAAGCCGCCTTTGCGGCCGAACGGGCCGCGCTGAAAGAAGAGCTCACGGCCGTCCATCGCCAGCTCCAGCAGCTGCGCGATGAGCTGCGAACCGTCAAGAAGACGTCGGCGGTTTCCGCCGCCGCCCCCCCCGTGCCCCGGCCGGCGGGGGTCGATGCGGCCACGCAGGCACCTGCCGACCCGTCCCCTGCCGCGACGCAAGTGGTTGCGCCTATGGACACCGAAGATGTGCCGCCGCAGCCGTCCCACTCCGTTCCGACGCCTGCCGGCCACCGTGCTGTGACAATGACCGACTCATCCCCTGTGGAGCAGCCGCTCATCAAGAGGTTGCAGCGCCCCAAGAAGACGTCGGCGGTTCCCGCCGACGCCCCGCCCGTGCGTCGGCCAGTGGGGGTTGATGCGGCCGCACAGCCGACCGCCGCTCCGTCCCCTGCCGCACCGCCAGTGGTTGCGCCTATGGACACCGACGGTGTGCCGCCTCCGTCGTCCGACTCAGTTCCGCCGTCTGCAGGTCAGCGTGCTGTGGCAACAACCGACTCCTCCACGGTAGAGCAGTCCATCATCCAGAGGTTGCGGCAACCCCGCTTTCCCTCTGAACGCGAGATGCAGCCTTTTCTTCGGGGCCTAGTGTCATCGCTCCAGGACGGGTCTTATCCCTTCTTTGACCGCCCGTACCCCTACACTCTGCCACGTTTTCGGCCTCCCCTCCCCCATCACCCTAATCGCTTTACCCAGTATCAGCTCAGGTGGCTCAATTTCTTGACCAGGAAGGAGTTACTCCTCATTGACAAACATCCCATCTTCTCGAGCAGAGAATGGCAACTAATGGCCGAACTCATGGAACTCCATGTGACGGGCCGTCCCCCCGCCGAGTATCGCCAGTTCTGCGACTTCGGATAGCCATGCAGTGCGAGGTCATCATCATCATCCGTCAGCGTGAGTCATTCTCCCCTCCGGCCAGCCATTTCGGCCGTTCGTTTTCCGCTTCTCTAACTATTCCTCTGCCTATTCTTTCGTCTTTCGCAAAAAAAAAAAAAAAAAAAAAAAAAAAAAAAAAACCAGCACAAGTCATGTAGAAGAAACACCCGCCATGTTCTCCCTTAGTATCACCCCGCCATTTCCGAAGGAGAAGCGCGTACGCGCTAGAACTTCGTTTCCTGAAGAGGGTCCATCCCTCAGCAATGTGCGAAGTGAAGGCTGGCGCGCGCCGCATACCGAGTTAGTATTCGCTGCTCGACTCGCTGCGACACATTGCTACTGTCACCGCGCACGTCACACTATGGCTGTACAGCAGTTTGCCGCCGCACTCGAAGTTCTCCTCCACGCGTTGGGGTTCACCGGCCGCCGCCCACGTCCGCCACGGCGCAGGCGAACGCAGCAGCATCGGATGGGCCTCCAGTGCTACAATTGCCAGCAACTGGGGCATGCCGCGCGGGAGTGCACGAACGCCGTCGCGTGCTTGAAGTGCGCGGCGGCTCACGACACTCGCCGCTGTACGAAGCCTCGTGGTTCGGCCAGCAGGTGCGTGAACTGTGGCGGGTCGCACGCCGCAAATTCGCGTAGCTGCGGCTACCTTCGGGAGTTTCGCCGTCTGTCCGCCGCACCACGTCCTGCGGCGGCGTCCACGACCACGTCGGCCGCCCCGCCCCCCCGCTCCGGCGTGGGGTGCGAGCCGCGCCGTCTTGAAGCCGCCACCGACCACGCTATGGCCGGCTTCCAAGCCGCCTTTGCGGCCGAACGGGCCGCGCTGAAAGAAGAGCTCACGGCCGTCCATCGCCAGCTCCAGCAGCTGCGCGATGAGCTGCGAGCCGTCACGAAGATGTCGGCTGTTTCCGCCGCCACCCCCCCCGTGCCTCGGCCGGCGGGGGTCGATGCGGCCACGCAGGCCACCGCCGCCCCGTCCCCTGCCGCGACGCAAGTGGTTGCGCCTATGGACACCGACGACGTGCCGCCGCCGCCGTCCCACTCTGTTACGACGCCTGCCGACCACCGTGCTGTGCCAATGAACGACTCCTCCCCTGTGGAGCAGTCGCTCGTCAAGGGGTTGCAGCGCCACACGAAGACGTCGGCGGTTCCTGCCGCCGCCCCCGCCGTGAGCCGTCCGGTGAGGGTCGACGCGACCACGCCAACATCCGCCGCTCCCTCTCCCGCAGCAATGCAGGAGGTGGCGCCCATGGAAACGGAGGATGTGCCGCCAGCGCTGCCCCCCTCCGGGGTGGCAGCCGCAAGGAAGGGCGCCCAGCCGCCTCCTGACTCCACGCTCGTCAGGAAGCCAGCGCAGAAGAGGAGGATTAGCCTCCCATTCCCCAACAGGTATAATGTTCAGGTCATCCTGAAGGACTTAGCCGCGGCTCTGAAGAACGGGTCCTACCTCTATACCGACCAACCCTACCCCTTCACCCCGCCAGACCAACCCATACCACCACTGCCCCATCGACCGCTCCACCTTCGCACGTACAAGTACCGCTGCGTATTTTCGGAAGTGATCAATAAGAAGGAACTGACCTTGATAAACTCCCACCCCATCTTCACGCCTTCCCAGTGGGACGATCTAGTGGACGTTATAGACTTGTTCGTGAAGGAAGAGTTCCGGTCTGGTAGGAGGAAGCCGACCCCTGAAGCCCTGGAAGCCATTGCAGAAATCGAACGTAACCAGCGACGGTTCCAGTAATGTAATGCGAGGCCATCACCTGTGTAGCGGGACCCCTGCAAACCCCACCGGCCCGTCATTTCGGCCGTTCGTTTTCCACTTCTCTTACTATCTCTCTCACTATCCTTTCATCTTTCTTTTATTTAAAAAAAAAAAAAAAAAAAAAAAAAAAAAAAAAAAAAAAAAAAAAAAAAACCAGCACAAGTCAAGCAGAAGAAACACCCGCCATGTTATCCCGTAGCATCACCCCGCCATTTCAGAAGGAGAAGCGCGTAAGCGCTAGAACTTCGTTTCCGGAAGAGGGTCCATCCCTCAGCAATGTGCGAAGTGGCAAGTGGCTGGCGCGCGCCCGTGGCCCAGCCCGTGCCCGTTCGAGTTGTGAGTCTGCACAGTGAAGACGTGCCGTCGACCAGTCCCCGGATTGGAAGACACCTCCAGCTCAACCGCCGCCTGGACGCTCCCTAGGAGGTCCGCGCCCGAGCACATCGAGCACCGAAGACGCCGCAGTTCCGCCGCCCGCCGCCAGGAGCGCCACCAGCGCGCCGCAGCGAAGGGTATAAAGGACCGCAGCATCCCTGCCAGCGTCAGAAGCCGGCGGGACACCGCCCTTCTCACCTCTCTCCCAGGGGTCGCTCCCCAGAGGACGCTTGCGTCGCTAATAGAGTTAGCTATGGGACGAAGGTAGAGAAGCAAGCGGAGCAGCAGCCAGCCTTCCCGTTACCAGCCAGGGGAGGAAGAAGAAGCTCCGAGATTCCGGAAGAAGAGGGAAGAGACCCCTCAACTGCCGACTCCGTCACAGAAGAAAGAAGAAACAGCTCTCACTCTGGGACCTCGGTCCGCAGGAGAGAAAAGCAAACTTGTCGTGTCGCCAACTACGTTGGCATCCATCTTAGCGTGCACCTGCATGCAAACTCTCTTCGGTTGGTATTTGCGTTCTTCAGGAAGAAGGCAAAACCACCTAGGGCAGATAGAGTAGGGAAAGAAGTGGTCCAGGGCCCCCTTCACGAGGGACCAGCCCGCGGCCACCAGGCAAAGGCTAGCACTATCTTCTTTGTCCACACTTCCACACGCCCCAAATATGGTCAGGTACACAGAAAGTAGGGAAGACGCCGAACTCCCGCCCCCGTCGCCATCCCCAAGCGACCACCTAGAAGACCAGCAGGAACTGCTGATAGCACTCCACGACGCCGCAGATGCAGCCACCACCCCCAACAGTTCCAGGTACGAGCGGGGGCTATACCCCAACCTCGACGCTGGAAGGGAAGAAGAAGACGTCCCGGACGCAGTACCCGCAGCAGCAGACCCGGAGCCCATGGACCAAGAGGCGATCTCCCGCAAAAGGAAGACGCAGGACGCCGCCAGTGCAGGAGAAGAAGAAGAAGAATCCGCAGACAAAAGGGTCTGCGACGCACGCAGCCCCAGCAACGACGGGTTCATCTTCCCCAAGAAGACGGCACCAGCAGCCCACATCAACCAGGCAGCCCCAGCCCCAGTAGCCACAGCAAACAGCTTCTCAACGCTCGGAGAGGCACAACCGCAACCAGACCCAGTAGAAGCCGCTGCAAAAAGCGCACAGGCAACAAACAACTCGAAGATCGCTCCCATCATAGCGACGTACAGTGGCTCTTACATGGAGCTGTACGAAAGCTTAAAGGAAGCAACGACGCACGTCTTCCGAGTAAAGTCAGCAGGAGGGGACACCCTCAAGATCACGACAAAAAACGCGGAAGACTACGTGAAGATCCTGCGAGAACTGAAACGCAGGAATATCCCCTTCCACACCCACTCGTCAGGGAATGACAAACCACTGAGAGTGGTAATAAGAGGCATGCCACACTCATTCACAGCTGACAACATGAGGAAGGCACTGACAGACTTGGGGTTCACAACGAGATCAGTGACAAAAATGAAGTCCCCAAGGACGCGAAGACCAATGCCCTTGTTCGAAGTAGTTGCTACGAACAATGCCCAAAACAGGACGATTTGGAACATCAAATCCATAGCCGCCTGTGACACCACAGTAGAAGACCCAAGAGCCAAGAAGAAGCAGGCACAATGCTACAGGTGCCTCCAACCCGGACATGTGGCCCGATACTGCGACCGCCCGCAGAAGTGCGTCAGGTGCGCAGGGGACCACCGCAGCAACGAGTGCCCTGTCCCACGAGAAGAACCGGCCAAATGCTACAACTGCGGGGAAGCGCACCCAGCAAGCTACGGCGGGTGCAAGACCCTGCTTGAAGCGAGGACCAGACAAGAAGCAGCACACAGGAAGCCGGGAACAAGCTACGCCGACACAGCGAAGAAGAACCGCCCTCGTCAGCCGAGGGACACTCCCAGCACCGGCCCAACAGCCCACCAGCGCAGCAGGAACCCGGAAGCAGCAGCACCAAGAAACCAGGCGGTGCCCACACAAGCACCGCGACCGCTGCCCCGCCGCCACCTGCAGAAGAGGCCGAGAATGGAAGAAGAGCAGCAGCAGAGGCAAGAAGAACGGCAGCAGCAGCAGAGGCAGGAAGAGCAGCATACGCAAGAACGGGACCACCACAAGCAGCAGAGCACCGCAGCAGGCGCAGAAGCCAACGCCATAGAAGACGCGGCCCCACAAGCACCCACAGCTGCAGACATAGCCTCCCTCATGACAGTCATGATGGAAGCCATCGTCACGCTCAAGAGCGTGACAGAGAAGATAGCCACCTACATGGCGAACACAATACCAGCCCCAAGAAACCAAGATGGCAAATAGACCCGCACAGGGACTGAGAATCGCGGTGTGGAATGCCAACGGAATAACACACCAGGCAGGAGAATTTCGTCAGTTCCTATATGACGAAGCCGTGGACATATGCCTCACATGCGAAACATTCCTGAAACCGGGAGTCAGGGTAGGAGTGCCCAACTACGACTGCCACAGGAAGGACAGACCGACGCACAAGGGAGGAACGGCCATCTACATAAGAAGATCGCTCCGGCACCACCCTATTGAACTCCCGCGCCTCAACGAACTAGAAGCAAACGGAGTAGCAGTGGACACGACATTCGGGAGAATCAACTTCATCGCCGTCTACAGGCAGCCCAGTGGAACTCTCGACCCAGCAGACATCGAAGCTCTCCTCTCCATCCCAGGGAACGTCTTCGCGGGAGGAGACTACAATGCAAAGCACCACGCATGGAACTCGAGAATCAACAACAACAGCGGAAGAAGACTGCTGAACGCCGCTGAAAGAAGACAAGCAACCATAATCGGACCCAACAGTCCGACATACTACCCGAGGCAACACAATCCAGACGTACTGGATATTGCTCTGGTAAAAGGACTCCCACTGGCCATCCAAGCCAGCACCCGAGATGCACTGGCCTCAGATCACATACCAGTCATCTACGACATCGCCCTAGAAGGACTCGCCCCACAAAAGGAAGGACTAGACCTAAAAGGCACCAGATGGCAGAACTACAAGGAACAGCTAGCAGAAGATCTCGCCACCCCACCTGACCCAGAAGAAGTCGGAGCAGAAGAAACCATAAGATACGTGACGGAAAAAGCCATAGACGCAGCAGTAGCAGCCACACCGGCAAGAAGAGGAGGAGAACAAGACAACACACAGCACCACCTCCCACCGCAAATAAGAGCATCAATAGCCGACAAAAACAGGCTCTTCAGACAGTGGGTCAGAACAAGGAACCCAGCAACCAAGAGGCAGGTCAACAGGCTGCAGAGGGAAATAAAAGCCGCAGTGGAGGCCCACAGAATACAATCATGGGCGGCCAGAATAGCAGCACTCCGGATCGAGGATGGAACAGCGTGGAACACCACAAAGAACCTCCTGCGCCACCACCAGAGAATACCACCACTCACAGTGGCGAACGACAAGGTGTGCGAACCCAACAGCAAAGCGGACGCACTTGCAGATGTGTTCGCACAAAATTTCACCCCTATAGAAGACCCCAGTGACCCGGAACACATCGAGCTTGTGAACAACCGTCTCCCCCGATTCCTAGAAGCCCAGGAGGAAGAAGACCAAATCCGGGAAATCACCACAGAAGAAGTAAAAATACAGCTCAGATACCTAAATCCAAGAAAAGCGGGAGGTATAGACCTGTTCACAAACAAGATGATCAAAGAGATGCCAGACGAAGCGGCTGCAGTATTAGCAAAGTCCTTCAACACCATACTGCGGACAAAGAAGTTCCCCAGAACGTGGAAACACGCAATTGTAGTACCGGTTCCCAAACCGGGAAAAGACGCCACCCAACCAGCAAGCTACAGGCCCATAAGCCTGCTACCGGCGATCTCGAAAGTATTCGAGCGCCTATATCTGGCCAGGCTACTACAACATGTAAATGAGGACCAGATACTACCCAACACGCAGTTCGGATTCAGAGCAGGCCACTCGACCACGCAGCAGCTCCTCAGAGTGACAGAAGAAGCAATGGAAGCAATGGAACGAAGGGAATACTTCGGCGCAGTATTCCTGGATGTCTCCAGAGCATTTGATTCGGTATGGCATGAAGGCCTGCTGTTCAAATTGCTAGACAGAGGAGTCCCAGTGTCGCACGTGACGCTACTGAAGTCCTATCTGGAGGGAAGAACGTTCCACGTAAGAATCCAGAACGGAGAATCCTCCAGAAGAAACATCCTAGCCGGAGTGCCGCAAGGAAGTGTACTAGGCCCAGTACTGTACACAATCTACACCAGCGACATCCCAGAATCACGCAACGTCCACACAGCTCTCTATGCGGACGACACCGCGCTCTATGCACGCAGCAGAAGCGCCAGAGTCCTCAGACACAGACTCCAACGAGCCACCGACAACCTCTGCGACTGGGCGAAGAAGTGGCGCCTGGCGTTCAATGGGACGAAGACTCAGGCAATACCCATCTGCAGAAGGAGATTCCCAAGGAACCTGCCACCGATAGAAGTCCGCGGTACAGCAGTCCCCTGGAGCAGAACAGCACTCTACCTAGGAGTCACACTGGACAGACGCCTCACGTGGAAGGACCATGTCAAGAACATCAAAAATAAGGCAATGGGACGACTTCAGGTGCTGTACCCAGTACTCAACCCCACCTCCTCACTACCACAGGAGCTGGGCATCAAACTATACCTCGCACTAGTGCGGCCGCTCCTAGAGTACGCCGCAGTAGTGTGGGGCAATGCAGCAGAGCAACACATCAGCAGCCTGCAACGCGTACAGAACAGGGCGCTGAAGCGAGCCCTGCACCTACCATGGGACTTCCCAACTGAAGAGCTCCACGAACTGACCGGGGTCCCCCGCCTACGCGAGAGGTTCCGGCAAGCAGCACACACCTTCTACGAGAGGACAGCAGCAGCGGAGAACCCACTCATCTCTGCCCTTGGACACCGAGAGCACCGCAACATCCACACCAGATGGCCGGACCTGCTGCTGAGATGAACCAAGAGAAGAAGACAGTACCCATCCTGTAAACCCCATCCCGACTATTGTAAACCCCACCCTATAAGAAGGCAAATATTGTAAATATTGTATCTAAATAAAATAATGTCGCCACCAATTGGGGGCGAGTAAAAGTATGAATGGATGGATGAATGTGACCAGAGATCACCTTAAGTGGTGAGGATGAATGTGTGTGTGAATGAAAAAAAAAAAAAAAAAAAAAAAAAAACCGCTACTTAGCACAGAAGTTAACAGCATAGCACCAAAAATACTTAAATCAAAGAAGCCACCCAAATTATGTATGTACACCCTATACTTGTTTCTAAGATTTGTCCGCAGGAATAGCTCAAACAGCTCACACTGCAAGATGCCGGGGAAGAACGAAGAACCTTCCTCATACGAAGAAAGGTGCAGACCTGGCGCGCGCCCGTGTCGTCAAGGCAGCACCCGACGCAGCACCTCGCCTCCACGCCGCTCCGCTACCGCTACCGCTATGGCCCGCACAAAGCAAACGGCCCGCAAGTCCACCGGCGGAAAGGCGCCGCGCAAACAGCTCGCCACCAAGGCGGCGAGGAAGAGCGCGCCCGCCACCGGCGGCGTCAAGAAGCCCCACCGCTACAGGCCGGGCACCGTCGCCCTGCGAGAAATCAGGCGCTACCAGAAGAGCACAGAGCTGCTCATCCGCAAGCTGCCATTCCAGCGCCTAGTGCGCGAGATCGCCCAGGACTTCAAGACCGACCTGCGCTTCCAGAGCTCCGCGGTCATGGCCCTGCAGGAGGCCAGCGAGGCCTACCTCGTCGGCCTCTTCGAAGACACCAACCTGTGCGCAATCCACGCCAAGCGCGTCACCATCATGCCCAAGGACATCCAGCTCGCGCGCCGCATCCGCGGCGAGCGCGCCTAAACACCGCGCCAGCCGCTGGGCACCGCCCACGCACGCAACAAACAAAACGGCCCTTTTAAGGGCCACTAACATCACTCCGTCGCGAGCAAACTTTGTCGGTCGCCTCTCGCCCCACAACCACAGAACCAAAGACAAAACACACCACTTCCACTTCCACTTCCCGTCCGTCCGCCACAGCCGCTCTCTCTGCCAGCTTGCTGGCGCGCGCAACAATCAACATCATCCCTCCCCGGCGCGGCGCTCAAAGCGCACAATAACCCATCGGCCGACGCCGTCAACCACACGGCCGGCCGCCGCTTCGTTTCGAAACGAAAAGAAAAGAAAAACAAACAAAAAGCCAGGCAAGTCCAACGCCACCGACCCTTTCCACATCTCAGCGTCCCCCGCCCCCGTTGCAAGAACACACACAAGACAAGACACGTCCGAGAAGAAGAAGAAGAAGAAGGCAGGCAAACCAAAGTATTCAAACAACATGACACAAACCAACAACCGTCGGCCGGCCGCCACCAAAAACGGCGACAATCAACCGCTACCGCCGCCCGCACCCGCCACCGACCCCCCGCAATCCAACCACCACGGCACGCAAACAGTATCCACACACGGGCATACAGAAACGCCAGACGACGCAACCACACCGCAACACAAACACGACAATCAAAACCTTCCCGACGTGCTTTGATGGCCCTGAGAAGGGCCGTTTTGGGCCGCGCGTCTCTTGCGCGCCACTAGACGACGGGGACGGGGGGTGGGGACGACGGAGTCATCCGCCAACCCTTCCTTTCCCATTCCTTTCTTCTTCTCCTCTACTTCTTCTTCTTGGGCGACGCCTTCGCCTTAGACGGCGTCGTCGCCTTCTTCGGGCGCGGCGCCTTCGGCTTCTTCGTCGGAACCTTGGCGGCCTTCTTCGCCTTCGACGGCGACTTGGCCTTGGCCGGCTTGGCAGCAGCCGCCTTCTTCGCACCGGCGGGAGCGGCCGACGCCGCAGACGCCTTCTTGGCGGCGCCCGCCTTCCGACCAGTCGCCGCCTTCACGCCACCAGCCTTCTTTGCGCCGGCCGCACGGGCGCCCTTCTTCTCCTTGCTGGCCGGAGCGGCGCGCTTCTTCTTGGCACCGCCAGCACGAGCCTTGCCGCCCTCAGCCGCCCCGCCGCCGGCGCCGGCAAGCTTGAAAGAGCCGGACGCGCCCTTCCCCTTCGTCTGCACCAGCTCGCCCGCCACCACGGCCGACTTGAGGTACTTCTTGATAAACGGCGCCAGCTTCTCCGCGTCCAGCTTGTAGTGCGCGGCAATGTACTTCTTGATCGCCTGCAGCGACGATCCGCCGCGCTCCTTCAGACTCTTGATGGCGGCCGTCACCATCTCAGAGGTGCGCGGGTGCGCAGGCTTGGCGCGCGGCTTCTTCGCAGACGACGCAGACTTTGCCTTCTTCGTAGTGCCGGTGGCGGCGGGTGCCGCAGCAGTCTCGTTCGTAGCCGCCTGATCTGCCATTTCGACGACGCGCGTTAACACACAGCGAGCAGCGAGAGCGAGAGGAGACACGCAGCGAGCGGAGCGCACAGCAGAGGAATAGCCGCCTCGACGCACAGGCCCAGCCAGTGTCGCGGGCGGGCGCGGACGGCCGAGAGAGCGGCCGCCACTCTGCGCGCCGCCGCGCCGCGCCTCCCGCGCTTGCTACCGCCCAACGTCCGACAGCCTGTGCGGAGCAGCCCCACACCTGCGCCACAACCACCCGCGCCTTTCAAACCACCGAGGATGGGGCTACACACAGCCACACCACAGTCGCCAACCAGTCGCCACGGCAGCGCCGCAAACCACGGCCAAACTGCAGCCACCGCGCGCTACAGCCTGGGTCGGCCCGCCGAGAATCGCCGCCCACGCCCAAATGCCGCCCCCACAGCCCCAGCCGACGACCCGCCACAATGGCCAAACCTTCGGCAAAAGCCCCACACCGTCGCCGCGGCAGCCCGGCCAGCGCGGCCGGCGCCACAGCCACACAAGCGGAGGCGTGCGGCGATGACGGCCGTGCAAACGCACCTCCGCCGCCCCATCGCCCTCCCACCGTTTCCCGATCGGCCCGCAGCCGTCGGGCCACGTCCTCCTCCTCTCGCCCGCCAACATTCACAGCCCTTTCGTTCGTTTCCCAACAATTTCAATTGTGCCCGCCGCAAAAACGGGCGCCGCCTGCGAAGCAACATGCTCCGCCGGAGCGCCCCTCGCCGCTTACGAGCCAACCCCTCGCCCGAGGCAAACCGAAATCCGCAACTACAGACCAACCCAATCTGCCGTCAGCACACACGACAGCCAACATCACGCGTGACGAGTTAGACATTAGGTTCACACGTCTCGGTTAGGTTCGGTGGACGTGGGTTAGGTTAAGGGCACTTGGGTTAGGTTAAGCATTCAAAACACACGTCAGGCGCCAGAGGTTAGGTTACGTTACGTTAAGGTTAGGTTAGGGGCACTTGGGTTAGGTTAAGGGTCGGTGTTAGGTTAAGTGTCAAACTTAGGTTAAGCATTCAAACACACGTCGGGCGTCAGAGGTTAGGTTAGGTTAGGTTAGGTTAGGTTAGGTTAGGTTAGGTTAGGTTAAGGCCACTTGGGTTAGGTTAAGCCTCAAACTTAGGTTAAGCATTCAAACACGTCAGCCGTCAGGTGGCCGCAGCAGCCGCACCTACCTACCTACCTACCCACCCACCTCACGGCCGGACAGCTTAGCTTACTTGGCGCTGAGGCTGACCTCACCGCACCTCACCTCACGCTAACGCTACGCTACAGGTTCGGTTCGGTTCGGTTCGGTTCGCTCAGCTTAGGCTTAGAGCTTAAGCGCCGAGGTCGGATTACGTTGGTTCACACCTTCGGGCGCCACACTTTGGGTGTAAAGGTCGCCGAAGCCACAGACAACGCCGACAAACGGGCAGCACGACCACGACCAGATACCGAGACACACGGACCACCCACCGGCCAAAGGGCACCAAACAACAAACCAGAGCACCACGTGTCGACCAGAGCAACCCGCCGCTCACGCGACGTGGCTGGCACCGAAGGGCCGCCGCAACTGCGCTTTCCGCGCCGGGCCGGATGCACGTGCGGCAACACCACCACCGCACACAGCCGCTGTTCAACATCAACCAACAACACGCCGCGGTCGCAGCCTCAACGCCAGCACACGTTTGCACCACCATTCACACGCACCGCACAAACAGCTGTCGCCGACAACACAAACACACCGCAACGACGCCGCCGCCTCTACTTGTGCCGGCCGGCCACCCACCCCACCGACGGCGCACCTGTCGGCAGTCGGCAGTCGACACGGGAAACGCACACCGCCACTTCGCTCGCGCGCACGCCACCAACCAGTCGTCGTCTCAAACATAGGGCAGGCAACAAATCGCCTCGCACGAACCGTCCACAAAACTATCAAAGCACAGCCTCTGGCTAACGGCCACGACGCAGCGGCACCGCTGCTCCTTTCCCCGCCCCACTCGATTCACAAAGTCACGCGACACCGCCAACGACGGCCTCGCTTCCCGCAACCGACACCTTTCCGCCACTACGCACAGCCGCACCCGACGCCCGTGGCAACGACACAACTACTGCACTATCCACCGCCGCCTCCCCCTTCCCGTACACACAGCCAGCCAGCCAGCCAAAACCACACCAACGACCCAAACACGCACGTGCAACGGCACACCCCAACCAGTCAACGTCGACAACCACACGCACGGCTCGAAACCGGCGTCCTTCCGCGTTGCCATCAAGCTACACACAAGACACAAGGAACCAACAACAGCAAAAGCCTGCCCGCCCGCCCCACTCTCACGCCGCAAAAAGCACACCGAAACCGCCAAACGCACATTCCCATCGCACTGACACCGACCGGCTCGCTACCACCACACCTCTGCGGCAGCCGTTTCGCAAACATGACACGGCGCGACATGACATCACGACCAACTCTCCTTTCCGACGCCTTCGGCCGGAGCACAACGCCGCCAATTCGCCACACAGTCACACAGTCGACAAGCGCCCGCCCTCCCTGCACGACGCCGCGCAGCAAAGGCGCCCGCAAACAAACACATACCTCTCCTCTCTCTCGGCCGCCCGACGCGCCAACCGCCACACCGCCAGCCACTCGCAATTGTGCACTGCCGCCAGCCACACGTCCAACACGCCGCGCCGCCTCCGGCCACCCGCCAGGGGGCGCTCACGTCCGCGACAACAGCGCGGCCCGCCGGGCCAAACCGAACCGAGCCGCCCGCCGCTGCTCTGCACATCTTCCTGCGCGCATCAACAAAACGAGGCACGCGAGCACACCCCGTCACAACGCCACATCACGCAAATGCCGTGCCGACCTCTTGTGTCTACCGCCTAAATTGCACTCACCAGCCGCCCCTTCTTCTTCTTCCTACCTATCCATCTGTGCGTCTGTGTCGGTCCGCGCGTGACGCCTCTCAACATCCGCCGTCGCCGTCGCCGTCGCCGTCCCCGTTTCCGCCCCAATGCCATCGTCGCGCCGCCGCCTCCTCCTCCTCCACCGCCCCTGTCCGGCCCGCACCACACCATACACCGCTGCTTGTCCCGGCCGTTGCCACCAAAGGCGCCTACCGCAAACGCGCCACGCCGCAGCCCCCGTGCGTGCATCTCCGTGCCGACGCTGCCTCTCTGCCCTCCCGCACGCACTCGACCGACCGACATGCACTGCGTCGACGGCCTCGACAACACAGTCTCTGGCTCCGCACTGCGTGTTCCGGTACGCACGCTCAAACACGTATGTACTCATTACCAGCGATGGCGAGGCACGACACAATCTCTGACCAGAGAGTTTCTTATCGTCGCTAGTCTGCGCCACACGACACTAGTAGCACGTAGCGGGTCGGCAGGAACAGTTGTCATCTATATGTGGCGGGTCGGGAGAGGTAGTAGTCAGTCGACAGTATTAGCGAGTGGACGATTCTACTGAGCGGGCGGCGGCGTGCTCTTCTCGCGACTCTGGTCTCCGTTCGGGACGATGCATATTGTTATTAAAGGTAAGGTAATGAAGCTGCATTGCGCAAATCTAATAATGTATGTCAATTGTAACTATTTTCTTCACAACTAAATGCCCCAATAATACTTTGTTTCCAAACTAACTTTTTTAAAGTACAACCATTCATTTCCATTTAAAGAATATTTCCTACGCATTTCCTCCAACAATCAAAATTAAATGTGTGAGCCGGCATTCATTGCACGAAGCTGTGTACAGGTATCTACAGTTGAGAGCACATGTAGATGCACTTTGTTTTCTCTTTTGTCTTTTTGTTTTTTTTTTATTGACGTAACGATCTTTTGCTCTTTTTATTCTAATTTGTACGTAGGCTGTTTGTTTAGATTTTTATACTGGTAATGCCACGTAGCGCTCTGCGTGAAAATCAATGCCTGTGCTGTGTGCAGTCTGTGGCTAGTTTGCATTGTTGTCATGAACTGCTATAGCTGGATGTGAACAGCGCGTAGCGTTGCGCAGTTAGGGGTGAGCCGCCAGCACTGGTGCATGTGAGGCGAGAGATGGCGGACTTTTCAAATTACATATATTATGACTGGTGATGATGATATTAAGGGTAAATACATTGTTTGTTGTTCTCTATTAAACATCTTTACTTTGCTAACTATCCCTATCAGTAGTTAGTGCCCTCCGTAGTTTGAATCTCTTATTTAGCTGGCAGCAGTGGTGCTCGCTGTATTGCAGTAGTTCGAGTAATGAAGATTTTTGTGAGGTAAGTGATTTCCGAAAGGTGTACTTTAATGTTACTCAGGGCCATTCTTTTGCAGGGATCTTTGATAGTCAGATTGCGTTGCGCTCAAAATATTGTGTGTCAGTTTAAGCACAGTTTTGTATACATTGTTGTTCAAAGGGGGACGTCTCAGAATACCAGCGCTGCCCTTACAACGTTTATCGGGTTTTCAACTACGTCTGTTGAGATGTTCATCGTTCATTATTTCCATTCATCAATATTATCGCGCGTTTCTCATCAATCTTCGTTCGTTCATTTTCTAGGGACGTTAACAACATTCTGGCACATTTTTATCATCATTCACTCACTCACTCACTCACTTACTTACGACTATTTGTGCGGGGAGGTTACACTTGGGTCCGTTTCCATTTACATTCAATGTTGATAGACCTTTTTTTTTGTTGTTGTTTTGTTGCTGGCAGGTTACAAAAGGCCTCATTTTATGTTGGTTGCAGCAGCGTTTTTCTCCTTCTTTCTTCTAGTGTTTTCCCCGCCCCCGCCCCTCCCGCATCCGTCGGGTCTCACCACGTTCACTGACAGCCGCGTCTGCGGCTACACCACAACGGCCCCCTCCCGGCAACCCATTCGTTTTCTCTTCTTTTGCACAAAAACAACGCCGCACGCGCCAGCCGAGCGCAGCGCAAGCCACCCACACCGCGCCCCTCCCCGTCTTTATAGCCTCCGCGTCTCGTTTTCTTCGTTTGCCCCCTCCCATCTCCCGAATGCCATGCCATGCCAGCAGCGTTACGCGTGCCCCTCCCCTGTCCACACACTACCGCGAAACGAACAGCCTTCCGGGCCACATGCAGGGCACGCCCACCGCCATTCCCGGACGCAATTCTCAAAACAACACACACACACACAAAATGAACGCACTATCCCACTTCGCTTCTCTCTCTTCTCTCTCTCTCTCTCGTCCCTTCCCTTTAACGAAAGACAAACAGACCCCGGTTAACACACTTTCTCGACACCTTCATGTAGGGAGGGAGGGAGGGAGGGAGGGAGGGAGGGAGGGTGCGTGCGTGCGGTGTCTCGACCGTGACGGCAACCATCGACGATCCATTTCCCCCACTGGTAAAACATGTTCACTAACACCTACAGACATCATTCCGTACACACACAATGGCTTTGCACACGAACATAGACGGCACGGGCACTGTCGTACATTCTTCCTCAGAACCATCTCAACGAACGTTACATACACATCCGGGAAAGCAAAGCAACGCAACGCACAATTCAGCCGTCAAAGGTAACGTTCACCACGGCAGACACTTGCCGCCGCGCCGTTACACGCATTTCAGTGCGGCTACAATACACCTCCGACACGGGAACGTTCCGTTGCTCTACACTGCGTTTCTCCGTTTTGTTTGGTTTTTTTTTATCCGTTTTTTTTCTTCTCTCTCTCTCTCTCTCTCTCTCTCTTTTTTTTTTTTTTTCCCCTCTGTCCTTTCCTCCACCATTCTCTCCTCACGTTCTGCCCAGACATTCGACCGATCAGAGGTTCACCTTTCGGTAACCGTTCTCAGCGCGACCGTATGACGGGTGTTCAAGACGTCCGTTGCGTGATGCCGGTGTACCGCGCCGATCGACAGTTTCCCAGAGGCGACGGATCGGACCACATCACCGACACACACAAACACGTGTGCGCACATTCGCCAAAGCGACCGTCGTCTTCTAGCGTCGCGCTTACTCTACTGTACTGCACTGGACTGGACACGCGTGCATGCATCTTCAATGACGACGTCGGTGTGCGTGCGTCGTACGCACAAGCAGACACAGTCAGTCAGACACGACTACCGAAATCAGAGTCGGAGGAAAGGTACATCATCGTGCGTGTCGCCCGTACAATGCAATACACATTGGTGTCTCAATGCGCGTTCATTTAAACGTCACTCACACGCCTCCACGCTGCAGCATTTACAGACACATTTCACCCTCGCCATATATGGCGGCGTGCAAACCGACCCGCAAACGGCCGTCGTTACACACTGACATTCCCAACAATCGCGTTTCGCTTCCATCCGTCACGTAACTAACCGGCACCTCCATCCAAAGGGCACATCACCGATCGCACTTCCCCCCCTCGCAGACAGGTAACACCAACGAGTTGTGCGCACGTGCCTCCATTCCACGTCACACCGTGGCCGTACCCCGCAACACGCGACGCGCCCCCATCAATCAAATTCATCGCATCGGCCACCCCACCCCGTCGCGTCGCAACCAAAGCGGTAGCTATTGCCGCCGTCCACCCACTCACACACAAAACAACAACAACAACAACAACAACAATTCCGCCCTTCCCGCAAAGGCCATTTGGTGGCCCTGAAAAGGGCCGTTTTTGCCGCTCTCGCAACGGAGGAGCCTTCTCTCCTTCCATTCCAGAGCCACCTCCTTACTTGGAGCTCGTGTACTTGGTCACCGCCTTCGTGCCCTCGCTCACGGCGTGCTTGGCCAGCTCGCCAGGCAGCAACAGCCGCACAGCGGTCTGGATCTCGCGGGACGTGATGGTCGAGCGCTTGTTGTAGTGCGCCAGGCGGGACGCCTCGGCCGCGATGCGCTCGAAAATGTCGTTCACGAAGCTGTTCATGATGCTCATCGCCTTCGACGAGATGCCCGTGTCAGGGTGCACCTGCTTCAGCACCTTGTAGATGTAGATGGCATAGCTCTCCTTCCTCTTGCGCTTCTTCTTCTTGTCGCCCTTCGAAATGTTCTTCTGCGCCTTGCCAGCCTTCTTGGCGGCCTTCCCGCTAGTCTTGGGCGGCATCTCAAACAAGAACGTGAACGTACGGCAGCAACACCAGTAGCAAGCGCTCCGCTCTAGTCAGCGTCTCCCCACACAGTGGCACCCAGCGCGCCCCGCCGCCGCACCTTTACCAGCTCGCCCCGTTGCGGCCGCCGACCAATGGGCCGCGAGCGCAACCGGCCGCCGCACCCGAGAGCATAAAGGACCCCCACCCCTGGCGGCGGCGCCACTCCGCTGCTCGACTCGCTGCGGCTCGCACCGTCGTTCGTCTCGTCTCGTTTTCACACCACAGCCCATCGCCATGTCCGGACGCGGAAAGGGAGGCAAAGTCAAGGGCAAGTCAAAGTCCCGCTCCAGCAGGGCCGGGCTCCAGTTCCCGGTCGGCAGAATCCACCGCCTCCTGCGCAAGGGAAACTACGCCGAGCGCGTCGGCGCCGGGGCGCCCGTCTACCTCGCCGCCGTCATGGAGTACCTCGCGGCTGAGGTGCTCGAGCTGGCCGGAAACGCGGCCCGCGACAACAAGAAGACGCGCATCATCCCGCGCCACCTGCAGCTCGCCATCCGCAACGACGAGGAGCTCAACAAGCTCCTGTCGGGCGTCACCATCGCACAGGGTGGTGTCCTGCCCAACATCCAGGCCGTCCTGCTGCCAAAGAAGACCGAGAAGAAGGCCTAAACAGAGAGGCCAGGCAATCGGCACGCGGACCCGCCGCCCAGCAGCGCTGCGTGCTCCCCTGCACGCAACGCGCTTTGCCGGCTCGGCTCGGCTCACAACAATCGGCCCTTTTCAGGGCCACCACACAAACCTACGTCCAAAGCAAAATTTCAGTCGTCCTCGCCGCGCTTTACTTTACTTTAACTTCACTTCCACAGCCGCCGCCGCCGGCAACAAGACCATACCAACTGCTACGGATTGCAGGGGGAGATATTCTGCGAGGTACCTCGGTGTCACGCCTGACATCGAAGTGTCACATAGGGGAACTTGGCACAAACGCTCGCGCCAGGATGCAGATCCTGTACCCCTGTTCCCTCGACCCCGCAACAGGGGTAGCGATACTGGAATATGCGCGCCCTGTATGGGGCTATGCAGCCAGATCGACGATGCATCGCCTACAGAAGGGTCCAGAGCAGAGCGCTCTACGACGGGCCTTACACGTCCCCGCGGCAGACCTGCCTAGAACCACTCACAACACGATTCCGCGCCCTGGCAGAAGCGTTCTACGCGACCGCGCGGAATTCACAAAATGACTATTACGTCTTGACCCTTGGGCAATATGAACACCACAGGGACAGATGTGCAAGACCCGAGTCGCTACTCCAGCAGTAGCACAAACAGAACACATAATCACTCTCAACAAACAGCAACGTCCGAGAAAGCACACTACCAAAGATAAGAACAACACACAGAAAAGAGGAGCTAATGTCCACAGGCGACAATAACCTCCACCAACTCCCCCTCTAACGGTAGAGGACTAAAGGAAAGAGAGAAGAACAAGAAGAGCCGCCGCCGCCATCTTGTCGTCCACAGCCCGTGTGGCCCAACACACACACACACACACACACATTTCTCTCGTTTGCCTCAAGCACCTCCACGCACGCACAGTCGCCTCTTCCAAACGACAACGACAGCAATAATCACCACTGTTAAAGGAGCGTGTCGACACACCGCCCTCCACTCCCGCGCGCCCCATACAAACGAAACAGCTGATCCGGCCGCCTTGCCTCGGCAACTCCAACGCCGCCGCAAACACACAGCCAAAACCACGCAGATATTCACCGCCTCTCGCACAACAACAACACACAGCCCGGCGTCTCCATCGATCGATAAACAAAACAAACACACAGCGCCCTCTCTCGCACACACACACACACACACACACACAGCCACAAGACCCGCTTCCTTTCCTTTCTCCCAGTCACGTCAGTCAAACGCAAACGAAATGAAGAATGAAAGAAAGAAGGCAGGCAGGCAACACAGCGCACACACGCAGCAACAACACAGACTCTTTCGCACTTTTCAATTTCCGAACAGTGTGGTGGCCCTGAAAAGGGCCGTTTTCGTCTCTCCCACGGCCGCGGGAAGGCCAACGCGGCACAGCACACCGGCTGCGACGCGCCTAACCGCCGAAACCGTACAGGGTGCGCCCCTGCCTCTTCAGGGCGTACACCACGTCCATGGCCGTCACAGTCTTGCGCTTGGCGTGCTCAGTGTACGTCACCGCGTCGCGGATCACGTTCTCCAGGAACACCTTCAGCACTCCGCGGGTCTCCTCGTAGATCAGACCAGAGATGCGCTTCACGCCGCCCCTGCGAGCCAGGCGGCGGATCGCGGGCTTCGTGATGCCCTGGATGTTGTCGCGCAACACCTTGCGGTGCCGCTTGGCGCCACCCTTGCCGAGCCCCTTTCCTCCCTTGCCGCGGCCAGTCATCTCTTCTAAATCCTCAAAAAAAGCTCAGGCAAGCAAAACGTCTGCTGCAGCGGCTGGCTCCTCACCCGGCGCTAGCGAGTCGGCTACGGTCTGCGCCCAGCGCACGCGCCAGCCCCCCTATATAGACTCTGGCCCGCCCTCCCCCCACCACGCGCAACCGAGGGCATATAAGCGCACCACGGTGGCTGGCGCGCGCACGCGACCGAGTTAGTGTTCGCTGCTCGACTCGCTGCGACACGTTGCTACTGTCACCGCGCACGTCACGCTATGGCTGTACAGCAGTTTGCCGCCGCACTCGAAGTTCTCCTCCACGCGTTGGGGTTCACCGGCCGCCGCCCACGTCCGCCACAGCGCAGGCGAACGCAGCAGCATCGGATGGGCCTCCAGTGCTACAATTGCCAGCAACTGGGGCATGCCGCGCGGGAGTGCACGAACGCCGTCGCGTGCTTGAAGTGCGCGGCGGCACACGACACTCGCCGCTGTACGAAGCCTCGTGGTTCGGCCAGCAGGTGCGTGAACTGTGGCGGGTCGCACGCCGCAAATTCGCGTAGCTGCGGCTACCTTCGGGAGTTTCGCCGTCTGTCCGCCGCACCACGTCCTGCGGCGGCGTCCACGACCACGTCGACCGCCCCGTCCCCCCGCTCCGGCGTGGGGTGCGAGCCGCGCCGTCTTGAAGCCGCTACCGACCACGCTCTGGCCGGCTTCCAAGCCGCCTTTGCGGCCGAACGGGCCGCGCTGCAAGCAGAACTCACGGCCGTCCATCGCCAGCTCCAGCAGCTGCGCGATGAGCTGCGCACCTTCCAGAAGATGTCGGCGGTTTCCGCCGCCACCCCCCCCGTGCCTCGGCCGGCGGGGGTCGATGCGGCCACGTCGGCAACCGCCGCCCCGTCCCCTGCCGCGACGCAAGTGGTTGCGCCTATGGACGCCGACGATGTGCCGCCGCTGCCGTCCCAGTCTGTTCCGACGTCTGCCGGCCACCGTGCTGCGACACCGAACGACTCCTCCCCTGTGGAGCAGTCGCTCATCAAGAGGATGCAGCGCCCCAAGAAGACGTTGGCGGTTCCCGCTGCCGCCCCCGCCGTGAGTCGTCCGGTGAGGGTCGACGCGACGACGCAGACAACCGCCGCTCCCCCTCCCGCAGCAATGCAGGAGGTGGCGCCCATGGAAGTAGAGGATGTGCCGCCGGGACTGCCCCCCACCAGGGTGGCAGCCGCCAGGAAGAGCACCAAGGCGCCTCCCGACTCCACGCCAGCCGGGAAGCCACGGCAGAAGAGGAGGGTTAGCCTCCCATTCCCCGACGCGAACAACGTCCAGGTCATCCTTAAGGACGTCGCCGCGGCTCTGAAGCACGGGTCCTACCAATATTCCGACCAGCCTTATCCCTTCACGCCGCCAGACCAGCCCGTACCTCCCCTCCCCCATCGACCGCTCAACCTTCGGACGTATAAATACCGCGACGCGTTATTTGAAGCGCTCACGAGGAAAGAAATCGCCACTATCAACTCCCATCCCATTTTCACGCAGTCTCAATGGGACGATTTAGTCGATATCATCGACGTATGGGCCAAGGAAGAGTACCGGTCTGGCAGGAAGAAGATCCCTCTTGAAGAACAGTTAGCCATGGCAGGATTTGTATAAACAGCGACGGTTCCATCACGCAAATTGTGCGAGGCCATTACCATTGACTCAACACCCACCGGCCAGTCACTTAGGCCTTTCGTTTTCCACTTCTCTCACTGTCCCTCTCACTATCCTTTCATCTTTCTTTTATTAAAAAAAAAAAAAAAAAAAAAAAAAAAAAAAAAAAAAAAAACCAGCACAAGTCAAGCCGAAGCAACACCCGCCCTGTTATCCCGTAGCATCGCCCCGCCATTTCAGAAGGAGAAGCGCGTACGCGCTAGAACTTCGTTTCCGGAAGAGGGTCCATCCCTCAGCAATGTGCGAAGTGAAGGCGCGCGCACGCCATTCCGAGTTGGGCAGCGGTGGCGTGCGGGTGCATGTAGTAGGGCGCTCCGTAACTGCCGCGTGAAGAGTTAGAGAGGGCGGTTCCGTGGTGAGTGTGCGCGTCTCGGCAAGATTGTCGTGTTGCCGAAAGCAAATTGTCGTGTAGAGACGCCGCACTCGCCATGGGCAAAGGGAAACGCGGGAAGCGCAACTCTCCCGCAAAGATGCCAACTCGCGCAGACTTTCTGCGATCGGACGGCAGTGAGCGCAGCGTCTCTTCAGATCGACGCAGCTGCTCCGTCGCACCGACCACACACGCAGAAGAAGAGGTGGTAGCACCATCACCTTGTCGACCCTCCGCCCAAGTTCTCCCTGTGTGCATACGCTACACGGGTCGAGACTGGGTGGAGACTTACGACGAGGTGGCAATGGAACTACGCTACCACCCAACAGTGCAGATGCTGGACAACGAGGCCACTCTGTCCATCCAGCCACGTTCGCAGGAGGATCGTAAGATTCTCTGCGACCGGCTGAAGGCGTACCTCATGGAGCCACCTACCTACAGCGGACCAAAGAAGAGTAAACCACTTCTTAAGGTCCTACTGAGGGGGCTACCGTGGATCATGACGGCGGAATCGGTGCGCAAAGTCCTGTTGCAGCATAACTATGAGGCCATAGTTAAGCTGCACAACAGGACGAACAGGAGTAGGCCGCCACTCTTCATCCTGGCTGTCGAGTCGCCCCAGGAAGATTCCAGCCGGGAAGGAGGCAAAGACGTCGGAATCTGCGGGTTAACCACCCTAGCAGGTTTCGACGTTACGATCGAGCCACTTCCGCCTGACCTCGACACGAAACCCCAGTGTTTTAAGTGTCAGAGGGAGGGCCACGTGGCGAAGCACTGCCGCTTCGAAGCAAAGTGCGCCAAATGCGGTGTTGGTCACGACACCCGCGAGTGCACTTTGCTTCGAAACGAGAAGCCAACATGTGTTCGCTGTGGCGGCGACCATGTTGCCAGCTGGCGTGGCTGCCGGGCATTTTCTGCCCACACAGAAGACGGCCGCCGCGAGAAGCCGACAACGAAGAAGAGGAGAAGGAGGAGGAGGCGGAAGCGCGCCAGCGCTGAAACCCCCGAGTCGCCGAACAAAGCAGCAGCGCCTCGCCACAACGCGCGGCCGGCCCCTCCACCCGCCAGTGGCAGAGGTGGGGGGGGGGGCCCTCGCGCGAGCAGGAGGGACGCCACTCAGCAGGCAGCAGCGGTGTGGACAACATCGCCGCGCTGATGGAGGAAGCGGAGTCACGCTTCCGGATGGCCCTCCACGCGGAGATGGAGGCTGCCTGCCACCTGCTGAGGGAAGCCTTGGCTCTCCGCCTTCAATGTGATGGGCCGACGGCACACACCAGCGCGTCCGCGACCACGCAGACCGAAGACACCACCACAAAGAAGAAGAGGATGGTAATCAACCGCGCCAGTCAGACCACCGACGGCGCCTCAACCATCCCCACAGAAGCCAACGTGCGTGTCGATGAGGGCACCCAGACGTCGTCCAAACGGTGCAAGCGCCATCGAAGCGCCCAAACCGAGACGACGGATGCGGCGTCCATCGGCACGCAAACCGAGGTGGCAGCCACGGAGCCCACCAGGTCTCCATGGAAGCTGCACAAAATCGAGACGACAACGAGCAGCAAACCTCTCACTCCGAGTTCTCCCTCCCCAGAGGTAGAGGACCTCAGAGTGAGAGAAGAAAGAAGAAGAAGAGAGCGAGAGGCGGAACACGAAGCCGCCCTTGCCCACCGGGAACGGCAGCGCCAACTACAATGGCGGCTCCGTCTCGGAAAATAAAGAGAAGGTCCATGACAAGCAGTTCTGGCCGGGTTTTGCAGGTTTTCCTTGGCCGCTAAGGTGAATACCGGAACTGTCCCCAACAAACTCCTGCAAATAAATTCCCAATTGGGAGATATCCACCCCTTTCCCAGCACCCCAGCAACAAACAAAATAAATTGTGCCAAAACAGAATTACCAAAACCCATGGCTGAAAAGAGCCCATCGCATGCTCTAAAACAGCCCGCCCTTCTCCATCCGAGAAGGGAATGAAATGTGCTAAAAAAAAAAAAAAAAAAAAAAAAAGCTGGCGCGCGCCCGTGTCGTCAAGGCAGCACCCGACGCAGCACCTCGCCTCCACGCCGCTCCGCTACCGCTACCGCTATGGCCCGCACAAAGCAAACGGCCCGCAAGTCCACCGGCGGAAAGGCGCCGCGCAAACAGCTCGCCACCAAGGCGGCGAGGAAGAGCGCGCCCGCCACCGGCGGCGTCAAGAAGCCCCACCGCTACAGGCCGGGCACCGTCGCCCTGCGAGAAATCAGGCGCTACCAGAAGAGCACAGAGCTGCTCATCCGCAAGCTGCCATTCCAGCGCCTAGTGCGCGAGATCGCCCAGGACTTCAAGACCGACCTGCGCTTCCAGAGCTCCGCGGTCATGGCCCTGCAGGAGGCCAGCGAGGCCTACCTCGTCGGCCTCTTCGAAGACACCAACCTGTGCGCAATCCACGCCAAGCGCGTCACCATCATGCCCAAGGACATCCAGCTCGCGCGCCGCATCCGCGGCGAGCGCGCCTAAACACCGCGCCAGCCGCTGGGCACCGCCCACGCACGCAACAAACAAAACGGCCCTTTTAAGGGCCACTAACATCACTCCGTCGCGAGCAAACTTTGTCGGTCGCCTCTCGCCCCACAACCACAGAACCAAAGACAAAACACACCACTTCCACTTCCACTTCCCGTCCGTCCGCCACAGCCGCTCTCTCTGCCAGCTTGCTGGCGCGCGCAACAATCAACATCATCCCTCCCCGGCGCGGCGCTCAAAGCGCACAATAACCCATCGGCCGACGCCGTCAACCACACGGCCGGCCGCCGCTTCGTTTCGAAACGAAAAGAAAAGAAAAACAAACAAAAAGCCAGGCAAGTCCAACGCCACCGACCCTTTCCACATCTCAGCGTCCCCCGCCCCCGTTGCAAGAACACACACAAGACAAGACACGTCCGAGAAGAAGAAGAAGAAGAAGGCAGGCAAACCAAAGTATTCAAACAACATGACACAAACCAACAACCGTCGGCCGGCCGCCACCAAAAACGGCGACAATCAACCGCTACCGCCGCCCGCACCCGCCACCGACCCCCCGCAATCCAACCACCACGGCACGCAAACAGTATCCACACACGGGCATACAGAAACGCCAGACGACGCAACCACACCGCAACACAAACACGACAATCAAAACCTTCCCGACGTGCTTTGATGGCCCTGAGAAGGGCCGTTTTGGGCCGCGCGTCTCTTGCGCGCCACTAGACGACGGGGACGGGGGGTGGGGACGACGGAGTCATCCGCCAACCCTTCCTTTCCCATTCCTTTCTTCTTCTCCTCTACTTCTTCTTCTTGGGCGACGCCTTCGCCTTAGACGGCGTCGTCGCCTTCTTCGGGCGCGGCGCCTTCGGCTTCTTCGTCGGAACCTTGGCGGCCTTCTTCGCCTTCGACGGCGACTTGGCCTTGGCCGGCTTGGCAGCAGCCGCCTTCTTCGCACCGGCGGGAGCGGCCGACGCCGCAGACGCCTTCTTGGCGGCGCCCGCCTTCCGACCAGTCGCCGCCTTCACGCCACCAGCCTTCTTTGCGCCGGCCGCACGGGCGCCCTTCTTCTCCTTGCTGGCCGGAGCGGCGCGCTTCTTCTTGGCACCGCCAGCACGAGCCTTGCCGCCCTCAGCCGCCCCGCCGCCGGCGCCGGCAAGCTTGAAAGAGCCGGACGCGCCCTTCCCCTTCGTCTGCACCAGCTCGCCCGCCACCACGGCCGACTTGAGGTACTTCTTGATAAACGGCGCCAGCTTCTCCGCGTCCAGCTTGTAGTGCGCGGCAATGTACTTCTTGATCGCCTGCAGCGACGATCCGCCGCGCTCCTTCAGACTCTTGATGGCGGCCGTCACCATCTCAGAGGTGCGCGGGTGCGCAGGCTTGGCGCGCGGCTTCTTCGCAGACGACGCAGACTTTGCCTTCTTCGTAGTGCCGGTGGCGGCGGGTGCCGCAGCAGTCTCGTTCGTAGCCGCCTGATCTGCCATTTCGACGACGCGCGTTAACACACAGCGAGCAGCGAGAGCGAGAGGAGACACGCAGCGAGCGGAGCGCACAGCAGAGGAATAGCCGCCTCGACGCACAGGCCCAGCCAGTGTCGCGGGCGGGCGCGGACGGCCGAGAGAGCGGCCGCCACTCTGCGCGCCGCCGCGCCGCGCCTCCCGCGCTTGCTACCGCCCAACGTCCGACAGCCTGTGCGGAGCAGCCCCACACCTGCGCCACAACCACCCGCGCCTTTCAAACCACCGAGGATGGGGCTACACACAGCCACACCACAGTCGCCAACCAGTCGCCACGGCAGCGCCGCAAACCACGGCCAAACTGCAGCCACCGCGCGCTACAGCCTGGGTCGGCCCGCCGAGAATCGCCGCCCACGCCCAAATGCCGCCCCCACAGCCCCAGCCGACGACCCGCCACAATGGCCAAACCTTCGGCAAAAGCCCCACACCGTCGCCGCGGCAGCCCGGCCAGCGCGGCCGGCGCCACAGCCACACAAGCGGAGGCGTGCGGCGATGACGGCCGTGCAAACGCACCTCCGCCGCCCCATCGCCCTCCCACCGTTTCCCGATCGGCCCGCAGCCGTCGGGCCACGTCCTCCTCCTCTCGCCCGCCAACATTCACAGCCCTTTCGTTCGTTTCCCAACAATTTCAATTGTGCCCGCCGCAAAAACGGGCGCCGCCTGCGAAGCAACATGCTCCGCCGGAGCGCCCCTCGCCGCTTACGAGCCAACCCCTCGCCCGAGGCAAACCGAAATCCGCAACTACAGACCAACCCAATCTGCCGTCAGCACACACGACAGCCAACATCACGCGTGACGAGTTAGACATTAGGTTCACACGTCTCGGTTAGGTTCGGTGGACGTGGGTTAGGTTAAGGGCACTTGGGTTAGGTTAAGCATTCAAAACACACGTCAGGCGCCAGAGGTTAGGTTACGTTACGTTAAGGTTAGGTTAGGGGCACTTGGGTTAGGTTAAGGGTCGGTGTTAGGTTAAGTGTCAAACTTAGGTTAAGCATTCAAACACACGTCGGGCGTCAGAGGTTAGGTTAGGTTAGGTTAGGTTAGGTTAGGTTAGGTTAGGTTAGGTTAAGGCCACTTGGGTTAGGTTAAGCCTCAAACTTAGGTTAAGCATTCAAACACGTCAGCCGTCAGGTGGCCGCAGCAGCCGCACCTACCTACCTACCTACCCACCCACCTCACGGCCGGACAGCTTAGCTTACTTGGCGCTGAGGCTGACCTCACCGCACCTCACCTCACGCTAACGCTACGCTACAGGTTCGGTTCGGTTCGGTTCGGTTCGCTCAGCTTAGGCTTAGAGCTTAAGCGCCGAGGTCGGATTACGTTGGTTCACACCTTCGGGCGCCACACTTTGGGTGTAAAGGTCGCCGAAGCCACAGACAACGCCGACAAACGGGCAGCACGACCACGACCAGATACCGAGACACACGGACCACCCACCGGCCAAAGGGCACCAAACAACAAACCAGAGCACCACGTGTCGACCAGAGCAACCCGCCGCTCACGCGACGTGGCTGGCACCGAAGGGCCGCCGCAACTGCGCTTTCCGCGCCGGGCCGGATGCACGTGCGGCAACACCACCACCGCACACAGCCGCTGTTCAACATCAACCAACAACACGCCGCGGTCGCAGCCTCAACGCCAGCACACGTTTGCACCACCATTCACACGCACCGCACAAACAGCTGTCGCCGACAACACAAACACACCGCAACGACGCCGCCGCCTCTACTTGTGCCGGCCGGCCACCCACCCCACCGACGGCGCACCTGTCGGCAGTCGGCAGTCGACACGGGAAACGCACACCGCCACTTCGCTCGCGCGCACGCCACCAACCAGTCGTCGTCTCAAACATAGGGCAGGCAACAAATCGCCTCGCACGAACCGTCCACAAAACTATCAAAGCACAGCCTCTGGCTAACGGCCACGACGCAGCGGCACCGCTGCTCCTTTCCCCGCCCCACTCGATTCACAAAGTCACGCGACACCGCCAACGACGGCCTCGCTTCCCGCAACCGACACCTTTCCGCCACTACGCACAGCCGCACCCGACGCCCGTGGCAACGACACAACTACTGCACTATCCACCGCCGCCTCCCCCTTCCCGTACACACAGCCAGCCAGCCAGCCAAAACCACACCAACGACCCAAACACGCACGTGCAACGGCACACCCCAACCAGTCAACGTCGACAACCACACGCACGGCTCGAAACCGGCGTCCTTCCGCGTTGCCATCAAGCTACACACAAGACACAAGGAACCAACAACAGCAAAAGCCTGCCCGCCCGCCCCACTCTCACGCCGCAAAAAGCACACCGAAACCGCCAAACGCACATTCCCATCGCACTGACACCGACCGGCTCGCTACCACCACACCTCTGCGGCAGCCGTTTCGCAAACATGACACGGCGCGACATGACATCACGACCAACTCTCCTTTCCGACGCCTTCGGCCGGAGCACAACGCCGCCAATTCGCCACACAGTCACACAGTCGACAAGCGCCCGCCCTCCCTGCACGACGCCGCGCAGCAAAGGCGCCCGCAAACAAACACATACCTCTCCTCTCTCTCGGCCGCCCGACGCGCCAACCGCCACACCGCCAGCCACTCGCAATTGTGCACTGCCGCCAGCCACACGTCCAACACGCCGCGCCGCCTCCGGCCACCCGCCAGGGGGCGCTCACGTCCGCGACAACAGCGCGGCCCGCCGGGCCAAACCGAACCGAGCCGCCCGCCGCTGCTCTGCACATCTTCCTGCGCGCATCAACAAAACGAGGCACGCGAGCACACCCCGTCACAACGCCACATCACGCAAATGCCGTGCCGACCTCTTGTGTCTACCGCCTAAATTGCACTCACCAGCCGCCCCTTCTTCTTCTTCCTACCTATCCATCTGTGCGTCTGTGTCGGTCCGCGCGTGACGCCTCTCAACATCCGCCGTCGCCGTCGCCGTCGCCGTCCCCGTTTCCGCCCCAATGCCATCGTCGCGCCGCCGCCTCCTCCTCCTCCACCGCCCCTGTCCGGCCCGCACCACACCATACACCGCTGCTTGTCCCGGCCGTTGCCACCAAAGGCGCCTACCGCAAACGCGCCACGCCGCAGCCCCCGTGCGTGCATCTCCGTGCCGACGCTGCCTCTCTGCCCTCCCGCACGCACTCGACCGACCGACATGCACTGCGTCGACGGCCTCGACAACACAGTCTCTGGCTCCGCACTGCGTGTTCCGGTACGCACGCTCAAACACGTATGTACTCATTACCAGCGATGGCGAGGCACGACACAATCTCTGACCAGAGAGTTTCTTATCGTCGCTAGTCTGCGCCACACGACACTAGTAGCACGTAGCGGGTCGGCAGGAACAGTTGTCATCTATATGTGGCGGGTCGGGAGAGGTAGTAGTCAGTCGACAGTATTAGCGAGTGGACGATTCTACTGAGCGGGCGGCGGCGTGCTCTTCTCGCGACTCTGGTCTCCGTTCGGGACGATGCATATTGTTATTAAAGGTAAGGTAATGAAGCTGCATTGCGCAAATCTAATAATGTATGTCAATTGTAACTATTTTCTTCACAACTAAATGCCCCAATAATACTTTGTTTCCAAACTAACTTTTTTAAAGTACAACCATTCATTTCCATTTAAAGAATATTTCCTACGCATTTCCTCCAACAATCAAAATTAAATGTGTGAGCCGGCATTCATTGCACGAAGCTGTGTACAGGTATCTACAGTTGAGAGCACATGTAGATGCACTTTGTTTTCTCTTTTGTCTTTTTGTTTTTTTTTTATTGACGTAACGATCTTTTGCTCTTTTTATTCTAATTTGTACGTAGGCTGTTTGTTTAGATTTTTATACTGGTAATGCCACGTAGCGCTCTGCGTGAAAATCAATGCCTGTGCTGTGTGCAGTCTGTGGCTAGTTTGCATTGTTGTCATGAACTGCTATAGCTGGATGTGAACAGCGCGTAGCGTTGCGCAGTTAGGGGTGAGCCGCCAGCACTGGTGCATGTGAGGCGAGAGATGGCGGACTTTTCAAATTACATATATTATGACTGGTGATGATGATATTAAGGGTAAATACATTGTTTGTTGTTCTCTATTAAACATCTTTACTTTGCTAACTATCCCTATCAGTAGTTAGTGCCCTCCGTAGTTTGAATCTCTTATTTAGCTGGCAGCAGTGGTGCTCGCTGTATTGCAGTAGTTCGAGTAATGAAGATTTTTGTGAGGTAAGTGATTTCCGAAAGGTGTACTTTAATGTTACTCAGGGCCATTCTTTTGCAGGGATCTTTGATAGTCAGATTGCGTTGCGCTCAAAATATTGTGTGTCAGTTTAAGCACAGTTTTGTATACATTGTTGTTCAAAGGGGGACGTCTCAGAATACCAGCGCTGCCCTTACAACGTTTATCGGGTTTTCAACTACGTCTGTTGAGATGTTCATCGTTCATTATTTCCATTCATCAATATTATCGCGCGTTTCTCATCAATCTTCGTTCGTTCATTTTCTAGGGACGTTAACAACATTCTGGCACATTTTTATCATCATTCACTCACTCACTCACTCACTTACTTACGACTATTTGTGCGGGGAGGTTACACTTGGGTCCGTTTCCATTTACATTCAATGTTGATAGACCTTTTTTTTTGTTGTTGTTTTGTTGCTGGCAGGTTACAAAAGGCCTCATTTTATGTTGGTTGCAGCAGCGTTTTTCTCCTTCTTTCTTCTAGTGTTTTCCCCGCCCCCGCCCCTCCCGCATCCGTCGGGTCTCACCACGTTCACTGACAGCCGCGTCTGCGGCTACACCACAACGGCCCCCTCCCGGCAACCCATTCGTTTTCTCTTCTTTTGCACAAAAACAACGCCGCACGCGCCAGCCGAGCGCAGCGCAAGCCACCCACACCGCGCCCCTCCCCGTCTTTATAGCCTCCGCGTCTCGTTTTCTTCGTTTGCCCCCTCCCATCTCCCGAATGCCATGCCATGCCAGCAGCGTTACGCGTGCCCCTCCCCTGTCCACACACTACCGCGAAACGAACAGCCTTCCGGGCCACATGCAGGGCACGCCCACCGCCATTCCCGGACGCAATTCTCAAAACAACACACACACACACAAAATGAACGCACTATCCCACTTCGCTTCTCTCTCTTCTCTCTCTCTCTCTCGTCCCTTCCCTTTAACGAAAGACAAACAGACCCCGGTTAACACACTTTCTCGACACCTTCATGTAGGGAGGGAGGGAGGGAGGGAGGGAGGGAGGGAGGGTGCGTGCGTGCGGTGTCTCGACCGTGACGGCAACCATCGACGATCCATTTCCCCCACTGGTAAAACATGTTCACTAACACCTACAGACATCATTCCGTACACACACAATGGCTTTGCACACGAACATAGACGGCACGGGCACTGTCGTACATTCTTCCTCAGAACCATCTCAACGAACGTTACATACACATCCGGGAAAGCAAAGCAACGCAACGCACAATTCAGCCGTCAAAGGTAACGTTCACCACGGCAGACACTTGCCGCCGCGCCGTTACACGCATTTCAGTGCGGCTACAATACACCTCCGACACGGGAACGTTCCGTTGCTCTACACTGCGTTTCTCCGTTTTGTTTGGTTTTTTTTTATCCGTTTTTTTTCTTCTCTCTCTCTCTCTCTCTCTCTCTCTTTTTTTTTTTTTTCCCCTCTGTCCTTTCCTCCACCATTCTCTCCTCACGTTCTGCCCAGACATTCGACCGATCAGAGGTTCACCTTTCGGTAACCGTTCTCAGCGCGACCGTATGACGGGTGTTCAAGACGTCCGTTGCGTGATGCCGGTGTACCGCGCCGATCGACAGTTTCCCAGAGGCGACGGATCGGACCACATCACCGACACACACAAACACGTGTGCGCACATTCGCCAAAGCGACCGTCGTCTTCTAGCGTCGCGCTTACTCTACTGTACTGCACTGGACTGGACACGCGTGCATGCATCTTCAATGACGACGTCGGTGTGCGTGCGTCGTACGCACAAGCAGACACAGTCAGTCAGACACGACTACCGAAATCAGAGTCGGAGGAAAGGTACATCATCGTGCGTGTCGCCCGTACAATGCAATACACATTGGTGTCTCAATGCGCGTTCATTTAAACGTCACTCACACGCCTCCACGCTGCAGCATTTACAGACACATTTCACCCTCGCCATATATGGCGGCGTGCAAACCGACCCGCAAACGGCCGTCGTTACACACTGACATTCCCAACAATCGCGTTTCGCTTCCATCCGTCACGTAACTAACCGGCACCTCCATCCAAAGGGCACATCACCGATCGCACTTCCCCCCCTCGCAGACAGGTAACACCAACGAGTTGTGCGCACGTGCCTCCATTCCACGTCACACCGTGGCCGTACCCCGCAACACGCGACGCGCCCCCATCAATCAAATTCATCGCATCGGCCACCCCACCCCGTCGCGTCGCAACCAAAGCGGTAGCTATTGCCGCCGTCCACCCACTCACACACAAAACAACAACAACAACAACAACAACAATTCCGCCCTTCCCGCAAAGGCCATTTGGTGGCCCTGAAAAGGGCCGTTTTTGCCGCTCTCGCAACGGAGGAGCCTTCTCTCCTTCCATTCCAGAGCCACCTCCTTACTTGGAGCTCGTGTACTTGGTCACCGCCTTCGTGCCCTCGCTCACGGCGTGCTTGGCCAGCTCGCCAGGCAGCAACAGCCGCACAGCGGTCTGGATCTCGCGGGACGTGATGGTCGAGCGCTTGTTGTAGTGCGCCAGGCGGGACGCCTCGGCCGCGATGCGCTCGAAAATGTCGTTCACGAAGCTGTTCATGATGCTCATCGCCTTCGACGAGATGCCCGTGTCAGGGTGCACCTGCTTCAGCACCTTGTAGATGTAGATGGCATAGCTCTCCTTCCTCTTGCGCTTCTTCTTCTTGTCGCCCTTCGAAATGTTCTTCTGCGCCTTGCCAGCCTTCTTGGCGGCCTTCCCGCTAGTCTTGGGCGGCATCTCAAACAAGAACGTGAACGTACGGCAGCAACACCAGTAGCAAGCGCTCCGCTCTAGTCAGCGTCTCCCCACACAGTGGCACCCAGCTGTCGCTGTCGTTAACATGGTGGGCAATTGCCCATGTAATTTTTGAAGGGTCAGTGGACTTTCCCATTATGCCTTCTGTCTGAGCTAGGGTGTTTTGAAGTGTTGTTGTTAGTTCTTGTGTTATGTTGTGTGTTCTGTGTATCTACTAATGTGTGCATGTTGTTATACTCGAAAATGGCGAGTTAGTGTGTTCTTTGGGTGTTTGTAATTTGCGTGTAGCGGGTCAGAGCCCAGGGAAGAAATGAGTAAGTGGGGCGAGTTTGCAGAAGATGCGTAGAATGATTGTGTTCTGTGTTGTATACATTGTGTTATGGTGGGCATGTTTGTATTGTTGTGGATGACTCTGTTGGAGGCGAACCACGGAGCGGCGGTGATAATCCTGAGAGCCTTGTTCTGCAGGATCTGGATCTTTTTTAAGTGAGTGTCTGCTGCCATACCCCAGACCTCACAACCATACAGTAGTGATGGAAGAACCACCATCTTCCATATTAGTAATTTAGTTTTGGTGGTTAATCCATTACCCTTAAGTAATGGATATAGGTTATATATACTACCCGAACCTCGATTACACACATCTGTGATGTGTGCGTTCCACAGCAGTTTTGAATCGAATTTTAGGCCGAGGTACTTTACATCGTTACACCAGGGAAGGTTTCTCCCATCTATGGAGACTTGGCGGTTCGGTGGCCTCCTTCTGGTTGTGAACATAATTGCGTTACATTTGTCCGCATTTACTTTAATTTTCCAAATGTTGCACCATTGAGTGATCACCTCTAGGTGCCTATTTAGATTTAGTGTTATGTAATTGAGGTTCGGGTGGGTAGAGTAGACGGCAGTGTCGTCAGCAAATAAAGCTAGTTGAGTGTTGGGACGTTTAGGGATGTCATTTGTATATATACTATAGAGGATTGGTCCCAACACTGAGCCTTGGGGGACACCTGCTTCTATAGTCTTAAGCCTACTTTTACATTTTGCTAAACTTACATAAAATTTTCTATCTACTAGGAAAGAAGCTATGATTTTAATAATGTGAAGTGGGCATTCGTATTGGTGGAGCTTATAGATGAGTCCATTATGCCAGACTCGGTCAAAGGCTTTTTCAATATCCAGGAACACTGCTCCCATGCTATTTCCATCTGCCCTTGCCTTGCAGACCTGCTCAATTACTCGGGTGGCTTGGGATAATGTGCCATGCCCAGCACGGAAACCGAATTGCTCTGGGATGGTAATGCTATTTTCGGTGAGGAAGGATTGGAGTGATTGTAGGATTAGGCGTTCAAGAATTTTAGCTTGGAAGCTTAGGAGTGAGATAGGACGATAGTTTTGAGGAAAGAGGGGATTTTTGTTTGGTTTAGGGATGGTGATTACTTTGGCTGTTTTCCAGCAGGATGGGAAGTACATCAGTTTTAAGCAGGAGTTGAATATCGTTGTGAGGTAAAGGAGAGCTGGGGGAGGTAAGTTTTTGAGCTGCAGGGGCTTTACGCCGTCGGGACCAGGTGATTTAGCATTGCCGAGCCCTTTTATTACTGAGCAGACTGTTTGGCAAGTGACAGGTGGGAAGGACGTCGTCGGCGCTCTCCGCAGTATCCTTGGGACCTCCCTCTCGACTATATCTTCCTGGTTGTCAGCCTCTTCGTCGTCGACGATGTGTTCCTGGAATTGGAGTTCCAGTGAGTTGGCCATGGCCTCCGCCTTGTCTTGGGTGTCGTATACGAGGCCATTTTCTCCGTGGAGTGGTTGGAGACTCCTCGGTTTCTCTCTTCTTGATTTGACAATCCGCCAGAATTTCTGGGGGTTTCCATTTGTGTCTCTTAACGTGTTTTCCCAGCGGGTACTTCTGTACTCCGCCAGTTTGACTTTTAGCTCTTCAGCTAGGCTGTGCATTATCCGTCGATCGATCGGATCGCGATAGTCCTGCCAGCGCTTCCTGTATCTCCTTTTTGTACTTATAAGTACACGGAGTTCCTCTGGCAGGTCCTGTCGCCTCCTCTCGTGACGAGTTTTTGTTGTGGTCTGCTTACAACATTCGTTTATTATGTTAGAAAAGTGAGTTACCGCCTCATCAACTTGGCGTTTTGTGTGTAGCTGCGGAACTACTTCTGTGTGCAGACCAACAAGTTCTGAGTACCTCTCCCAATCGGTCTCATAGGTGTAGTAGGATCCACTGTCTCCATCGTGTCCAGCCCCAGCTAGTTCAGCTATTACTGGATTGTGGTCGGAGTCGAGCTGGTTTAAAACTGTGGGATTGTATAGCCAGGGGAAGTTCTTGACTAGGAAGATGTCCAAGATGTCTGGCCTATGTTGTGCTACCCTAGGAAAGTGGGTTGGCTCTTCTGGTGCTACTATTGTGACATCATCCCTTCTCAGGAGGTAGTTCCTCAGGAATCTCCCACTGGCATTTATACTTCTGCAACCCCATGATCTGTCTTTGGAGTTTAAGTCTCCACCAATGACGAGCCGTTCACCTAAACCTAGTATTATATCTAAGTCACCTACTGGGATGTTCCTGCCAGGAGGATTGTAGGTGGCAACTAAGACTAGTGGGTGTTGTCCTACTTTCAGCTCTATGGCTGTTGCTTCTACTCTTTCTAGTGGAGGGATTATTATTTGCCTATGTACTATCCTATTTTTTACTAAGACTAGTGTTCCGCCCCCTTGGCGATTTAACCTATCATTCCTATATACTACATAATTTCTAATGTTAAGGTTGTCCCGTGGGGATAGATGTGTCTCGTTTATGAGGGCAACATCTATGCCACAGTCATCCAGGAATAGTTCTAATGCGTGTTTTTGGTTCAGAATGCCATCGGCATTCCAGATTGATATAGTTATGTCTCTTTGGGCTCTACGGTCCATTGAAGTACGACATGATACCCTGAGCTATTACCATGATTTTAGTGAGCTTGTCTGGAGCATTTACCAGTTGCTCTAGGGTAGATTTAACCGTTTGGAAGAGTCTGGTCATGTCGCAGTTTCCTAGGAGACTCATGATTTGTGCGAGCATGTCCATTTGATTGGTTTGTGGTGGTGTAGGGATGTTCCAAGCTGACCTGCGTGGCGGTGCGGGTGCAGCGCGCCCTGCAGTCTTGGGAGTGGCGGTAGAAGTGGTGGTAGGGGCAGCAGCTGGCTGTTGAGCAGCCTGGGTTTGCTGACGACGGTTTTGGCGTAGGACTGGGAATTGGTTTGGTGTGGGAACTGGGGTTGGTTTAGGTGCTACTGTGTTTGCTTTTCGAGTGGTGTTAGCACTCATTTGTTGCATAATTGAAAGCCAAGCTGTGCATTTTCTGTAGTTGGCTGGGTGCGCCCCCTGGCAGTGGACGCACTTTGCCGGTGTGGTTCGTGGTTTAGTGCACAGATTGCTAAAGTGGTCCCCTCCGCACTTGACGCAGCGGGGGTTTGCGTGACAGTTACGTGACCCGTGGTTGAATCTCTGGCACCTAAAGCACTGGGTAGGGCCATCTGATTTTTTGAAGGATTCAATCCTACACTTGAAATCGAGGAGGCGTTTGATCTGATAAATGGAGTCCCAGTTTGGGCTCCTGGAGATAGTGACGCAGAAGATCGGCATTTTTCCGATCTGCCGCGTTCCATCGATTTCCTCTACTTTCTTATATGCCACAATGTTGTGGACTTCATAGTCTAGCTCCTGTATCGCGTCCTTGACCTGGACTTCTTCAGCTTCGATAGGGAGGTCTCTTACGATAACTTTCACGAACTGCTTAGGGTCCAGGTCGTAGGTGTGGTATTGGATGTTTCTAATCTTTAGGCAACTTTCTACATATTGGTAATCATCTATATTGTCAAGTTGAATTTTGATGTTATCTTTCCTGTACGCACACAGGATTTTGCTTTTTAGTCCAGGTTTGAGTTCCGTTACTAGGTCTAAGTAACCTCTCGTCATGTAGCAGATGAGGGGGGGTACTTTGTACTTCCTTTCGACTGGTTTTGAGGTGCTGGGGCGGGGAGCATCTTCCGCATCCCGGGTTAGAGCTTCGAAACGATTAGCAGTAGGTACAGTGACCTCCATGTTTAGATCCTCAGAGTCTTGAGGTAGGGGAGTTTCAGCAGCTGCTGTTAGGTCCTCTGTGGCCTGACGTTTAGCCTGGCTGTCAGGACCATCACCTGGCTCATTTAGTGTTCGCGCCTGTTTGCGCGGGTTTTTCTGTGAAGTCGACATGTTCTGGCTGTGGTAGCCCAGTGGGCTGCCACAGCGGAGTGTGTTAGTGTCCTGCCCAGGGGCGGTTAGCTCAGACGTTTGGCCTTGGGAAAGTCCACCAGCCTCCACGCGGGGTATGTCAGTTACACCTTGGTTAACACCGCAAGGTTGCCGGTGCAGTGCTGACCCTAGCATACACAAGCGCGGGACACCGGGCAACGCCACGGGCCCTGACTTGGAGTAATCCCTATACTCGGAGGATGCAGAGTGGGAGCTCTGCTGCGTGTTATACTGGTGGCAGGAGTGACACGACAACTTTGCGAGCTAGCCAGGGGCCAGCATCATGAACAGCCTCGCGAACACAAACAAATTCTGCTTTTTGCTTCACGCTCGTATACGAGCGCGCGGCAAAATACCTAAATACAGTCGCAAAGTCCCTCCGTCTTTGTTCGAGACCGCAGTCCGAACAAAGGCAGCGAGCGGACAAAGGCGGTGGCAAGCACACGCGCGCCAGGCAGCAGGAAGCTCCGTTCAGCGCGGAGCTGGCTGGCTGGCACCTGGCCTGGCACCCAGCGCGCCCCGCCGCCGCACCTTTACCAGCTCGCCCCGTTGCGGCCGCCGACCAATGGGCCGCGAGCGCAACCGGCCGCCGCACCCGAGAGCATAAAGGACCCCCACCCCTGGCGGCGGCGCCACTCCGCTGCTCGACTCGCTGCGGCTCGCACCGTCGTTCGTCTCGTCTCGTTTTCACACCACAGCCCATCGCCATGTCCGGACGCGGAAAGGGAGGCAAAGTCAAGGGCAAGTCAAAGTCCCGCTCCAGCAGGGCCGGGCTCCAGTTCCCGGTCGGCAGAATCCACCGCCTCCTGCGCAAGGGAAACTACGCCGAGCGCGTCGGCGCCGGGGCGCCCGTCTACCTCGCCGCCGTCATGGAGTACCTCGCGGCTGAGGTGCTCGAGCTGGCCGGAAACGCGGCCCGCGACAACAAGAAGACGCGCATCATCCCGCGCCACCTGCAGCTCGCCATCCGCAACGACGAGGAGCTCAACAAGCTCCTGTCGGGCGTCACCATCGCACAGGGTGGTGTCCTGCCCAACATCCAGGCCGTCCTGCTGCCAAAGAAGACCGAGAAGAAGGCCTAAACAGAGAGGCCAGGCAATCGGCACGCGGACCCGCCGCCCAGCAGCGCTGCGTGCTCCCCTGCACGCAACGCGCTTTGCCGGCTCGGCTCGGCTCACAACAATCGGCCCTTTTCAGGGCCACCACACAAACCTACGTCCAAAGCAAAATTTCAGTCGTCCTCGCCGCGCTTTACTTTACTTTAACTTCACTTCCACAGCCGCCGCCGCCGGCAACAAGACCATACCAACTGCTACGGATTGCAGGGGGAGATATTCTGCGAGGTACCTCGGTGTCACGCCTGACATCGAAGTGTCACATAGGGGAACTTGGCACAAACGCTCGCGCCAGGATGCAGATCCTGTACCCCTGTTCCCTCGACCCCGCAACAGGGGTAGCGATACTGGAATATGCGCGCCCTGTATGGGGCTATGCAGCCAGATCGACGATGCATCGCCTACAGAAGGGTCCAGAGCAGAGCGCTCTACGACGGGCCTTACACGTCCCCGCGGCAGACCTGCCTAGAACCACTCACAACACGATTCCGCGCCCTGGCAGAAGCGTTCTACGCGACCGCGCGGAATTCACAAAATGACTATTACGTCTTGACCCTTGGGCAATATGAACACCACAGGGACAGATGTGCAAGACCCGAGTCGCTACTCCAGCAGTAGCACAAACAGAACACATAATCACTCTCAACAAACAGCAACGTCCGAGAAAGCACACTACCAAAGATAAGAACAACACACAGAAAAGAGGAGCTAATGTCCACAGGCGACAATAACCTCCACCAACTCCCCCTCTAACGGTAGAGGACTAAAGGAAAGAGAGAAGAACAAGAAGAGCCGCCGCCGCCATCTTGTCGTCCACAGCCCGTGTGGCCCAACACACACACACACACACACACATTTCTCTCGTTTGCCTCAAGCACCTCCACGCACGCACAGTCGCCTCTTCCAAACGACAACGACAGCAATAATCACCACTGTTAAAGGAGCGTGTCGACACACCGCCCTCCACTCCCGCGCGCCCCATACAAACGAAACAGCTGATCCGGCCGCCTTGCCTCGGCAACTCCAACGCCGCCGCAAACACACAGCCAAAACCACGCAGATATTCACCGCCTCTCGCACAACAACAACACACAGCCCGGCGTCTCCATCGATCGATAAACAAAACAAACACACAGCGCCCTCTCTCGCACACACACACACACACACACACACAGCCACAAGACCCGCTTCCTTTCCTTTCTCCCAGTCACGTCAGTCAAACGCAAACGAAATGAAGAATGAAAGAAAGAAGGCAGGCAGGCAACACAGCGCACACACGCAGCAACAACACAGACTCTTTCGCACTTTTCAATTTCCGAACAGTGTGGTGGCCCTGAAAAGGGCCGTTTTCGTCTCTCCCACGGCCGCGGGAAGGCCAACGCGGCACAGCACACCGGCTGCGACGCGCCTAACCGCCGAAAC